>NC_071514.1:17072405-17382905 GCF_027887155.1 Malaclemys terrapin pileata
TAGTTGTGGATGAGAGAGACAGAGAGGCACTGTGACGTCACAAAAACCTAGTTCCCAGGCTTTGCTAGCTTCTTTTAGATTGACATTTTTGCAATGATTAAATAACCATCTGGTGTGTGATGATTAGTGTATCATGTAGTCATCATGCAAAACAAATTTTGCATGGGCTCTTAAGAAATTTTTCTATGAAAAGGATATGCTCAGACACCTTTATTATGCAATATGCAACTTCCAGCTTCCTATCTATCAAGCACTTAGTTTCATTAGAACATATTCCCCTTCAGGAAAAGAATATTATCTGTCATTTGCGCACACAACCTAATTTTGACCACATCAAGATTTTACTCTGTTCATTATTATTTATTTGTATTCCTATAGCACCCTTAATCATGGACCAGGCCTCCATTGTGCTATGCACTGTGCACAGTACGAAGACATGGTTACTGCCCCAAAGAGATGACAATCAAAGTATAAGAAAAGAAACAGATGTATGGACAGACAAATGGGGAAACAATATTGGTTAGCATGACAGACAGCAGTCTCAGCACACCGGTAGCCTAACCATTGTCAGGTTTTTTGTAGGCAACATGGAAAAGAAGAGTCTTTCAAGTAGAACTGGGCAAAAAAAAGTGGATAAATAGTTTATTTGCTAAAAATGCATTTGGGGATAGATTCGCAAGGGGACTTAAGCACCATTCACAAAAATGGAGGTGGTGGTGGTGGAGGTGCCCTTCTGCCTGCTTTACATCCAATAGCCCCGTGGTTGGGGCACTCACCTGGACTGGGGGAGACCCAAAATCACATCCTCACTCTTGAGCAGGGACTTGAACCCAGGACTTCTCCCTCTTATTTGAAGATTTACTATTGGACTGCTTTGCTTGATTTTGCTAAAAGTTGGGAGCTGGGAGATGTAACTCAAAGATTTTAACTGCTCCATTCTGGAGGAAGATCAACATACAAGGAATCAGTGCATATGTTTTAAAATAAATGTGCCAACAACTTACTTGGATTTATAATTACAAAACAACTATTACTGAGTTCAATAAACTATTAGCTTCCATGGCAACTACTGAAATACAGAGCAAGCTGTTAAAAAAAGAGACAAGAATCTGAAAGAGACAAAGGAAAAAACAATTTATTCACTGGAGAATATGTGCATTCTCTGCCTTGTCATGCTGTGATATACCACTTTGAGAAGACCCTATGGGAAGAACTGTAATGGGCCTGCACCTGAGCAGTTAGCCAATTTTCGGGGTCTAGCCATTGTTTCCATTAGGAGGAGAAAGTGATGATAGCATTGAGATATTTCTTTGATGCAATTCTGTTTACAAAGAACATACAAAATCTAGTATCCCTGAACACTGGAGGAATCAAAACAATGGGAAGTAGTTTCTTTGCTCATAGCTCCAAGCCTCTTTCAGCCAGCACTTTACCCAAAAACTCTCTCTCTCCGCTTTTTTTAAATCAGGGTCACACTACCAGGCCTTCTCTGGATGTGTCTTGTGGTTTCTTTGCTCCTTCTGTGTGTTTCTGTTGCTTCCCTCAAACAAACAGCTCCACCAATCAGTGCCTCAGTCCCTGTGTTTGCTATACATGTCTCTAGGGAAACCCCTCTGGGATACATGGTTCAGCTTCTATTCAGGCCTTGCCACATGCCTGTGTTTTGGATGGCTCCTATTGTTTCAGCTATCTGGTTCCATTATTCCTTACATTTATCCTAAATGAACGGCATTGTTTATGCCCCTCAGCTTCAGTGAGGTTTCTCCCAAATACCCAACATAATGGGCCACTTCTTTATTACTCCCAGGATATTTGGGGACACAACCATATGTATGTGGAAAATTACACAGACGAAGCTTGTATGAACAGGGTCACACTAGAAGGAAGGATGAAACAAAGTAGGGGCGAGAGATAACAGTGGAACAGGAGGGAACCTATGGAGATTATTGGAGGAAAATAGGAACAGAGTGAGGCAGGCCTCTTTAACCAAATCTCTTAATAAAAGGTTAGGCTTAGGTCCAGTTCAAAGAAAGAGGTTGAGGTTCAAGTTAGTTATCTTAAAACAAGTAGTTCCTCCATCCGAAGTAGTAACATTTTGTAATATGAAACCAGGATTCTCTCTCTACCTGTCACTTTAAAATATAGAAAGACTGTTGAGTCAATATGAAGTGACAAAAACAGCTACCAACATAGTTGAGAGCTCTTTTTGTTTAGAATATCAGCAGTTTCAATCATCACTAGGATTCGCGGTCTGTTACCACCCAGTTTTTTAGTTCTCAGCCATCTTGATTTTACAAATTACACCCATACAGTGTACAGCTACAATAAGGCAAGTATCTATGCCATGCCAAGAGTCCTAGACCATTGTGATGATCAGAAGTAACTGAGTCAATCACCTCTCTAACTCTACAGTTAATTTATAATGCAACAATTTAATTGGTTGTTTGAGGAAGGCTGTACAGATGGTGGATTTCTTGGCCCAACTGCCACACCTGTGCAACAGCGTGGGTTTTCAGCTACTAGTTATAACATAAAAGGGCTATTACCAGGGATTCCTGAAAGCAGCTACAGCATAGACTGACCTCAATCCCAGCTCCATGACTGGTAAAAAGTTACATGTTGTAGCATATTTAGGCATAAATACTGCACTGAGAAATACAGTGGCAGACCCATACACCCATTCAATGAGCCTCTGATTTCAATGGAGTCCCACAGAATCCAAATGCAAGACTGGGACCATAGTTAGCAATGGCTAGTGTTGTGCCTGGACCTGAATACTCAGAAGTTTCAAAATGTGAGGCCAGTCACAATATGCCTTAACAGAACTGAGAACAATTCCTCTCCGAACACAAAACCGCTCCCCCCTCCCCCAACACTCTCCATTATTCCAGGGTATAAACAAGTCCAAATAAAAAGTCCTTCCATATCTGGACAGTCTCATTTCAGCTTCAACCATTGCTTTCCTCCACTCTACCTACTCCTTTCCTTTCCCTCCTTTTATGCCGGTTGGTTAGATTTTGTAGATACACAAGCCACAGCTGCATCCGATCCCCCAGCCACTTAACTCCTTTCTGCCTGGTTTCCTACTCCTGACAGGGAAAACAGGGCTTGTGGCCTTGGTTCTCTCTCTGCAGCTTCCTGAATCTGAGACAAGTAATATCCCTCTTCACAGAAATTCACACAGAAATATCCCCCAGAATAGCTGCTGTTTCAAAATAGTGTGGGAATTTTGGAAAAGGGAGCCCCTCTCTAGCACCGCCCCACCCCACCAAGTAATTAGCTAGCAAATAATGGAGTAATACACAGTACGGCCCAGCAAGGGGACTGCTGGAGTTTTATCCACTGTAACTGAGGGCCCACATCTCACACTGTGGTCACCATGGAGAAACTGTTTTAGGGAATGATTTTACAGCCTGTTAACAGCTGACTGGTAATCAGATCATCAACACCACACACTTCACTATATTGCTTAATAGGATTGCTAATCCGTTGACACACATTGACTGGAATGCTATTGGCTGTTACTCATGTTTAAATGCACCTCACAGCCTCCTTTAAACTATTGCCTATTTGTGATGTTACAGTATGGAGCCCCCAAATGTTCAACCTAGGGATAGGATACCTAAGTCACCATGTCACAAACCCACATTTCCCATCACTTCCTGTATGGAAGGAATTGGGGGGATGGAGTGTGGAGAGACCAGAAAAGAGGGGGTAGTGTTGGTGTTCAGCATTGCTGGACACCTTCTGTCTCAAAAACAGGTCCATTCATTTGCAGATATGAGGTTTGGGTGCTCAAGACCCAATTAGTTAACTGTTGTCAATACTGACTTCTCTAAAGCCTTATGTACAGCTATTTATTTATTCCCATTTTCTTAAAAAGAATTAAAAGTTTCCACCCAAAATTCCACCCATATCAAGCTTGAGTTAACTCTGCAGTGCAGAGGATGTACACACTCCTGTGCCCATGGGAGCAGCTGCTCTGAAGAGACATTCATTCCCAAGACAAGTATGTATGTAAGGGAGAACCTCTACATTCTAGCTAGGGCATCATATGAGCCTGGCCAGCAGAAGATGCCTGGGGGATGTGCTGAATCAGTACATATTCTGAGTTCCTTGGCCCAGCTGTCTCCCTGGCTGGCTTCCCCACTTCCTGCTATGTCTCATCCACCTTCAAGCTTCACCCAGAGAGCGGGGTCTATGGGTGGTTTGCACTACCTAACTTACTGAGGGCCCCACAGTCTGTATTCCATCAATGGAATGAAGTCCATCATATTCAGTGTATATTCAGTTTAGGTCATAAGTCATGTATAAATATATTTCAGAATGGAAGAAAAGAAGAAACCAAAGAAGGAAACCCTACTTTGAGGTTTGTCTTTTAAGGAGTTTGTTTTTCCTGATTAAGTAAAATTTGACCACATTTTAAATTATTTTCTATTATCTTTCATGATCTTTATATATTTTTCCCCATGGCCATATTACATAAAACCACTCATTATTCTTCCCTAATTTTAACCTCAAGGTTTCCCAGACTTGGCTAAGAGCTGAAATCCATAAATCATCAGAGATTCCCTGGCTAATTTTGTAACAGAAATATCATTTATAACACAGTATATAGGAAACAGTAACTTGTCACAAACTCTTCAACACTGAGAGATTCTAATGATTAAGGTCCATGAGGGGGAGTCAGGGATCTGGGTTCTCTGCTACTAATTTGCTGTGTGAATCTGTGCCTCAATTTCCCAAAAGGGAAAGAGATATTTACCTACCTCATAGGGTTATCATGAAGCTTAATTCATTAATGTATGTAAACTACTTGGAGATACTCAGATGAAAGGCATTATTGAAGAGTGTGGGTGTATGTTATATATATCTCCACTGTATGGAAGCTGTATATATATTGATACACTTTGAAGGGAATAAGACGTAGTTTTAAATGAAGATTCAAATATCTATTGGTCAGCAGATCATACAGCTCACACAAGCCTTGCAGATAATAATAAAAAGACTAAAATGAAAAGGCACCCCCAAAAGCTCAGACCCATGGGCTACTTAATTAAGTCTTTACACTAAACTCAAAGTTTTGGATTACTCCAAAGCAACGTCTCATTGAGGGCCTAATCCTGCAAAGGTCTGAGTATCAGATCACCCATTGATAACAGTGATACTGGATCAGGCCTTGAGGGTCTTCTGACTCACTGACAAACTGAACAAAGGAGTCAAGTATCAGGGGGTAGCCGTGTTAGTCTGTATCTACAAAAACAACAAGAAGTCTGGTGGCACCTTAAAGACTAACAGATTTATTTGGGCATAAGCTTTCATGAGTAAAAACCTCACTTCTTCGGATGCATCCGAAGAAGTGAGGTTTTTACTCACGAAAGCTTATGCCCAAATAAATCTGTTAGTCTTTAAGGTGCCACCAGACTTCTTGTTGTTTTTGAACAAAGGAGGTGGAGGTGCACAGCACCTTGCCACCTGGGACATTAGGAGCATTTCTGCCTGTAATACAGGTATCCTCAGACAATTGTGTCCTTCCTGTCTGAAAGAAAAAAATAAAACACACATTTCTTAGCTGTATATGTTCTAGAAGGAATGGCTTTCCAGGTGGTAAATTAAACAATGCTTTGGGTTAGGGATGTGATGACTGGGGGACTTCTGAATACAGACGGTCCAGTAGACAGAGCTGGTAGAGACAAATGAATTGGCTATCTAAAATATTTAAGAGGTACAATATGTGGGATCAAATGCACATATTTTGGACATGCAACAGATGTGTACACACCACTAAAGTAGGTCTAAGACGTGTTCCTAAATTATTTCCCCCCTGACTATTTCATTGAGCCTCACTGTCCTTGTTTATCTCTCTCCATATACTGTTCACTTGTGATTAACATACCTGAAAGGAGAAGGTTCAGGTAAATGCAAAAAATTAATTCTTTATTTAAACCATATTGCATTTAAAATATAGCAACTATCTATGCACCAGTCAAATAATAAAGAACATGTGTCACCTCACAATAGGTGATGGTCCGTATGAAAGCAGACTGGGCTCCAAGGAACTGACCCAAAGCCCACTGAAGTCAATGGGAGACTTTTCATTGGCTGTGCTGGGCTTTGGCTCAGACCCCAAAAGCAATCCTGACTCCTTCCACAGGATAGCGGAGGGTGTGTACCAAGTAAAGTAGAACAGCATACGCTTATCAGTTAACATAGCTTTACTTGCTCATTCTCCGACTGCCAAAGAAAAACACACACTTTATTATTGCAATGATAAAAAGATTTCACACTAAAAAATAAAAAAAGGGGTACAACTGGGATAAAGATGTGTGTTCAGGAACAGAAAACTTATGCTGAAAATTCTGGGGTCTGACTTTCTCCAATAAAGAGCACTTTTCATACCGTGAGACTGCTAAATGTGTGAGCTTGCACAGAAAGTAAGATGCGTTTTCAAAACCATTTGGCACCTTCCTACCTGCTGGGCTTCATTCCATAATGTATGGTTTTAAAAATAGTTTGCTCCTACATCTGTGTACCATCCTGTATTACTGGAATATCAGTATCTGCCTCCTTCAGGAAATGAAACCAGAACACCATTGTCTCACATATGAACTGTCTGAAAACCATTTCTGAGGCCCTTTCTTACACCCTGCTAATAGGGTTTTGTTTTGGGCAGGGTCACACACAGTGAGAACTAGGATGAGATCAAAGTCATCAGACTCAAGTACCAAAGCTGGAATATTGGTCCATCATCTAGTGAAAAAGTTTCTGACATTTGGTGATCCCCTCTCTCCCCCCTACAAATAGGACAATTTGCATTTCAAATTCAGTTCTTGTAAGTAATCATGAATGGGATTTTGAAATTTGCTTTCCATTAACGTTCATGCTAGTGCAACTCGATTGCATAAATGTTCATAGAAAGCAAATTCAAAAGGGACACAAGCATGGCCCAAGTTCATTCATTTAAAAATACAGGCATATAATCAGCCCATTTTCAAAAGTACTCACCCACCTCTACCTTTCAGCCCACAAAAGTATATAGTTTAAAGCAGTGGTTCTCAAACTGGGGCTGCCGCTTGTGTAGGGAAAGCAAATCCCTTGTCCCGCGCCGCTTCCCGTAGCCCCCACTGGCCTGGAGTGGTGAACCACGGCCAGTGGGAGCCGCGATCGGCCAAACCTGCAGACCCGGCAGGTAAACAAACCGGCTCGATCTGCCAGGGGCTTTCCCTACACAAGCAGCGGCCCCAGTTTGAGAACCACTGCTTTAAACTGTACACTTTTGTACTTCAACATAACTACAGGTTTGAAAGTTTGTACTGTCGTTAATGGTATTACCCTTTCTGTTAAGAAATAGAGATTTATGTTGCAATAATGAAATCTTGAATGTATGAAAATTGCTGGGAAGCTCCCAGAAGAGTAAGACCAGTACAGTAGATTCTACAGTAGAACCGCAGAGTTAGGAACACCAGAGTTCCGAACTGACCAGTCAACCACACACCTCATTTGGAACCGGAAGTACACAATCAGGCGGCAGCAGAGACAAAAAAAACCCACAGTACAGTATGGTGTTAAATGTAAACTACTAAAAAAAAGGGAGAGTTTAAAAAAGATTTGACAAGGTAAGGAAATTGTTTCTGTGCTTGTTTCATTTAAATGAAGATAGTTAAAAGCAGCATTTTTCTTCTTCATAGTCAAATTTCAAAGTGGTATTAAGTCAATATGCAGCTGGAAACTTTTGAAAGCACAACCATAATTTTTTGTTCAGCGTTACGAACAATCTCCATTTCCGAGGTGTTCGTAACTCTGAGATTCTATTGCAGGGGTCAGCAACGTTTGACAAGTGGCTCACCAGGGTAAGCACCCTGGCAGGCCGGGCCAGTTTATTTACCTGCTGATGCGGCAGGTTTGGCCGATTGCGGCCCCCACTGGCCGCGGTTCGCCGTCCTGGGCCAATGGGGGTGGCGGGAAGCGGCATGGGCAAGGGATGTGCTGGCCGTGGCTTCCCGCTGCCCCCATTGGCCCGGGACGGTGAACTGCGGCCAGCGGGGGCCGCAAATCGGCAGAACCTGCCGTGTCAGCAGGTAAATAAACTGGCCCTTACCCTGGCGAGCCGCGTGCCAAACGTTGCTGAACCCTGTTCTATTGTATAATCATAGCCAAATAAGCTTTAAACAGTTTTAAAAATAGATGCCTTGAGATTCAACACTAGTTTAATGACATAAGAAATGCGAAGAGAAATTCCCATCTGACTTGACAATACAAAGTTAGACATAGTATAAAGAAACAGGTTACTACCTAGGATTTCAAGTAGCCTCTTATTTTTACAATCTATTTTCACTCTCTCCAAACTCTAATAGCTCAATACATTTCTATCTCAATGCCTGTCTGCCAAACTGGGACATTAGATGGAGTGAACAAAAGTAAGGAGCACCGATGTGTCTGTTCTAGGCAGTATGCATTGTATTGTAAACTTGGGAATCTATACTCCCAAAGAGTCTTTTGAACTAACCTTTCTAAATGTACTTTTGAGAGAAAAGCTCATTTGGGAATGAGCTTGACATAATAGATTAGTCAGCAATTAATGTAACAAAGAGCCCTTGAAAAACATTCCTGTAAGAGACATATACACCAAATGTTATTGTCTGTCAGCTGTTTGATTTAAACAAAAGCCTGTTTAACTCAACTATTTCCTTCCCCTTAAAGTAAGGAATATTCACAACTGGCTTAATTTTAAATCATCTTGGAACAGATGATTCACATGTTTAGAATAAAAATAGCTAATGAAAATGCAATCTCTGGGGCTGTCTCTACATTAACGCATAGAGCCTGGCTCTCCCATTCTAGAGAGAGCAGTTATAAATCCTGCCCACCACAGGCGCTGAGTTTTCCTTTTCCCCAGGATTGCTCCATCCCCCACTCTGCCCTGAGGCCTCATTTCCCCAGGCCCCACTGCCACCCATCCCCTCCCTAAGGCCCTGCCCACTCACTGTTCTCCCCAGGCACCAAACAGCGGACTGCGTGCACTGCCATCAAACAGCTGCAGCTGGTGGGTGCTGAGCACACACTATTTTTTTCCCCGTAGGTGCTCCAGTCTCGGAGCACCCACAGAGTCGGTGTCTATGCTGCTCTCTCCCAGATGTCACCTCCTGGTGAGGTCCTTGGTTTGGTTATAACCACCACACCTATTCTGTGACATCACCTGAAGAAGCAAGGGGTGTGACAGATTCCCTCCAGAGAAGTAACTGGTCCACACTGGGTACAGAAAGGATATCAATACCCCACTCTTCCGGATGTTTGCCTGCTCAGTAGCTATGAGGACCCGTGAAGAGAGGCAGCTGGTCTGGTGTTGCGGAGGGGAAGGCTATAACAGCACCCCACTCTCTGACCTCACTTCCTGGGGCTCATGCAGGGGTCCCTACTGGCCCTTGTGTAATGGATGCAAATGTAACAACAGTTATGTCAGCATAAATTGTGTTAGTCTGGTTTTAATTGTTTCGCCTTGAGTGAATTTTAGTGCTCGTGAAAGATGTCACACTGACAGTCTGGAAACGGAAGTCTTCTATCTTTCCTCACACAACAAAAACAGCAAAGCTAAAAGCAATGCAAACTTCCACACAAGATGGCCCACCTCTAGGGGACAAAGGGGGTATCTTATTCCTCAAGCCCATTTAAGTCCTTGACCTCCCTGCTTATTAGCAGACTTGCCAAACAGTTTCAGCCACATTGGTTTTTGTTATGGCAATATCTGTCCACCAGAACCGAAGTCTTAGGCCACTAGAGAGTGATCAAAAGATAATCACCACGTCCAATCATCACTTTCAAACTAGTGACCTATTACTATAAAGGGTTATGTTTCTACAGGAAGTTTAAAGTTGCCACTAACAGTGACTGAGAAACAAAATAAAATTTCAGTCGATTTTTTTCAAAAAAAAAACGTGTGGGGAATTTCGCTTCAATTAAAAAAAAGTCATCAACATTTTAAATGTTAAAGTTTTTCTACCACTTGAAGTTGCCGCATATTCTGCAGTGCCATGCTTTCTATTGACTCTCAGAGACTCTCTTACACAGAGGTAAAAACTAGCTGCAGAGATTGAGGATAGAGGTAGGCTAAATTATAGCAGCATCAATAGACTTACACCTTATACATTGTGTCAAGTATCAGGGGGTAGCCGTGTTAGTCTGTATCTACAAAAACAACAAGGAGTCTGGTGACACCTTAAAGACTAACAGATTTATTTGGGTATAAGCTTTTGTGGGTAAAAACCTCACTTCTTTGGATGCATAGAGTGAAAGTTACAGATGAAGGCATTATATACTGACACAGGGAGAGCAGGGAGTTACTTCGCAAGTGGAGAACCAGTGTTGACAGGGCGAATTCAATCAGGGTGGATGGAGTCCACTCCCAATAATAGATGAGGAGGTGTCAATTCCAGGAGAGGAAAAGCTGCTTCTATAATGAGCCAGCCACTCCCTATTCAAGCCCAGATTAATGATGTTAAATTTGCAAATGAATTTTAGTTCTGCTGTTTCTCTTTGAAGTCTGTTTCTGAAGTTTTTTTGTTCAATGATAGTGACTTTTAAATCTGTAATAGAATGACCAGGGAGACTGAAGTGTTCACTTACTGGCTTTCGTATGTTACCATTCCTGATGTCCGATTTGTGTCCTTTTATTCTTTTGCGGAGGGACTGTCCAGTTTGGCCAATGTACATGGCAGAGAGGCATTGCTGGCACATGAGGGCATATATAACATTAGTAGATGTGCAGGTGAATGAGCCCTTGATGGTGTGGCTGATGTGGTTGGGTCCTCTGATGGCGTCGCCAGAGTAGATATGGGGACAGAGTAGGCAATGAGGTTTGCTACAAGGATTGGTTCCTGGGTTGATGTTTCTGTGGTATGGTGTGTAGTTGCTGGTGAGTATTTGCTTCAGGTTGGGGGGATGACTGTAAGCGAGGACTGGCCTGCCTCCCAAGGTCTGTGAGAGTGAGGGATCATTTTCCAGGATAGGTTGTATATTGTGGATAATGCGCTGGAGAGGTTTTAGCTGGGGGCTGTATGTGATGGCCAGTGGTGTTCTGTTATTGTCCTTGTTGGGCCTGTCCTGTAGTAGGTGATTTCTGGGTACCCGTCTTGCTCTGTCAATCTGTTTCCTCACTTCCCCAGGTGGGTACTGTAGTTTTAAGAATGCTTGATAAAGATCTTGTAGGTGTTTGTCTCTGTCTGAGGGGTTGGAGCAAATTCGGTTGTATCTTAGGGCTTGGCTGTAGACAATGGATCGTGTGATGTGTCTTGGATGGAAGCTGGAGGCATGTAGGTACGTATAGCAGTCAGTAGTTTTCCGGTATAGGGTGGTGTTTATGTGACCGTCACTTATTTGCACTGTAGTGTTCAGGAAGTGGATCTCTTGTGTGGACTGGTCCAGGCTGAGGTTGATGGTGGGGTGGAAATTGTTGAAGTCTAGGTGGAATTCTTCAAGGGCTTCCTTTCCGTGGGTCCATATGATGAAGATGTCATCAATGTAGCACAAGTAGAGGAGGGGCACTAGGGGACGAGAGCTAAGGAAGCGTTGTTCTAAGTCAGCCATAAAAATGTTGGCATACTGTGGGGCCATGCGGGTACCCATAGCAGTGCCTCTGACTTGAAGGTATAAGTTGTCCCCAAATCTGAAGTGGTTGTGGGTGAGGACAAAGTCACAAAGCTCAGCCACCAGGCTTGCTGTGGCCTCATCAGGTATACTGTTCCTGACAGCTTGTAGTCCATCCTCATGTGGAATATTGGTGTAAAGTGCTTCTATATCCATGGTGGCCAGGATGGTGTTTTCAGGAAGAACACCAATGCACTGTAGTTTCTTCAGGAAGTCGGTGGTGTCTCAAAGATAGCTGGGAGTGCTGGTAGCGTAGGGTCTGAGGAGAGAGTCCAAATAGCCAGATAATCCTGCTGTCAGAGTGCCAATGCCTGAGATGATGGGGCGTCCAGGATTTCCAGGTTTATGGATCTTGGGTAGCAGATAGAATACCCCTGGTCGGGGTTCTGGGGGTGTGTCCATGTAGATTTGTTCCCGTACTGTAGCCTTACTGTACTGTAACCTTATATATTGTTTCTGGTTGTTAGTCAAGTTATCCTAAAATCTGCAAGTCATTCTTGAAATACTACTTCCTAGATATAAAAATCTTTGCATCAAAATCATCCCTGGTGTAACTGCACTGAAATACCTAAGAGGAATTTGGCCTTTTGTATCAGTTACCAGTCAAGAGCCATCCAGTCCCCATTCACTATGTTATTTTCTTAAGGCAACCAAGAATCATTTGAAGAACCGCATTCGTATATTCATATTAATCTGTCATGCAAACTTTCAAACTTTATTTTGCAGTCTTTAGAAAGGAATGTGTATCGTAACAGCTTATTTCCTGGTTTCAGATTTTTTACCCCCTTAACTAATGTTTTTCTTGTCATTCAATTTATTGTACAATTTTTATATATTCTAGGAAGTTTTAAAAAAAATACCAAGACTCTACATTTTGGAGGGATAAAGAGCTGGATGCAAGTAAGAGAGAAAGTGTGGAAAAAGAGGCAGAGAAAGATGAGGTGACTTGTCCCAGGTCACTCTGCAGGTCAGTGACAGAGACAGGAATAAAGGAGCCCATAGGTGAAATCTTGGCTCCACTAAAGTCAATGGGAGATTTGACGTTTACTTCAATGGAGTGAGCATTTCACTCCTGTCTGTAGCCACCAGATCTTGTTTCTCAAGACATTTTTGGAGGAGGTAGAGGGCCTAGTAGGTCCACAAGATCAAAGCCTCATTTTTTTTTTTTTTCAAATTCTGATTTGCATTCAGATTTCAATTTGTATCTGAATCCAATGTATGATACAAGCAAGTGGAGAGCTCTCTACAGTCAGGATTTCATAAATAAAAGAATCTCTTCTCTCAAAGACTGATAAAATAACAAGTCATAACAGGTACATTTTTAAAGAGTTGCTTAGAATTTTAGGTGATACAAAACATAAACCAGGTTCACTTGGAATATTCAATAAGGTTGGTGAACCTTTTGACTAACTTTCTCTAAGCTTTGAAATTTTAATGAAATCCAAACCCAGATGAATTGTGGTTAGATTTTCAATTCTTAATACACTACATACAGTTTATTAAAACAAACAATGCTCCGTAGATAACCTTCAGTAAGGGAATTCCCTTTGCACTCCCTCAGAAAGGCCTGTATTGAATGAGGCTACAGAAATCAGAATATACAGATGAGGGTATAAAAGGACAAAACCCGAAATGTACAAAGCTTGTTTGAAAATTTTCACACATTGTAGATGAAAACAGACTGACTGCACATGAAAATTAAGAGAGAGATTTGTTTACTTGATCTATGTCAGAGACTCCGTTAGTTGATACATGAAACTTTGATCAAAATACACCCACCAAGTGTCTGAAAGATCCTTGAAGTCTGATCTTTGCATTTATGAGAAAAGGAATTAGTGGATGACAACATGCTACTACCCTAATAATTGTTTTGTTGGTCTTTATACAGACTGTACTTTCATAGCTTGAGGACAAAGATATTAATGTCAACAAGCATCACTTTCTCATAATGGACCCACTCCTGCTCCCTCTGAGGTCCGTGTGAATTTTTGTACTGACTTCAATAGGATCAGCAGTTGGCCAATAACTGGGAGATAGTCAAACTAATAAAATAAATTACAAGAAACTGATCACATAAAAGGTTATTTTAACCTCCTAATCAAAATTACAATGGTTTAACTCAGGGGCCAGCAACGTTCGGCACGTGGCTCGCCAGGGTAAGCACCCTGGCGGGCCGGCCAAGTTTTATTTACCTGCTGACGCGACAGGTTCAGCCGATCGCGGCCCCCACTGGCCGCGGTTCGCCGTCCCGGGCCAATGGGGGTGGTGAGAAGCTGCGGCCAGCACATCAGGTGCTTACCCTGGCGAGCCGCATGCCGAACATTGCTGACCCCTGGCTTAACTCTATACCTTGTAAAATAAACCTTCGTATACCTGCCTCTCTCTTTTCTAATTTATTATATTCATGATATCAGGCTACTGTTTTCATACCACAGTTAGTAGTTCAGCAATTTCATATTTGAGTTCCTTCAGAACTCTTGGGTGAATACCATCTGGTATTCCAAAACCACGTCTAGTGACACCTCACTCTGGGACAGTGCCTTAGATTTGTCACCTAAAAAGACTAGCTCAGATGTGGGAATCTCCCTCACATGGTCTGCAATGACCACTGACTGAAAGAATTCATTTAGCTTCTTCACAATAGGCTTTACTCCCTTGAGTGCTCCTTTAGCACCTCGATTGTCCAGTGGCCCTACAGATTCTGATTTACTTAGGTTTTTGCTGTTAGTTTGTTTCTTTTGCTAATTACTCTTCAATTTCTTTTTGGCCTGGCCAGTTCTACTTTTACACTTGACTTGCCAGAGTTTATGCTCCTTTTATTGTCCTCAGTAGGATTTGACTTCCCATTTTTAAAGGATCCCTTTTTGCCTCTAACCACCTCTTTTACTCTGTTTAGTCTTGGTGACACTATTTTGGTCCTCTATGTTTTTTAATCTGAGGGTATACATTTAATTTGAGCCTCTATTATGGTGTTTTTTATAACCTTCCATGCAGCCTGTAAGCATTTCACTCGTGTAACTGTACCTTTTAATTTCCATTTAACCAGCTCTCTCATTTTGTATAGTTCCCCTTTCTGAAAGTTAAATGTTCTTGTGATGGGCTTCCTTGGTATTTTCCCCACCCACAAAGATGTTAAATTAATTATATTATAGTCGCTATTACCAAGCAGTTCAGCTATATTCACCTCTTGGACCAGATCCTGTGCTCCATTTAGGACTAAATCAAGAATTGCTTCTCTTAATGACTTCAAGAAACAGTTAAAACTTTACCTCAGCATCCCATCCTGAAGTGACATGTACCCACTTAATTTGGGGATAGTTGAAACCCCCCATTATTATTATTGAGTTTTCTATTCTTATAGCCTCTCTAATCTCCTGGAGCATTTCACAATCATGATCACCATCTTGTTCAGGTGATCAGTAGTATATTCCTACTATTATACTCATGGGCAGTGGGTACAATAGGTCAGGGGAGCCTCTGTCTCCCCTAGCACAGCTGCTGCTGTGGGACCCCAGTTGCAGGGGTGAGGGGGAGAAATTTGCTTTTTATTATGCCCCATGCAGGTTCTGGAGCAGCTGAGGAGATGGTATGTGTTATTCAGCTTCCTGGGTTCATCAGTAATCTCCCTGGACTCCAAGGAGATTACTGATGAACCCGGGATGCTGAGTAACACATACCGCCTCCTCAGCCACCCTGGAACCTGCATGGGGCATAGCAAAAGCTCAGGTTCTTCTTCTGGAAGAGAGACTAAGAAAAGAGCTTTGGAATTTTTGCAGGGCAGCTTGGTATCTGTGGAGGGGAGGCGTGGCTGCGGGGTCTCTGGCCAGCCTAGGGCCCCTCTGATCACGTCGAGGGGAGGGGGACTTGGGCCATGTGGGGGGGAAGGGGGTGTCGGGGCTCCAGCTGTGGGTGGAAGGGGTGGAGCCATGAGCTAGCTTCCCTGAAGTGGGGCTCCACCCATGATTATACTCTTATTATTCAAGCATGGAATTTCTATTCATAGAGATTCTATGGTATAGTTTGATTCATTTAAGATTTTTACTATATTTGATTCTATGCTTTCTTTCACATATAGTGCCACTCCCTCCCCCATTTATTTAAAGAGCTAATTTACATTTTTGCAAATAATTTGCATGTAGCCATAAATTTCAGCTTCTGGCCAACATTTCCTCCTCTCACCATGGGCCAGGGTAAGGGCATGGAACTGCATAAATCTTGGCAGCTGCACCTCAGAAGGTGTGGGATGGAAAATGTCTTGGGTACTAGGTAGATGGGAGGATGCTGGAGCATATTTGGAAGGTGCTAGGTGTCTGGGCTATCGACTGTTAAGGAGGAAAAGACGGTTACTCACCTTTGTAACTGTTGTTCTTCGAGATGTGTTGCTCATATCCATTCCAATTAGGTGTGTGCGCGCGCCGCGTACACGATCGTCGGAGAATTTTCTGCCCTAGCAACACCCAGTGGGTCAGCTGTGGAGCCCCCTGGAGTGGTGCCTTCATGGCGCTGGATATATACCCCAGCCGACCCAGCGCCCCCTCAGTTCCTTCTTGCCGGCTACTCCGACAGCGGGGAAGGGGGGCGGGTTTGGAATGGATATGAGCAACACATCTCGAAGAACAACAGTTACAAAGGTGAGTAACCATCTTTTCTTCTTCGAGTGCTTGCTCATATCGATTCCAATTAGGTGACTCCCAAGCCTTACCTAGGTGGTGGGGTCGGAGTGAGACATCGCTGTATGCAAAACCGCTGATTCGAATGCAGCATCGTCTCTGGATTGCTGTACCAGCGCATAGTGAGCGGCGAATGTGTGGACTGACAACCAAACTGCAGCTCTACAAATGTCCTGGATTGGGACTTGAGCCAGGAAGGCAATCGAGGAGGCTTGGGCCCTCGTGGAGTGAGTGGTGAGGTTCGGCATCGGGACACCGGCCAGGTCGTAGCAAGCACGAATACAGGACATGATCCAAGAGGTCAGGCACTGTGAGGAGACCGATGAGCCTTTCATCCGGTCGGCCACTGCAACGAAGAGTTGTGTCGTCTTCCTAAACGGCTTTGTACGGTCAATATAGAAAGCCAGGGCCCTGCGTACGTCCAAGGAATGCATACGCTGGTCTTGACGAGTAGCGTGTGGCTTAGGATGGAAGACCGGGAGAAATATATCCTGGTTCATGTGAAAAAGTGAAACTACCTTGGGAAGAAAGGCAGGGTGGGGGTGAAGCTGCACCTTGTCCTTATGGAACACAGTGTATGGAGGCTCAGACGTAAGCGCCCTGAGTTCAGAAACACGTCTTGCTGAAGTGATGGCTACAAGGAAGGCTGTCTTCCAAGACAAGTACAGGAGTGAACAGGTAGCCAATGGCTCGAACGGAGGCCCTGTGAGCTTTGAGAGAACCAGGTTGAGATCCCACATCGGAACGGGCTGGTGTTGCTGTGGGTACAGTCGGTCTAAGCCCTTGAGGAATCTAACGACCATCGGATTAGAGAAGACCGAGGAAGTGAGTTCTCCTGGGTGGAATGCCGAAATAGCGGCCAGGTGAACCCTAACCGAAGATATTGCCAAGTCCTGCTGTTTTAGGGATAGGAGATATTCAAGAATAAGAGGAATAGGCGCTTGCAAGGGGGGCGTGGCTCATTGCTTGCACCAACAGGAGAACCGTTTCCACTTGGCTAAGTAAGTGGACCGTGTAGAGGGCTTTCTACTTCCCAGCAGAATCTGTTGGATGGACTGCTAGCATTGCCGCTCTGTCCGATTCAGCCATGGAGCATCCACGCTGTGAGGTGGAGTGATTGTAGGTCGGGGTGACATAGTCTGCCGTGGTCCTGAGAGATCAGATCTGGGCACAGGGGAAGCGTCATCGGTGTTTGAACCGATAGCTCCAGAAGCGTGGTGTACCAGTGCTGCCTTGGCCAAGCCGGAGCGACTAGAGTCACCCGTGCCTCGTCTCTGCGTAGCTTGAGCAGTACCCTGTGGACCAGTGGAAATGGAGGGAAAGCGTAGAATAGGTGGTCCTTCCAGCTTAGAAGGAACGCGTCTGACAGAGAGCCCAGAGATCGCCCTTGCAGGGAGCAGAACGCGTGGCACTTCCTGTTGGCTCGAGATGCGAACAGGTCGACCTGGGGAAATCCCCACCTCTGGAAGACAGAATAGATGATGTCCGGGCGAATCGACCACTCGTGCGTCTGGAAGGACCTGCTGAGACGGTCCGCTAGCGTGTTCTGGACTCCAGGAAGGAATGATGCCTTGAGATGTATTGAATGGGCGATGCAGAATTCCCACAGGCGAATGGCCTCTTGGCATAGAAGCGACGACCGGGCTCCTCCTTGCTTGTTGATGTAAAACATGGCCGTGGTGTTGTCAGTGAGGACTAACACACAACGGCCCTGTAGGAGACTGAGAAATGCCTGACAGGCCAGGCACACCGCCATCAGCTCTCGAACATTGATGTGCAGGGCTAGTTGGGGTGCGGTCCACATTCCTGGCTATGGTGCTCTCCAAGGTGAGCGCCCCAACCTAGAGATGAGGCGTCCGTGACCAGGTGCAGGGAGGGTTGAGGGGCGTGGAATGGCACTCCTGCGCAAACCGCCTTGCGGTCCAGCCACCAAGTGAGAGAGGCCAGGACCGAGGTCGGGATCATGACCACCATGTTTAGGCTGTGTTGATGAGGGTGGTACACTGACGATACCCAGGCCTGCAGTGGGTGAAGTCAAAGTCTGGTGTGCCTGGTTACATAAGTGCAAGAGGCCATGTGACCCAATAGGGCCAGGCACGTCCTTATTGTGGTAATCGGAAAGGCCCTGAGCCCTCGAATGATGCTTGTAACGGTATGAAAGTGATTGTCTGGTAGAATAGCTCTGGCAAGTCTGGAGTCTAGGACTGCCCCAATAAATTCTATCCTCTGGGTTGGCTCTAGAGTGGACTTCTCTTTGTTGAGTAGAATGCCCAACTCGTGGAATGTTTGTACTATTATGTGGACATGAGCTTGAACTTGCTCTCTGGTGCAGCCGCGTACCAGCCAGTCATCTAAATACGGGAACACCTGTATCCCTTGTCGACGAAGGTATGCTGCCACGACAGCCATACACTTTGTGAACACTCTCGGAGCCGCAGACAAGCCGAAAGGAAGGACTGCAAATTGGTAGTGCACCTTGTTTACCACAAATCAAAGGAAGCGCCTGTGAGGGGGATAGATCGCTATATGAAAATATGCGTCCATGTCGAGGGCGGCGAACCAGTCTCCAAGATCCAAGGAAGGGATAATGGTCCCCAAGGAGACCATGCGGAACTTCAACTTTACTATGAATTTGTTGAGTTCGCGTAAATCTAAAATGGGTCACAGACCCCCTTTTGACTTGGGGATCAGGAAGTAGCAGGAATAAAACCCCCTGCCCCTTAACTCTGGTGGCACCTCCTCTATGGCTCCCATAGATAGGAGGCCAGAAACCCCCTGTATAAGGAGATGCTCGTGAGAATGGTCCCTGAAGAGGGACGGGGAAAGGGGGTGGGTGGGGGGAAAACGAAGAAAAGTGGATAGCGTAACCCCTCTCCACCGTGCGAAGGACCCAACAGTCTAATGTTATGAGGGACCAAGCACGGTGGAAACGGGAGAGGCGATCCCGAAAGGAGGGAGATGGATCCTGGGAAGTGGCTGGGGCGCCGTCCTCAACCGCACCTTCAAAAGTTTTGCCTAGGACCTGAAGGTGGTCTAGGCGGGCCCTGGTTCTGACCGGGTTGAGGGCCGGTCGACCTTCGCCTACCACCTCGTCCCCGCCTTCTGGCGAAGTCCTGTCTCGGACGAGGTGGGGTAGGGTAGAACCTTTGAGGCTGGGGCCTAAAGGGTCTGCGTTGGGGCCCTGGGACATGCATCCCCAGGGAGCGCATGATCGTTCTCCAGTCCTTGAGGATCTGCAGCCGAGAGTCCGTCTTCTCTGAGAACAGCCCCTGGCCCTCGAAAGGTAAATCCTGCAGGGTCTGCTGTAGTTCCGGCGGCAAGCCCGAGACCTGGAGCCAGGAAACTCGCCGCATGGCGATACCTGACGCCAGCGTTCTGGCAGCCGAATCTGCTATGTCCAATGAGGCTTGTAAGGAGGTCCTCGCCACCTTCTTACCCTCCTCCACTAAGGCCCCGAACTCTTCCCTTGAGTCCTGGGGAACCAACTCTTTGAACTTCCCCATGGAGTTCCATGAGTTAAAGCTGTAGCGGCTCAAGAGTGCCTGCTGGTTTGCCGCTCTGAGCTGCAGCCCTCCCGTCGAGTACACCTTACGCCCGAACAAATCGAAGCGCTTAGCGTCCTTCGATTTGGGCGCTGCAGCCTGCTGGCCGTGACACTGTCTTGCGTTTACAGATGACACCACTAGTGAACACGGTGGGGGATGAGTATATAAGTACTCATAGTCCTTGGAAGTGACGAAGTACTTCCTTTCTACCCCTCTGGCTGTGGGTGGAATAGAGGCAGGAGTTTGCCATATGGTAGTGGCATTAGCCTGAATCGTCCGAATTATTGGTAATGCCACCCGGGATGGGGCATCAGCCGAGAGGATGCTCACCACCGGGTCCTGCACCTCTACTATCTCCTCCGCCTGGAGGTCCATATTACGCGCCACCCTACGTAATAGGTCCTGGTGGGCACGAAGATCTATCGGGCGCGGGCCCGAGGTTGTTGTACCCTCCACCGCCTCATCTGGGGAAGATGAGGAGGATGCCTCAGGGATCAAGGGGTCTAACAGAGGGTCCTGTTCTAAGGGTCCCTGAAGTGGAGCATCGCCTGCCCCTGGACCCAGGGCCTGAGGCGGTGTAGGCACGGGAGCCTCCATGCCCCCTGGGGGAGGACGGGAGATGGTGGCCTCCGGGACTCTGGGCTCAGAGCGTGCCGAGCGAGAGGCTGATGGTGGAGCCCCTTGCGCCTGGTGATATGCCCACGGGGTCCAGAAAGACCCATGCGTAGGGTCCTGCGCCACCTCCTGCCAGTGGCCCAAGTCAGCCGCAGCAGCCTGGCCCTGAGTAGGGTACGCTGCTCTCGAAGGCCCGTCGGAGAAGCGAGACGCTGATCTCGAGGGCCAAGGCGGTGCCGAACGAGCTGGAATTGGCTCGGTACAATACGGTGCCGACCGGTGCCGGTCCGTAGGCGATCAGTCCTTGCGTGGTGCCGGTGAGCGGTACCGGGATCAGTGCCAGTGGCCATGTTGGTGCTGAGATCCAGATCTGGACCTAGAAGACGACGACTGCGAGTAGACGTGGTACCGGGAGCGGCCCCTCGAAGTGGAGCGGCACTCGTACCGGTGCCGAGAACTACGTCTTGGTTGGTACCAATGATCCTGACGGTGCCGAGACGTAGACCGGTGCCATAAAGAGGATCTCAGCCGCGAGTACGACCGGTGCCGAGGTGATAGTCGGTGCCGGGACTGCGAGTGGCGTCGGGACCTGCTCCGAGACCTGGAGCGGTGCTGTGAGTCCACATCCGGAGACGGCGGGCGTAGCAGGGCAGGCTTGCCCCTGGATTGCACTGCGCAAAGAGACGACGGTGCCGGTGGTTTAGACGGCGCCAGCTCCGTGAGAGCGATAAGGTCTCTCGCCATCGCGAAGGTCTCCGGAGTGGCCGGGAGACAAGGCTCCACCGCCAACCGAGGTGGTGAGCCAGTCCGCACCGCACTCAGCGGGCGCGGTGCCGGAGTCGACGGTGTAGCCGGTACTTGCTTCTGGCGCTCTAAAGGAGGACGCGGCTCTACCCCCGGCACCGGGGGAGCCGGCGTCTGCAGGACAACAGTCTCCTGCGCCTTGCGGGATTTCTTGTGTCCTGGAGACAGGGAATGGTGCCAAGGCCCCTGCGGCGGTCGCGGTGCCGAAGGAGGCCGGTGCCGTGAGGCCTTATCTGATTCTGCCCGCGGTGCAGTACCGGTCGGTGCCGCAGGGGCACTGCACACCGAGGCGCTCAGTGCCGGGGCTGGGTGCGCCGAGGGAGGATCCAGGCTAAGTGCCGCCTCCATGAGGAGCTGCCTAAGCCTAAAGTCCCGCTCCTTTTTGGTTCTCGGTCTGAAGGCCTTACAGATCTTGCACTTATCTGTCTGATGGGACTCTCCTAGACACTTCAGACACGAGTCGTGCGGATCACTCGTAGGCATAGGTTTGGCGCAGGGCGCGCACGGCTTAAAGCCAGGAGCCTTGGGCATGAGCCCGGCTATGCGCTGGGGGGAAAGGGGGGAGAACAACCCCCTTAACCCCTGCTAACTATTTACAACTATTTAAAACGAAGATGAATAACTATCTAACACTATATCACAACTATAACTACAACTATCTACAAAATTAACAGGATAAGCTAGGGAGAGTGGAGAACAGGTATGCCGCGCTCCACAGTTCCAACGACCGTCAGGGGCGGTAAGAAGGAACTGAGGGGGCGCTGGGTCGGCTGGGGTATATATCCAGCACCATGAAGGCGCCACTCCAGGGGGCTCCACAGCCGACCCACCGGGTGTTGCTAGGGTAGAAAATTCTCCGATGATCGTGCACGCGGCACGCGCACACACCTAACTGGAATCGATATGAGCAAGCACTCGAAGAAGAACCTAGATATCCCAATCTCTTAGCTTCTGTCCATGCTACCTCAGCTTGCTGCTGTCACCACTTGCTCTTCCTCCCATTTGGATCCAGCAGGAGGCGCAGCAAGACAGGAGACAGAGGGGCCATCATCCTTCCAGGTCAGCTGACTCCACAGTGGCCCCTGATGGCCAGAAACAGCAACTGCAGGCCATTCCTGCATTCCAGCTGGATCCATTTCTCATATGGGATGCTGGAACACGTGTCACAGGAGATGTTTGACACTTGGCAGCCCTGAGCTTGCCTCCTGCTCCTGCATATATGTGCTGAGAGAAAGGAGCTTCCAGCCCGGGCCGCCCAGAGGATTCAGGGGGCCTGGGGCAAAGTGGGGGAGCTGCGGCGCTTATGCTTATCACCCGGCGGCGGTCCAGGTCTTCGGCGGCATTTTGGCGGTGGTGGGCCCTTCAGTCGCTCCACATCTTCGGCGGCACTGAAGGGCCCCCACCGCCGAAATGCCGCCGAAGACCTGGACCGGCGCCGGGCCAGGGCTCGCAGGGCATTTTGGCGGCGGGGAGCCCTTCAGTCGCTCCGCGTCTTCGGCAGCACTGAAGGGCCCTCCACCCCCGAAGACCCCGACCGCCAGGGGCCCAGGGCCTCAGGCAAATTGCCCCACTTGCCCCTCCCCTTCACCCCCCGGGCGGCCCTGCTTCTTGCTACCTCTGCTTCTTTTAGGGAACCTATACTAATCTGGTATAATTTGACCCAAGGAGTTTACATTGCACTTGGGTCAGACAAAAAGACCGGCAAATTATTATGGGCCTGATATTGGGAGTGCTGCCATTGATTTCAGTGTTAGGAGGGTCAGGCCCTATATCAGTTATAATTCTGGCAGCCATCAGAAAATCCAAAATAATACATTTCTTCCCATCTCCTATGAATTGCCCTATAGCACAGGGGTCGGCAATGTTCGGCACGCGGCTCGCCAGGGTAAGCACCCTGGTGGGCCGGGCAAGCACCCTGGTGGGCCGGGCCAGTTTTATTTACCTGCTGACGCGGCAGGTTCGGCCGATCGCGGCCCCCACTGGCTGCGGTTTGCCGTCCCGGGCCAATGGGGGTGGCGAGAAGCTGCGGCCAGCACATCGCTCTCCCGCACCGCTTCTCACCGCCCCCATTGGCCCGGGATGGCGAACCGCGGCCAGTGGGGGCCGCGATCGGCCGAACCTGCCGCATCAGCAGGTAAATAAAACTGGCCCAGCCCGCCAGGGTGCTTATCCTGGCAAGCTGCGTGCCGAGGGTTGCCGACCGCTGCTATAGCACAATGACTTCCATCCTGTCGTCTATTATTCTTTTTAGTTTTGTAAAGCAGTTAGAAAACATTAGAAATAAATTTCTGAGCCCTCTAGAAAAGGCATGAAGTAGAAAAGTGCATTTAGTTGGAGCACTTTCATAGGCTGTATATGACAAATAAGTCATGTTTCGAGCTCAAGCACCAAGACTGATTTAAAGTCATTTTTCCTTTGACACCAAACATGAATAGGAAAATGGTTATATAGGAAAGAGATTGACTCACTTAAATCTTCTTGTGACAATTCATAAGAGTGAAACTTCATGAGCTCCTTTTCCACAAAATGACCATGGCATTATTTAAAAAAAAGTTATATGGCCGAGATTAGCAAATGGAAAACTTAAATCTGCCACAAATATTCCAAAATTAAATGCTGACGTTAAACCACTATAGTTTGGGATACGTAGATTCATAGATTCCAAGGCCAGAAGGTTCCATTGTGATCATCTAGTCTGACCTCTTGTAGAACACAGGCCATAGAACTTCCCCAAAATAATTCCTAGAGCAGATCTTTTAGATAAATATCCCATCTTGATTTAAAAATTGTCAGTGATGGAGAATCTACCCCGACCCTTGGTAAATTGTTCTAATGGCTAATTATCCTCACTGTTAAAAGATTTACACCTTATTTCCATTCTGAATTTGTCTAGCTTTAGCTTCCAGCTCTTCTTATATAGCATGCAGTAAAATTTTAGTGGACTTAATTATAAATTGCTGCCGATTAATATGGACAGTAACATGGGTGATTTTTAGTCATTTAAAAATTAATTTCACTATGTCTTTCAAAAAAGCGGGAAGCAGTGTGTTCTCCATAATAGCATAGGACAGTCAAAAATATTTTTAAATGTTCATTCAGTGCCAAACCTGGGGAAATACATGGGCGGATATAGGGAAGACTCCAATAGTGCAGGACTGAGGAACGGAATTCTGAATCCCAACTTGTAATAGCAGCATCCACCTCAGAGCAACTGCTACTACATCATAGGAGTTCATTCTAGTTAGGTAAAACACTGCAGTACCGTTGTCTGGTTTATTAGTAACCTGCTGAGAGATTTAAGACTGAAAGCAGGTCTCATTTGGTTATGCTTAATGGGGCATTCCATAGGTCTCCATAACCCACTTACTTTGATAACTAAAGTAGGTTTTGACACATTCATCATTGGGATTTCTGGAATGAGCCTGCAGAGGAGTGATGTGCAAATAGGCTGAAACTTCTTCACAATCTGATGAGGTCTAGCAAGCTGGCCCTCCATGGCAGATGCTTGCTTCCCAATTGGTTACAGAATTTCTTTCAGCCAGTAAAGCTTTAGAATCCCCTTTTGACAGAATACAGACATTGGAAAGACAGAGAAAGGAGCCTAGCCAGTAGCCTAGCTAAATTCCTTAGTCACCGCCTGGCATTTGTTATGGATTTCCACCTTAGAGTTAATGCATCTACACTGAATTCCAGAGCGTTTAAACTGGAAGACAAAATTAGAAAGGATTTACCAAAAAAATCCCCAGGCCTTTAACAGATGAACTATGGCAGAGATATACAGCCTTCAATGCCTTTCTGGCTTTGCTGCAATATGATACCATCTAAGGAAAATATTTTACTCCCTTACCTCAGGAAATGAATGGCAGGTCCCATGAATATGGCAAAGGCCCAAAACCTGCGATTGGGGGACAGCTTTGCCATGTCCAGCAATACTCAGCCCACCCTGACACCAGTAATCCAGCAACACATTTGATTGGTCACCACGGGAGAGATTCTTGTGCCCTTTGTAATATCCTGCCCTTAAGCTGGGATTCAGTCAGGGTATCTCTCAGTCATACATATTCTGTTCAAGCAATAAGCAATTCAGCAAAGACAGAAGGTGCCCTGTGGTGCCAATCACCTTTCACTGGACTATCAGGACCACCCAGAGGATTCAGGGGGCCTGGGGCAAAGCAATTTCGGGGGGCCCTTCCATAAAAAAAGGTTGCAATACTATGGAATACTGTATTCTTGTGGGGGCCCCTGTGGGGCCCGGGGCAAATTGCCCCCCCCCCCCCTCTGGGCAGCCCTGTGGACTATGAAAAATATCCAGTCCTTGGCAGTCCCAAGTCTCTCATTTCTATCACCTTTCTCATCACTAGATAATACAGGACAAAAGCCTATGTTGAGCTGAGTATATCAATGCATTACAAATCTGGGGTTGTCATTATACCGACCTCCCACTTCCACCCCCAGTTTCCTGTGATGCTCAAGCAAAAGATTGTTGTCAGAAAACTGAAACCTTGTTTATTGGCTCCCCACCATCATGTGAGAGTGCCACATGTTTAGACAGCAGAGCGGGAGGTCACCCTCAAAAGGGGTAAATGCGAAGAACCAGTTTTTCACCTCTTGTAAAACAGGCTCAAAAATACTGTAGTTTGTAACCATATTATAGGGGCAGCTGTGAGGCACCACAACGTCAGAGCCATGGTTAGCAGGTAAGATACAGGGGTTTAAATTGAGGTGCTTCTCAAATAATGATCGAAAGCATCAGACTCTGGAATCAACACCACCCCTCACAATTGTTTTTCCAGTATGAGTTTCCAAATCTAGAGTACCGATGCAATTTTGTAGAGTGATTTCCTCCTGCATGCCAATTAACTCAATGATGCCTCTTCATCTCTGTTCACCAAGATACTGCCTCTCTCTCTTTAGTCAATACCCACTTTTTCCATAAGGCCTAAGAGGTGAGTTTATAGCTTGTAAACACTAATACATGTGTGGTCTCCCCACCTTTGGATTTCCCAGCACATCTTGTCTTCAATGTGCTTATCTTTTGGGCCACAATCCTTCAAGCTGCTTTGTACAGGCAAAGCAATTAAGATGTTAAATTGAAATATCAGAGTGGGAACAGCCTTCTTTGGTTATTATACCGCATTAACTACATTCCCAATGATAAACGAAGGAATCAAAATTCATATTACTAATAATATCCACATAAGATTTCTAAGAGTGGAGTAAGGTATTAGAAGTAAAGGATTTCTAAAAAACCACTTCAACCTTCTTTTCTTATTAAGTGTCATATTAAAATAATCAACATGTTTCTCTAAACACTGCTGTAAAGTCACAATAATTCACTGTTATATAATGCCCAAGGGAAACACCAGCCAATAGAGGAACAAGAATGTTCAAAAGTACTGTAAAAAAACCACAATTTCAGAAGTAAACATCTGCAAAGCTATTGAATTATGCACCTCACAAGAACAACTGATGCTGTGATCCCAACAGAACCCATGGGCTAAGTTAGAACTTGGCTGGGAAACCCCCTAACGAGTAACTAGGTAATGCAGGTAAACCTCAACAGTGTTTGCTACTCACATAACTGAGTACTACTCAACATAACTGATGTAGAATTGGGCCCTGAGCAGTTATGAACTGATACCTAATATCATTCAAAAAATGATATAGCATCTGATAACAAAGTCCTTGGCTACTAGTTCATTATTGACTCAGAGGCAAGAGGATCATTGCCTGATTCCCTAACTTCCCTTTTGAAATGTCATTTAGAGCTTCCAGTCAATCTGTCCTGTAGCATTACTGGGTTCTGCATTTCACCCCAGACATTGTACCATTTCAGAAGTGGGTGAAATGATCCTTCTTGTTTGGAGACTTAATATATTGCAAGATCTTTGCTTTATAGCAAAGCACTATTACTACTTTGAATTGTCCCTTTCAGCATAGTAGAGCGAGAATCATAAGAACAAAAGTAGCAGTCACCAAAGAGATGACATGGTTTACTCACTGACCCCCAGCAATTTGCAGAACTACTTCTTTACACCATTCCCACTAGTGTCTTATCAATTCAGTTATTAAAGAACAGGTTAGATAATGCCTCAGCCATCTCTCTTGATAAGCTCTTCAACTCCTTGTAAGCCAGAAGGACTCTCTAATGAGGGACACGTAACAGTTTAATTAAAGAAAACAGGAATTTTTCTAAGTTAAGATTTCTTCATTTGCTTAAATTGCTGATTAACACTATGTATATTTAAGCTATCTTGACATTTTTCAAGATAAATTGCAACTAAAGACAAGACTTGGGTTGCATGTCAATTGTCTGAGTTCTGAGGGCAAGGTAACTCAGTTACACTATTCTGTATTATCTCTTCCAACATAATTAAATGTGAACCGCCCATATCTTTATACTATGATGAAGTAGGTCTATGAATCTGACTCTAGGCCAATTGTTGATTGGGAAACTGCAGTGGCATAGATACCACCTTTGAAATGAAAGACAACATGGAGGACTGAAAGTTGCTATAAATAATTAATTTCGGGTTACTGAGCAATCCAGGAGCCCTGTTGGTTTTAAAGCCATTAATTGCTCATTAGACTCCATTAAGTCACTGTGAAAAGCATTTCTAAAGTTAAAAATATGCAGAAAACAAAAGGTAGCTCTTTGCTTTAACTATGACTTTTACACAGGAAAGAAAAATGCCTCGAGCAAAAGAAAAAGATGGGGCTCAATTCAGTTGATGCATGTGCATAGGAATCCCAAACTAATGCCTACTACTCCAGTGAACTGAAATCTAAATTATGTGACTGGATTTTGCTATGGCCCCCTGCATTTTGCTAACAATTATTACAGTCTCTATTCATGCCCCCGACTTCAAAGCCATTCATTTTAAGACACAAGAGCAAAGGAAAACATTTTATACCATGTACAAACTACATCAGGAAATACTTATAACAAATCTTAGCTTGATGTTTCAAAATAAAGTAGACAGCAGGTTTTTTCTGACAAATTTACTGCACTACAACTTGCAGTGATAGAAGCCTAATGCATTTCCTAGAAATGGACCATTAATGTTTTGATAGTAATTAAATATTTAGAGACACTGAAAACGTGATCCCTCTAGTTTTTATAGAATTGAGGTAAGTTTGCAAAAGGTCTATACATAAAATTGTGCAGACTCTCAGTTTTCATACTCTTGCTGTTTATTTGTCCCCTTACTCCTCACTGGTAGATATCTGATCTCCATTTTCTACGCTGCTATTTAACAGTACAATACTGATGTTTGATAGCCTCGAGTAATAAAAGTAACCTGCAAAGGGATCAAAACTTAGGGTTGTGCTTCTCTTTTTTTTTTTTTTTTTTTTAAATACACATTAGAAATTCAGAACTTGTCTATTCTGGAACACTCCACGACGACTGGTGAACTACTAAAACTCTGACATCACAAAAGTCAAGATGCTGAACAGCGAACAACTGAGAGGAGAGGAGAGTTGTACTCAGATTGTTTCAAACCCTGATTATTTTTTGTTAATGACTATGCAACTCCAGTGGATAATCAACATTTCAGAGAATGGATGTCTTTGTTAAAGTTTCATTCCCTGTTTCTTCAGTTAAGATAGGAGAGCTCATCATATTGTGCCAGGCACTCTACAAACACAAAACAAAACGACAGACTCTGTCCCAAAGAGCTTACAATCTAAATATAAGACAAGGCGGATACAGAATGGGATGGGCACAAAGTAATGAGACAATATTGGACATGATACAACTGTGGTCTCAGCACACCCATAGCCTAACCATTATCAATGTTTTTGTAGACATCACTGCCTTCTCTCCCCACAAAGAGTCATCAGCAAGCTCAGGATAGATCAAACTTCATATTCTTGATTTTTCAAAGGTAAAACAGGCTTTTCTTTTCTTTCAAACCTTCTTTATACATGATAAAGAAACAAAAAAAGGCTTACTTTGCTAAAATCTCAGCACTATCACCCACAGTAAAATTAACCTACATGTGGATACAAAATATTTATTGTAACAATTTGCATCTGACACTGGCCTTTGTAATAAAGCAACATTCAGACATGCAGAGGTGGAGGCAAATCCAAAAAAACCATCTGATGACTAAAATCCTAATCCACATATTAGCTTATTATTATTTATTGAGGGCTATCTGGGATTCATCATCTTTTTTTTCTTAACATGTCAGTTTTAAACAATGCTACTGAGCTTTGATGCAATAATGTACAGGAATGTAAAGGTAGTATTATAAATCAAATGACAGAGGATATCTTTCTAAGGCCATGTCTACACTAGCAAGCTTACAGTGATGTAAGATCACTTGCATAGCCACTCTAGGCCAATGGGAGAGAGCTCTCCCATCGACATAATAAAAACCTCCACGAGTGGCGTTAGCTATGTCGATGGGAGAAGCTCTCACCAACTATTACTTATGCCAGCCAAACTTATGTCACTAATAAGGATTGTTTTTTTCACACCCCCAAGCAACTTAAATTTTGTTGACATAAGTGGTAGTGTAGACATGGCCTTAATGGTTTGAATTTCTAACCTGACACCAGTATACTTACTCTATGCAGTGTTTTTCTGTAGTGTACATGCAGTGAAGATATTTTAAATATCTGAAGTGCTTTCCACAGCACATGGCATTCCCCTTTCTTTGTCGCTGACAAGAGTAAGAGTACAGTCAAATAGCCCAAATCTGTGGAAATTATTACTATCATTCATTGGACAGAAGGCCATGTTGCTACCAATCATGAGGTTAATTTCTCTGCATTTCTTTCGCGTTCATTTTAAATTAAAACAAGAAAAAGATGCAGAAAACTGCTTTTGAATAAAGATTTACTCAAGTGCAGGGTCATTAGCAGACAATAGAGATGCTTTTCTTCTCTTTAAGACATATGCTGCTCCCTTCCCCCACTCCCATGCAGACAGCTGACCTCATGGGTGTAACTCTTGTAAAATCTCAGACATATAACTGCCAACCAAAACTAATTGGCCCCTGAATGGAAAAAAAAAAAAAAGCCTTCAAAAATCACTGCCCAGAGTGAATACAGTGGCCATGCATATAAGTGTTTTAGGAGGGAAACAGACAACCGAAGGAATTTAAATGTTCAATAACCTCTTTTTGAGCCTGATCCAAAGCCCACTGAAGTCAGTGAGAGCCTAGATCAGGCCCTAATACAGAGCTTCAAGATCTAAATTAAAAATGTGAAGTCTGCCAGTTTCTTTTGGTCATAGACTGATGTAAAATTAAAGACAATGAGAAAATAGCCATAAATAATTTCTATTTGGGGCTCAAAAACCTGACCAAGTCTAACAATTATTATTTGTTCCTGTTACTGGATCTGTGATATGAGCCAACTTTTAAACAGTCCCGTGGATGAGCCCTTTCTATGTGGCAGACCACCAAAGGGTCCCACTCTTCCTTCAGGCCACGCAGCCTCACCACTTCCAAGACTGAGCCTCTGAGCTCCAGCACTCCTGCTTCAGACCATGAGCTCTGCCCATCAACTGTCTAGCTGAGACAGACTCTGGGTCCGAAACTTTCACACTCTGTCACAGCACCTCAGCCACTATCTGTTGTGACACCAGGCAGCCTTTTCAAAACAGAGTAGGGTTTATTAGTCAAGTGGAACACAACTTCAGGAAGTCCTTAAGTAAGCATAGAAAAATAAAAGGTTAAGACATAATTCATTCTGGCCAACCCAGAATACCTGCTAGGGATTCCTTTTCTGGATCTGGCTCTTCGTAAGTCCAGGGTGAGAGCCTCTCTTCCCCCAAAGGCCAACACTTAATTCCATTACCTGACACCTCTTCCCCTTTGTTCTGAGCTAGGGACTCTCCTCTGCTTCCCTGATGAGAGGTGGGGAAAATCTCTAATTTGGATGTTGGTTTCTAGGTGTGAATTTCCTGGCCATTGGGGTTCCTATTGTCTTTCTAGGTCTTCTGTTTACATGGATCAGTTTCAACTAGTTCTTTAGCGAGGCATTCATTCTACCCTAGACAGCTAGGTGGCACACCCCATGTCTCCTGGGCTGCCCCAAGAGCATTTTAGCCCTTATGCTCCTACTACATAGCAAAGTACAGAGGGAAACAGAGGGACACATTGGAATAAAAAATATTACAGAGGATTCCCACTTTGTCACAGTTCCTGCTTAGTTTAATGAATATATTATTGGTAAAGGAAGTTATCTTATGCATAAGGAAGAACTGATGACCACAAGAGGCCAACTCATAATTTTTGAAGGCAACCACATGCCTGAGGGTTAAAACCGATACAGACAAAATCTTTGAATAGTTGTAGTATATTATTTGCCTGTTTTGCTACCCACACACCAATCCCTAAAATTATATTGAACAACCGTTCAGCTACTTTCTGACCCCAGAAATTACACATGGCAAAGACTTGTTAGGACATATTGTTTATCTTCTTAACAATGCTGGATTGCCGCCTCCAATACATTCCTAGTATTTTCTCATGTCTACTTTTAACTGTCTCACCAATTCCCTTGTCAAGAAGCTTTTCCTGATATTCAATATAAATCTTCCCTTTAAATTTAAATCCTATTGCTCCTAATTACACCGCAATGTACCACTTTAAATAATTCCTCTTAACAGACATAGCTATGAATCGATCATGATTTTTAATGTCTGTGTAGCTGCATCTATGCCATGTGTGTACCCTCCTGGGCACAGGGGACACACCAGAGACATGCATTCCACCAGATTCTCAGCCACTGGCTACAGACAACGTAACTACTCTAAATTATGGTAGGAACTGTTTTGGTCTCCAATTGATTCAGGACTAGGGGAGCGGAAAGGAGCCACTTTGACCCTTCCCCCCACCACCTGAACTCAATGCAGATAAAGACAGATGGGCTCCAGGTGTGTAAATCATGTTTTGGAAAGATCAAATACACTGTAGTCCTGAAGTAACTGCAGTCTACATTTGTGCTCTTAGACAACATTTTAGAAGGCAGAGCCCAGCTTAGTGGAGACCATTTTAATTGACTCTAGGGTATATCTCAATAGTACTGAAATTGTTGGGGAAATGATTGTAGGGAAAAAGAATGTTACCTCAGCAGTGGAGAGCAGAGTCTATAGAATCTAATAATGTTCCATGTTTCCAACTGCTAGATGCATTTTGCAGCTGAAAGTGATTTCATTGAGACTGAAGATAGACCATGTAAATGGACACTTATCAGCTGGGTAGCATAATTACTGCAACTATCTGCACTGTGTTTGCATCTGCTGGTTGAGTCTAGTAAGAGCGGAGTGCAAAGAAATAGGCTGGTTTATTGACAGTTCATATGGATTCTTTTTCATATGCTGCAAAACAAAACGCTAAGTGTTGCTGTTCTGTTACTTATATTTAAGTGCTCAGATATTAAACATCAGTTATAAACCAAATAATAGTGTAAAAGTAGGATAAAATATTTCCATCACAGGAACTCTTAGAAAGAGGAAATAAACTGGAGTAGCACACTAAATTAGTGGTCCAACTGGACTAACAGCAGGTGCAAGAAGGCTTGTAGGATATGGCTCCTTAAGTCTTAGGTGTGTATATATCAAAACATGCAGACACACAATATTTGCATGCACTCTTCATGGTATATGTGCTCTTCTCTTGTTCATCTCTTTCTCTTCTTTTAAACCTTTGGGGCTGGATGTACTTCACAATACCTACTTTTCATCTAAGCTGCTCAAGTTGCAAAAAGGCTATGAATGCTGACTGTACTGGAGCAGCCACATCTGAGGTATATTTGACCTGCTTCAGGTGCCCCAAAGAAAACAAAACAGATCTCTTCTTTACCAAAGGGTTGTGGCAATGCCTGGCAGGAGGAGAACTCCTGCAAATGAGATATCTAGTTCCCATGCAGTTCAAGTCTCCTTGTAATTTTACCAGCGCCAGGAGTCATGGTGTTGGGCTAACAATAATATTTATATAACACCAACAGCACCCTCTATGCTTAATAATTCCATGATGTGACTATGAATTTAGGAAATAATTTGCCCAGAACCTGGCCTATAAAAACTTTGCTTGGAAGTCAGGCAACTTCACCTTACGTTTTTATTCCAAAACTCTCCCCCTCCATCATTGAAGACTCTTGAGGGCAGGTTAGAGAGTGCGATCACTCTTTCCTCCTCTTATCTGCACCCCTTGCTTATAAATTAATTAGTCGGTCTTCATTTTTTTTTCAAATCACATGCTTCTTTCCTCCTCTGGCCTAACTCTAGCATAGCTCTGTCAGCCAAGGAAGAGCTCAATACCTATCGGTTGTGGTTCCTTTAAAAGTCTCTCTGGACTGACTGATATTCAAGCAGCTATGGAAGAATCTGCCCCTGCATTCATCTGCCTCTCCCCACCCCGGCCCCCAAAAGCATTACCAAGAGCATGACTGCTATATATGCCCACTGGGTTGGGTGGAGTGATTTGGCCAGGAGTAGCCATACAATAGTTCTTCTAACATTCCAAAGCTTGTAGCAAGGGGACAGGACTTCCCAAAGAGGGAGTAGTCTATAAATCAGTGGAAACCCAAAGGGCCAGGGAGCTAACATAAGCCATTAGCTGTGAAAGCTTATTTTTGTTGGATTGGGCCCTGGCCTTTTTAACGGTTAGATACTTTTTTTATTCTTACACTTAAAATGCCACACTGTTTTTAAAGGTGACTTTATTGCTCGGGGAAATGCAAATTTTCCCCTCACCACTCTGTCACTGCCTCGGCTGGAGCTCTGAAGCCCATTCAGTGGTTGGCCTCTTGAGACTACTATCAAGGGTGACTGGAGGAGTACTCCCATCACTTGTTTCTCAGGGTCACAGTTTGGAGGGTTTCGTTATGGGTCTTGTTGGCTGGATGGTATTAGGGGCAGCTGCACCTGATTTTTAGGGGAAGCCCTGGAGCTTCTTTGTGGGACCAAGAGGCCTACCCCAAACACCAGCAGTCATGGGGGGCGGAAGCTTGCAACACCAACAGTTTCAGATCAGTCTGTCCAGGCTCTCCCTCCCCATTCTTCTCCTGCCAGCTGGGATATTGCTACTCTCAGGTGGTCAACGAGCAACAGTGACCATGTCCTATATGGTGTGGGACCTGTCTTACAGAGATGCCTCTCTTCTCATGTGATTCTGCCTCAATTATAATCAGCAAAGGCACTCAAGCTGTCAACAACTGGGCCTAAAAGGGAAAGGACAATTTACAGGGCATTTCCCAAAATGGGTCCTGAAACTCACTTTCTCACATGGTCCAAAATAGCCATATGTGTTGACTTTTAGGGCATGCTGCATTGTTCCTCTGTGCTGAGTTTGAGTGGTCTGGAGGAAAGAGAAGTTTGTACTCCAGATGGTTCTTTAATTTATACTTTGTGGGCTGGGGTCAGTTTGGACAGATCAATTATGATTTTAATATTTGCATTGAGGACCCACAAAACGTGTATTTTTGCCTTAAATGTGAAGAAATACAAATGGTTCCTAATGCCTAAGTTATCCAGTCTTCCCAAGCTTTATCTAATTTTAAATATAATTAAGGCCTCAATTTTGAAAACACCCATATGCTTAACTTTAAGCATGTAAGTAAAATTAACCACGTGAAAAAGTGCTTGAAGGCTCGGGGCATAAATTTGGATTGGAACTGTAGTCTGTATTATAGGTCAAAAGGTTTTCTTCAACCATTTGTCTAAAAACATTTCACTTACTGTTGTCTTCCAACTAAATAAATGCTGTTACAGCTTTGAATTTATATTCTCATATGCCTCCAACCTTTATAGAATACATAATTCTTGAAAAAATGGCTTTGCTTTTACGCTGACAACGTCTGAAGACTCAAAAATATTACAAGTATTCTGGATAATTTGCTGAAGCAGTACACTGGTTAATAATTTAAGGCACCAACCCTGCAAAAACTTGCACACAACTTCACATGTGTGAGTGGTTCAATTAGCCTCACATGCATTACATTTAGTTCTGTGTCAAAGTGTTTGCAAAACTGAGGTCAAGTTACTGTCTCAACTAATAAAAATATTGGTTCCCATCTCCACTGATGAACAGGTACAGTAGGCTATACAACTGAATACCCTTTACTGCCAGGCATACAAAAAGTTACCCTAATTTAGGCCTGATTCTGGTTTCACACTAGGGTATATGCACTGATTTCAGTGAATTTACTTCAGTCTACATTTGCTCAGAATCAGGCCTTCATTTAGTCAATTACCTAATGTTTTACATATTCCAAAATACATTTCTCAAGTTCTACAAAATGTAAAGTCCTCCTTGAAAGACAGTAAAATGGGAGTCAGATGTGTCAAGCTTCAAAAAACAGAGGAGAGAGAAAGGATTTTTTTAAAATCTATTTTGCATGATAAGTGGATCCATGATATATATTCTACTGAAGTTGATTATATAATAGTCCCTACAAGTGATACTAAAAAAGCCTCAAAGTCCCTTTTCCTAAACAATTTAAAACAATATATAATCTTTCAAGAATCCTGAGATGGATTTCTAAATTCTCAGAGTGAACTTTTGATTGATGTACTAATGGAGCTGCAAGTTAAATTTCACACCAAGTTAAACAAGTGAAGTCTGCTTTTTTTGCCTGATGTTCTTCACAGCTTTCACATGTGCTGAAAATAAATTTTCATTAGGAATGGGGGAAACCCATTTGTGATCAAATAAGAAAGTCTTCCCTCCCTCATCCTACAAATACAGCCTCCGCCATCTTTAGAACCAAGCTTAGAAGGAACATTTAGAGTTGTGAAGTGTCCACATAAGTAGCCTTCTGGTGTCCATGTTTTCACCTCCAGTTTCTGGCTAAGACCAAGAGTAGAAGCTATGGAAATACCCCAAGGAAAGTCTGTTCTAATGAGATTTCTAACCCAATTTTGCAAACTTAAGAGGGTCAAATAACTCGGACTTCCACTGAACCTTCCACTGACGACTGGGAAAAGGCAAATATAGTGCCCATCTTTAAAAAAGGGAAGAAAGAGAATCCGGGAAACTACAGACCAGTCAGCCTCACCTCAGTCCCCTGAAAAATCATGGAGCAGGTCCTCAAGGAAACCATTTTGAAGCACATGGAGGAGAGGAAGGTGATTAGGAACAGTCAACATAGATTCAGGCATGACTTGTCCTTGGTGACCAACCTGATTGCTTTCTATGATGAGATAATTGGCTCTGTGGATATGGAGAAAGCAATGGACATGATATCCTTTGACTTTAGCAAAGCTTTTGATACGGTTTCCCACAGTATTCTTGCCAGCAAGTTAAAAAAGTATGGATTGGATGAATGGACTATAAGGTGGGTAGAGAGCTGGCTAGATCATTAGATTCAATGGGTAGTGATCAATGGCTCAGTGTCTAGTTGGCAGCCAGTATCAAGTGGAGTGCCCCAGGGGATGGTCCTTGAGCTGGTTTTGTTCAACAACTTCATTAATGATCTGAATGATGAGATGGATTGCACCCTCAGCAAGTTCGCAAATGACACTAAGCTGGGGGGAGAGATAGATACATTGGAGGGTAGGGATAGGGTCCAGAGTGACCTAAACAAATTGGAGGACTGGACCAAAAGAGATCTGATGAAGTTTAACAAGGACAAGTGCAGAGTCCTGCACTTAGGACAGAGGAATCCCATGCACTGCTACAGGCTGGGAACCGACTGGTTAAGCAGCAGAAACGGACCTGGGGATTACAGTGGACGAGAAGCTGGATATGAATCAACAGTATGTCCTTGTTGCCAAGAAGGTTAACGGCATATTGGGCTGCATTAGTAAGAGCATTGCTAACAGATCGAGGGAAGTGATTATTCCCCTCTGTTTGGCACTGGTGAGGCCATATCTGAAGTATTTTGACCTGTTTTGGGCCCCCCACTACAGAAAGGATGTGGACATATTGGAGAGAGTCCAGCGGAGGGCAACAAAAATGATTAGGGGGCTGGAGCTCATGATTTATGAGGAGAGGCTGAGGGAACTGAGCTTATTTAGTCTGCAGAAGATAAATGTGAGAGGGGATTTGATAGCACCCTTAAACTGCCTGAAGGGGGGTTCCAAAGCGGATGGAGCTCAGCTGTTCTCAGTGGTGGCAGATGACAGAACAAGGAGCAACGCTCTCCAGTTGCAGCAGGGGAGGTCTAGGATGGATATTAGGAAAAAAAATTTCACTAGGAGGGTAATGAAGCACTGGAATGGGTTACCTAGGGAGGGGGTGGAATCTCCTTCCTTAGAGGTTTTTAAGACCCAGCTTGACAAAGCCCTAGCTGGGATGATTTTGTGGGGTTGGTCCTGCTTTGAGCAGGAGGTTGGACTAGATGACTTCCCGAGGTCTCGTCTAACCCTGATATTCTATGATTCTGAGGTTTGCTCAGCATAGCTGTCACTTGCAAAAGCTCTCTTAACTTGGGCCCAAATTCTGAGCCAGTTTCTGGCCCAACAATCTGGACTGGTTGCTGGGCTAATGAGCAGGGGTAGGAATCCCACTGCCTAGGCCTCATTGCAGCTTTCCCTCTTCCATGAGTCTCCATAGACTCTTTCCTGGTTTCCGCCATGTGTGAGAGAGAGTGGAAAGAAGAATCTACATAACAGCAAGTTCTCCAGCCCCACACCTTCCTGCACAGATTAGGAATCCCCACCACTCAGCATTAGGGTGACCAGATGTCCTGATTTTATAGGGACAGTCCCAATTTTTGGGTCTTTTTCTTATATAGGCTCCTGTTACCCCCTGTCCCAATTTTTCACATTTGCTGTCTGGTCACCCTACGCAGCATTCCCCTCAACATCTACCACCATCCCATTGCATAACAGAAGTTCCATTCCTAGGGGACTACCAGATCTACAGATAAGGCAGCTCTGTGACTAAAGGGAGAGAATCATCCTCTTAGCTGCTCCATGCATCTACTCAGCTATAGGCTGGGTTCAGAATTTCAGCCTTACTTGTGTATGTAGATTCGGTACGTACGCAGGCACAAACCATGCATACATATACATGTACACAAAACTCTAAACCGCAATATACAACAAGCAGCAAGATTTAAACTGCGGGCAACAAGAAGGAACAGGCAATGAAGCTCGGACACGGCAATAACTGCATGTAGAAATGCATACAGTAACAGGAACTAGCTGCTGGTGCACGAAAAACCAGGGTGTGTCACATTATTGGATTTATAAATAATTTGGAATTATTCCCTGATTCTCAGTTACTCTGTTCCTGCATGGCGGGGGGAGGGCGGAAGAGAGAAGAAGAGAACCCACTTTTCAGCCATCTTTGTACTTCTTATATTCTGGGGCCATTTGGGGATCTGTCCGGGCCCTGGTGCAAGTCAGAGCAGCCTCAAAGCTGCTCTAATATACAGTCTTTTTCCTACAGCCCCCCATGGGCCATATGAAGCAGGAAATAGCATAGTTCAGTACACAGCAATCCCACTCATCTCATCTTTGGCCTACCCATACATCCCCAGCTATGACATTCCAGGGTGCAATCCAGACCAGCAAAGGGCTGTGTCACCACTTGCCCTAGACACAATACTTTACTGCTGTAACTCCCAATCTGGAGCTCTCAAACAGCATGCCGGTCACATCCTGAGTGTCTGTGTACAGCTGCAGCCTACCAGGCTTAGTTACCACTTGCAGGGCGACCCCAACAAACTCCCAGTCCCAAGTCCCCCCCCCCAAAAAAAATTATGTGTTCTGCACTGTCCAGCCCTCTCCTGGACCATTCAGATATCTGGAGGTCTCTGGCCCCTGTAAGGGGTTAACATACAAAAGTCTGCTACATTAAATGGAGTTACTCACACATTTCAGTTTAGAGACAACACTGGATTAGTTTTGATTAAATAATAAAACAAGATTATTTAGCTACAAAGAGATTTTAAGTAAGTACAAGGGATTAAAATTAGAAATATTTACAAGAGAAATAAAAGAAAATGCTTTCTAGTAACTAAAACTTCAACTAGACTTGGTTCACGGTGAAATTCTTATCACATGTTCCCAGCAATAAGGCTGTCCAAATTTAGGTCAGAACACCTTCGAAAGTCCACATGCTGGTTCCTTTGGCTTCTTAGGTGAAAAAGAGTGAGAGAAATAGAAAGAATACTTGGAGTGTTTTTGTCCCTCCCTTAGTCCCTTCTATAGTCCAATTACCATTTGAAATGCATTTTCCTGAGGGTTACCTCTAGATAAAATTCCTTCCAGCTGTGAGAATGGATACATGGGGTCTTTATGGGTAAAGAGGTTCCCATGTTGTTGTTTATTAAAATGCAAAAATCCATCTTTCCCTGCCCCCCGCCAAAATGGTCACTTGACTGGTGATTGCCAATTAGCTTTGACACCTGGATACAGGCATCAGCTTGTACTTTGCCTTCAAGAAACTGGTTTACCAGACAAGTCTGAGGAATGGGTAAACACATTTCAGTCATAACTTCAGTGTATGTTCATAACTTTACATATCATGTTGCTACACACAGTTCATTATGATATTATTGACCAAATGATACCTCACAAGGCATATTTTGTACAAAGTTTATTACAGTGATGTGTAGCGTGTTAATACAGGGGTGCATTCGGTCACACCACCACACTGCCTAAGGGCTTTGAACAAGGTTAGCAAAGAACCCTTATTTTGGCTCTGCATCACCCACAGAGGGTCCCTCCACAGGGTGCGCCCTCAGGAGACCATTTATGTCTCATTTAAGCTACCCTAACAGTGCAAAGGGCTCTTACTGTAACTGAGAATCAAGCCCAATACATTGTTCAGCTTTAAAGCTCACCTTGGGAAATGAAAACAAACAAAAACAATACTAAAGCAAAAATACCAAGACTCTGATTATACTGTGAGACAGGAATGTTTTTCTTTGTTATTTTATGAGATTTTTCCCCAATTTGTGGCAATTCACTGCAGTCATAAAATGGCTGTAAATCAAGAATATGTTAAGAGCGCCGAAGAATGCTAAAGTCAACATTATGAAAAACTAGATGCCCAGCAGTCATTTGTAAACTGGAAAGAGATGCAGTCATTTAAAGTGTCTAATGTGAAATTGAGAGAGAGCCAAACATGGAAGACCCCCTGCAGTCAATGGGATTTGCCAGACTTACTGTATTAACTGTATTGTTTAAGATTCTACCATGTTTTATAGCAGCACTGCCATGCTATTATACTTAAGGTAGCATTAGTGTTTCCATTCCATACCCATATTTTCCAGACTTTATAACGACCATAAAAAAAAATTCAGGTTGGAACGTGGCTCAAAGTTTTTATGGCTTTTATTTTTAAGACAGACACTTTATTAATGTTGGCTTAGCCAATTTTATGTTGGACCAGTGTAAAATGAACCCATTTAAACTTCGTTTTTTTGTTTCTTTTAACACTCAAATACAGTGTTTTCAGAAGAGACGTTTGAGAATTGATTGGATCGTATTATGGTTCAGCCTATTTTTCTATTTAAACAAAATGGAGTCCCCATAAGTAAATTGGGCCAAATGGTTTGGGCTTTTTACATAACTCATTGTTTGATATTCTCCAATACCCAAGCCCTCTTGTTTTCATCTCATATTTATAGACTTACATTTTCTAACATTTGATCCCCCAATTGCTCAGATCTCCGCAAATCAGGCCATTTTCACTGAGGTACCTCAATATAGATTTAGTGACCTAACTTTAGGCCTCTAAGGAGACCAGAATTAATAGAATATGTCTAATTAATTTATTTATATGACACGTAGAATAAAAAGAAAACAATTGGTTAAAACTATGTTCACCTCCCTACTACTAAACTTCAGCATTTGATTATTTTATTTTCTCACACATCGTTTTGTTTGCACAGCCTAAACAGATTGCCCTGTATTAGGTTGTTTGTCTTTTTCCCTGTCAGCTCAAGAACTAAAACCAAAGGCATATCTTCCAACTGAAGCATCAATTTATTCCTGATCCCAGCAGTACAAAAGATACTATATACCATAGTTTGAGAGCTTAGTGGCAAAACAGCTGGAAATTCATGACTGTAGCGTTTACAGAACATACGAAAGAAAACTGCAGCAATTCTAAGTCCTTTGAATCCCATAGCAATTTCTGTCCCACCCCTCCACCCTCGAACCATCACCACACCCATTATTAGCATGATCCCACAGAAGGACCAGTGTATCTGCAAACTCAGTGGGTACAGAAAGCAGTTCAAAAGGCCCATAGAGTTATCTGTAAAATGGGGCACTTACAGCACGAGGGAAAATTTGCATTTCCCCCTCTATTTTGGGCCTAACTGTGGTTAGTCTGAAAGACTCAACCAATTTTTTCTGACATTACTCTGCAGTTAAGTTTTGTATTAATAGTTTTTATCTTTTAGATCTTGAGCCATACATTTTGGTCATGTCTGTGGAATGTGTGATGTAATCTCACTAGACGTGTGTAATTAGAGAGATATAATCAAAAACCATAACCCAGAGGAGGATCCTGTTTCCAGATTTTTAACTTCATAAGCAAATGTTGAATATAGTTTTGTAATATGATCTCTCCCTCTCTCTCTCTCCAGAAGCTCACTGAAATGCACAATGCATCAACAGAATGGACCAGTGACTATATGTTTGCTGGAGACGGATAGTAAAAGGCAAGCAAAAAAGACTTCTATAGTGCCACACTGTAGAGAATCAATATACAGCTTCTGCAGATTGCTGTTTCCCTTATGCATTTCTAGGACCCGCAGGAATGGACATTCACTCAAGTCTAAAATGTTCAAATCCACTTAGTTTTATATTATTGTGTTCAGCTGGAAAAGTAAACACAGAAGTACTTTCTCACTTTAATAACAAAATGGAAAAGGTCATTAAAACATGCAGCCATCTGAGTGCAACTGCTTTGATTAAATTAAGCAAAAGACAAAAAAAGAAAGACCTCCTAAGGGTGAGATCTGTGGTGTCCACCTTCACAGCACTGAGGGCTATATTGGCACATTGTCAGGAGCTGTAACTACTTTGCCTATACATTTATATAGGGCTTTCATCCGAGATAAATGTGCAGAACTTTTTATTTAGAATGCTTTAAAAAATACACAGGAAGTCAAAATATGTCTTAAGAGTTACAAGGGATGGCTCATCAATGGGGAAACTGACACTACTTCTCTGGGTCTAAGCCAGCTTCTTAATGTCCAGCTTTATTTATGAGACCACACAGATAATGCAGGTTGGGATATTATGTGAGTTTAATATTTGCACCTATTCAAATTAATAAGTATTACTAAGAAGGCATGCACAAATAGCAGCCTTATGTCAGAGGCTTAGATGGGTCTGATCATGATTCAACCTTTTTGTTTGCAATTTTTTTTTAAATGAAAATTAGCCTTTTTTTCCAGAGTGAACGTTTTCATGGAAATTATTCATTTCCTTCAATATTTTCTGTTTCAGCAAAAACATTTAAACAGACATTTGCCGCCTTTGGAAACTGAACATGAAAAGAATTAAAAGATTTCATTTCTTTCAAAAATGTTCATGGAAAATACTTTCCATTTCTGACCACCTCTGCTGATGAGGAAAAAAAACAACAGTTGCCTATCTGAAGAACAACAGCTACAAGATGCAATGCAGATATGTATTTCAGGTAAGTGTACACATCTCATACACCCGAGCTGAAGAACTTTGCCTAGGAGTACCAATAGGAGTGGTGCTCAAGCCCTGCGACCATAGCCCCTCCCCTGGCCGTATGAGGGTGGCACTGCCCTGACCCCCTCGGTTCCTTTGCACTGAACAGCAGAAGTACAGACTGATGCACAGGGGATGGAGAGCAGGTCATGGAATGCACAACTGCATCACCTCTCAACAAACGATAGTTACAAGTAGGTAACCTTCCCCCCCTTTGAGTAGATGCAGCCAGGTATTCCATGTGGGTGACTCGCAAGCAGCACTCACAGGAGATGGGGTTCGGAGTCTATTTAAAGAAGAACTGCTGGATTGCCTTCCTGAAATTTGCATCCAATCTGGATGCAGTGTAATGGCAGAGGGATTTGCAAAGGCACGCACAGAGGACCTAGTGGCAGCCCTGCCAATGTCCAATATATAAATGTCATTTAGAAATGCCACTGACATCTCATGAGCTCTTCTGGAATGTTCCCCCTTGAGGAGGCACAGGCTGGGCTACTTTGTGTGCTGTCATGATAAAGGAAGTTATCCACTTGACCCTTCTTTTGGGCCGCATATGAAAAACAGAGAGGTGAGGAATGGAAAGTTCTATCTAGATAAAAAGCCAGACTTCGCCTGACATGCAATATGAAAAGATACTGCTCCCCTCTGTGTTTGAATGTGGCTGAGGGACGAACACGGATACATATACAACTTGGTTCAAGTGAAGCTTGGAACCTACCTTAGATAAGAATTTAGGGTGCAACCTCAGAGTCACTTTCTCTTTGGAAAATTGCATGTAAGGAGGCTCTGCCATCAAAGCCTACAACTTGCACACTCTCCTTGCAGACGTTATCACCAGCAGGCAGGCAATTTTCTGACACAGAAGGGAGCAAGAAGAAGTTGCCAAAGGCTCGAATGGAGGTCCCACAAGAGCCGCTAAACAGTATTAAGGTCCCATAAAGGAACCAGCTCTTTAATTGGTGGGTGGAAACGAGTGACACCTTTTTGAAGAGCCTCTTTGCCATGGAGTTTGAAAAATACCAACTTCCTATGGATAGGTGGATGAAATGCCAAAATTGCTGCCAGGTGGACTCTCAATGAACTAAGTGAAAGACCAGAAGACTGATGGTGTAACAGGTACTCCAAGATGTCCTTGATACAAGCTAATTGAATTTCCTGGGCTAACTATACCGAGAGTCACTCCCCCTTGGCCTACTATTGAGCAAGACTTGCTGGACCACCTCTGATCATCATTCCTCCACCGCATCTCACCATGGCAGCATCCACACTGTGAGATGCAGGAAACTGAGTGTTGGATGCAAAACCTAATTGTGATGCAAAGTCAGGAGTTCAGGATGAAGAGGAAGGGATATGGAAGACCAATCTAATAACCTGAGAAGGTCAGAGAACCAACCTTGCTCCAGAGTGTCTGAGACAATAAGAATGAGCTTGATACAGTCCAAGTTCAGCTTGAGAATGACCTGAAGGATGATTGGAATTTGGATGAAAGGCACACAGGAGTGCCAATTCCCAGCTAAGGTGAAAAACCATCAGGCCATAAGGCAGCACTGTGTACTAGTAGTGCCTGCCAGCCATGACAACTCTGAGGAACCTCCTGTGGCTCGGGAGGATTGCTATGGAGAAATAAGCATCCTGCAGGCCGAGGACAGCAAACCAGTTGTTGTTATTCAAGACAGGGAGGATAGTTGCCAGGGTAACCAAATAGAATCTCACATATCTGATGTATTTGTTGAAATCATGGAGGCCAAGGGTAGGTCTCATCCCTCCCTGGGGTTTGGGGACCAGGAAATACTGCAAATAGAACCCATGGCCCCAGTGCTGCAGGGGGAACTCTCTGGCCCCCAAAACCAGTAAAGACTAAACTTGCTCAAGGAGCAGTGTCTCAGGAGAGGGATCCCTGTAAAGGGATGGGGTAAGAGCATTGGCACCAACGCTGTGACCGAACTGGATGATGGATCTGCCACCAAGATAATGATGGTGGCAAAGGATGCACCAGTGTCGAGGGGTCCTTCAGTGCTGGGCTTAGCCTTGACATCAGTCTGCAGCCCAGGCAGCACGAGCTGCGGTGTTGGTGGACCAAGTAGCTCTGTGACATGGCTAGAAGGTGCCAATGACACAACAGAGGACAAGTCAATAGAAGCCATAGAACTGGAAAACTCCTGAATCAACAGAGAATCTGGCATTGAGAGGCAAACCGGGTCTGATGACGCCTCGTATGCCGTTGGTGTGAAAGACTGTCAGCACTGGTGCTGATGTCATTGGTACCTGACTCAACAGATGTCCCACGGCTGGAACTGAAGTTGACAGTATGGGCCCTTGCTGCTCTTGGTGCAGTATCGGACTTGCTCCATCCCATGCGTCAGAGGGAGTATGATGCCAGTCAGCACTCCTCCTAAAATAGGAGTCGTCTCCCTGAGCCCTGGAATAGTCCTGACTCATTTTATGGGACCTCCTTCTCACTGCACCAGTGGAGAGTGAATGGCTCTTTTTCCTCTTGGGGGAAATGCCAGAGCCCAAGCGCAGAGCAGCAGCATTTGCCAGATCTGAAGGCGACTGATGATCAGATGAGGGCCTCCGTGCCGAAGCAGGCCTCATGGCCTGCTCGAGATTCCCAGCACCAGAGTTCTCTTTGTGAATGATTTGTAGATGGCACACCTCTCATTCATGTGTTCTTCGCACAGACACAATGAGAACCTTTGTGTGGGGTCGCTTTTGGGGATGGCCCCTCCTACATGACAATTCTTAACTCTAGTGAGGGCATCACACACAGTAGCTAACTACCAACACTAAACTAATGGTACTACTACTATATAAAAGTTCTCAGAAAACAGAGTGAAAATATGAGGTGAAGACCCCATAAAGAGCTCCGATTCTCGCCTTGGACAGTGAGAAGGAACTGAGACAATAGGAGCAGTGCCGCTTTCATACAGCCAGGGATGGGGCTATGGCCTCAGGGCATGAGTGCCACCCCTATGGGTATTGCTAGGCAAAGTTCTTTGGCTCCAGCATATGGGACATATACACCCACATGGAGTACGCAGCTTCATCTACTCTAAGAAGGAAGCAAATGATGGATAATCTCTATATGAATTAAGAACCTTATTCATCATAGTCTGAACATAAACAAACCTTATCCATCAGAGTGTCACCGAACACGTGCATTTAACACGTGAAGATGCACAGCAAAATCCTCAGCTGATGGAAACTGGTGTAGCTTCATCGACTCCAATGGAGCTATGCCAATTTCCACAAGCTATAGACCACAGTAGCTTCTGAAATGTGCTTAGGGTGTTTCTGCCAGTTTTCACAATCCAGCACTATCACAAAAACAAGTTGCACTTTTAGCTGTGCATCCCATTGTACCAAATCTGATCACCAATCTTTAAACAGTGATGTATATCCACATCTTGTGTGACACAAGGAAAAAGGCAAATTCATTTTTGAGATATTTTGAAAGTCTGCCACATATAACACAATGTGGTTCTTTATTTTTAAAACACTCGAAGGAGGAAAATGCAGGTCCATTGTCTAATGAGCTGACTTCACAAACTTCATTTTGACAGTGGCTGGTGGTATATAGGAAAGCCTTCCATTGTCACAAAGGGACATAGTTACTTATTAAAAATAAGTCAGACAACAGTGCTTCATAATACATTAATATCTGCTCCCCGGACCATCTGTCTTACTATTTAAATTCTCAGTACGTTCTCAATTTGGACTCACCTGAACACCACATTCAGCAATATTAACAGCGATCAAGATACTATTAGATATACTGTCGTATCTAATTAACAGTGATCTCAGTGGGGCAAGGCAAGAGCAAAAGAGGACGACTGAAAAAAGTCACTGCGTTATTCACGTTATTGTAATATACAATACCAGAAGCAATAATCATTAAAACTAAAAGTAAAAGATTATTCAAATTTGCTAAAATCTGACACAGAACAAATTGAAAATTTTAAAAAGAGCAGTCTGTAGCCCATTTCTCCCCCCCCACCCGATGTTGTTAAATATTTCTATTTATGTGTATATTTTTAAGTTCGCGAATACTACACAGATTCCAATAGAATCAACATCCCTTCCTCTCAGAGGGGCAGACCTACCCTGGGTACAGGACTGCAAGACGGGCACTCCTGAGTTCTAACTCTAGCTCTTGCACCGACTCCCCCACCAGGCATTAGGTCAATCACTAACCCCCCTACCGAATTTTCCGCATCAATGGGGATAAAACCTACCTACCTGTCATGGCTGTTTGTTTGAAAAGTATGGAGTATTATTATTATTATTAAGAACAGACAGCATTAAGTTCTAGGACTGGCAGATGCACTTAATATGACAAGATTGTCAGAAAAAAACTATTGTGCATAATCCCAAATTCAGTCAAAAGAAGCCATTCTGTTAATGTATACCTCTATTTTAATATTCTGTTCCTTTCAATTCCAAAACAGTGCTCTTATTCTAACCCTATAATACAAGACAGTTTATTTCTCAGTTTCCTATATGCTACCTCAGGGATACTTTCCGTATACTCTGTCACTTGTTTCTCCCCTGATTTGTAGAATATTTACAATGGCACGGAGGACTGTTTTCTGCATTACTGACCACCCCCCCCGCCCCCGATCCCCAAAAGCTCACAAAAGTTTCCTTAGTTGTATATGCTGACCTGTTTTCACTAAGCTTTCCTGTAGCTAGAGTACATTTGTGCTCTCAAGTTAGATTATGATTGAATTATCATGGATACAAATTCTTTTGCTCTGTTCTAAACAAGATGAGATCTTTTTCTTTCAAGGACCTAGCTTCCTCCACAGCTTGTGACCCATTTTAGGTTATGATGTCCCACTTTCATGCCATGTTCAGATCTAATGTTCCTGTTTAATGAATGATCCAGCTACATTGTACATTTTTTTCTCCTGCCTGTGTTATTTGTTTAGCATCTTCTCATGAAGCAAGTCCCTTTACAGTTCGCATCAAGATAATGCCTTAGCCATATGTGTATTAAAGTCTTTACCCTCCATGACCCAGTCAATCCAAACACAGAGAACAGTTCCCAGGAAGCCAGTAGTAATAACATTTTTTTTTTAAATTCATCTTCCTGAACAGGGTATTGAAAGGTTTCTGAACTCTGTGCAAGGTCAGTTACATTAACAGACAATGAATTCTTCCTTTGGCCTCGTGAAGACATTTCCTTGCTTTTCACAAGTTCAAACTGTTGAAATTCTATAGCTAATTAACAGCAGAGACCTTTTCCCCAGAATATTCTTTTCAGTTTCTTTATAAATCTACATTTCCAAGCTGCCACTTGTAAAGAATGTGTCTGGAAACACACCATTATTGGTTCCATTATCCTTCACTACTTTTAACACCTGTTTATTTCTTGATTCCTCAGAGTCCCCTACTTTATCCCAGTTTTCTCTCTCAATCCACACAGCTACACCGCTGCACTGTGCAGAGACAGAATTCACACAGTGCTGTCTGGTCAAGTCAATTATACACCATTAAATATGGCACTAGCCGTACCAGCTAGAAATCCCCAGTCATCTTCCTTGTTCATTCAGTGTACACCCCACCAAATGCTTTAAAAAGGAATGTCTATTTATTAAGGTGTCATGTTAAAAAGAAAATATCAAGATATAAACATTTTAAATGCATTTCTTATGCACTGTTTATAACTTTTCCTTAGAAGTTTAAAATCTGATTTTCCTCCCTGTATGTGTACACTGGTTAGTTATTGCAGGGCTTTTCATAAGAGCCTGTGTTGCCAGTGTATAAGGTTGAGTGTTTTCAGGGGGCATCTCCTCACCACTGCCTCACAACTCCAAACACACAATAGAACAATAATGTGTGCCCATATACACACACAATTTTCTTAAAAACAACTAGGAGTCCTCATGGACCGTAGAGAATAACAAATGTATTTGGGCATAAGCTTTCATGGGCTATAACCCACTTCATCAGATGTATGGAGTGAAAAAAAGTAGGCAGGTATAAATATACAGCACATGAAAAGATGGGCATTGCCTTACCAAGTCGGGGATCGGAGCTAACGAGGCCAATTCAGTTAGGGTGGATGTAGCCCATTCTCAACAGTTGACAAGAAGGGGTGAGTATCAATAACAATTTTCTTAAATGATTGGTGATTTTGGGTGCCTAGCTTAATACATCTTAAAAGGGTCTGGTTTTCAGAGGAGGAGTACTTTACCCTTTCTGAAAAAATCAGACCCTTTTTTAAGGCACCTCAGATACTCAAAAAAATCTTTAGTCACCTCTGAAAATTTAGACCATTTAAGAATTCAATTCAATGTCCTTGAGGATTAAAGAGAAAGAAGGTTACTGCATTGTCTGAAAAAAAATCTAATCAAGTAGAATTAGTGTTTATTTGAAAAGGTTGAGGGGGATTAGGATACGATGAAACAATCATTATGGCTTCTGCCATTTCACACCATTAACATGGTGAAATCCTGAGATATAAATTAAGATCAGGCTGGAGGGACTTTTTAACCAGATTGTTCAGCTCACCTCTCCCCCAGATGTAATAATTGGGCACAAAAACCTTTTGTGAACCATGCGTCAGTAACTGTGCCATCTAGGAGAGTATTCATACCTTTTCAACAATACTGGATTTTAATTACTTACTTACTTCAGGGATGAGATCCTCGCCCCTCTGCTGTGGCCCCTCTACGCCAGGTAAAAGAGTCCCAGCCCCAAAAGGGAACTCTAAAAGTCCTTGATCTGACCATAAGACCACAGTACAATGTGCTGCAGAGATTCCAGGCAGCATGGCTACCCATAGAGCAGCTTAGAGAGGCTGCCATAACTTAGACATATCCCCAGGGCTGTCTAAATTACATGAGGAGCCATGTAGCAGCCCGGGGTTTGGAGGGCACAAAGAGGGTTATAAGCCACTTTAGGGCTGTGCCTTAGGTGTCTGCCCACCCAGAGGAAATTGACCGGCATAGCTATTCTGGAATAGCTACTCTGGTGCAACTCTCTTGTGTGAGCACACTATTCCAGAATAAAAGTGATTTATTCCAGAATACAGTGTTCACCTGGGTAGCTATTCCATAATAGCAATTCCCCTGTATCAGCAAAGCCTTTGAAGTGCAGCACAGAAACTCATCTAACAGGTAATCCACCTCTCTGAGCAGCTGTAGCCAAGTCAACAGAAGAACTCTGCCATTGACCTTGCTGCAGATACACCTGGGTTTCGATTGGCATAGCTAGAATGCTTGGGGGAGGGTGAATTTTTCACACCCCTGAGCACCACTTGACTTAAGTGTAGACCAGACCTAACATTTCAACACTACTGTGCAAGACAAATCTTAAAAAATAATCTGTGCTGCCAAACAGATTTAATTGTTTATTTTATCAAACATATTGGGTTTGATTGTCCCTGCTTCACATCTTGTGCAGTTATTTTTGACTTGTACAAAAGGGTATAAAATGTTCCCGTATCAGAGCAGTAGCACCTTACCTGACTTTGTGCTGATGTAAATGACTACACAAGCCACAAAAGTATGGAATAAACAGGTCCCTTATTTGCTAGAACAACGCATTTGCCTGCTCCCCAGTGCTGATAGTAATGGTGACATCTGTATTTTTGTATCAATTAAGTAGTAATGAATTAATTATGATTTTTAATAAAAGCCTATCTAAAGATTATTGTGGGCATAAATCATTAAATGTTTCATTTTATGTCTAACCCAAGCTTCCTTTCTTTAAAAAATGCTTTACAAGAAAAGTAATTGTTATTTAGAATTCTTCCTGGCACTGTTTAATGTATTCCGACTACAACAGAAGAAAGGATGCAAACATCAACAATTTATTTGAAGAAAAAACCTTGCTTAATTAAATTTATTCACAAAAAACATGTCAACATTTTTGTCTCCTCTTTAATAACCTCTGTTATGGAAAAATTCAGCCAAAAGTGATCTAAGATATATTCAAGAGAGATATTTTTCTAACACTCCAGCAACGTCTCAGACTCCAGAAAGCCACATTAATCAATGGCACTGGATCCCAAATGCTGCCCTCTCTGAAGCCTCTTTAATAGGGTGAATACCACAAATGAGAGTTGGAGGATGGAACGTGTTGGTGTTTGTTGCACATTAATTGAGAGGCTGTTACAAGGGTGGAATGTCAAGCAACGCAAAAATGGGAGTGGGAAGGGATCAGTAGGATGAAGCAGTAAGGAGAAAATTTTGGGTGGACTTTAAGAACAGAAGGGGTAAAGGGAGAAATGAGGATTAAAACTTGTGGCCCTGTGGAGAGCACTGAGTGTGAAGATTGAACTTCACACACAAGTAGACTGAAAGCCAGGCCTACTATTGAAAGGAAGAAGGGGAGAAGAGATGAGGTGCTCAGAAATATGAGAGATTTATTTATTTTTAAACCAGCAAAAGGCCAAATGTCACCAGTCACTTTACATTTGGAATTATCCACTGCATTTTAAGGTATGGGCATTTAGGATTTCCATGTCAGCTACATAGTTAGGGTACTTCAGTGATGGATCGGAAACATTTAAAAGTGATGGGACCTTACTTGTTAAATTCAAACTTTCAAATTTTTGGCTGATGCTTAAGAAAAAATTAAAAAAACAAAACATCTAAAAATTGTGGGCCAGATCCTCAGCTGGTATAATCAGCTTAACTCCATTGAAGTCAAGGACTTATGCTGATTTGTGCCATCTGAGAATCGAACCCAGAGGTCTAAATTTGGCACAGCAGCAATGCGTTACTCTAGTGCTTCATTGGAGACAGGAGGGGTTCTTGGGAAGCGGTAGTTAGGGTCAAAGGAAGAATTCTTCCATCAACTACTTACACCAAGGGTTAGGTCGGCTTAACTATGTCTCAGGTGGTTGGATTTTTCACACCCCTGAGAGACTTAGCTATGACAATGCAACTTTTCAGTTTAGATCAGCCCCCATTTCTTATCTCTTCCCCTATCTCTCACTGGTATAAATTAATCCAGTCTCAGGTTGACTCTCACTCCCCAGAAAAAGTCATGTAAAGAATGAAGTGTGAGGAAATGATCTCTCTGAATCCAGTACATCTTTTACTGCTTATCCCTACGTGTGGGAATTTCCTGCTGCTTCTGTAGTACACTTTTTTGGAGGAATTCTCAGGCTTGCACTGTAGAACAAAGTGACCAGACTGATAGTTGTAAACCCATAAGAGGATAGTATGCCAGAGATCACAGAAGTCTGATGAACTATTTCTGAACAAACACTTCACCGTATACTAGATAATGCCCAAAACATTAGAAAAAATATTGACTACAACCACCTCAGATTCACTGTATATCTGATGTGTAAAGTAACACATGTCCCATGTAGAAACCTCTATTAAAAAGACAGAGTGAATCATTCTCTAAACTATTCAGGAAATGTCCCTTTTAAAGTGATATCTAATCTCTCCAACTACCTCTAAAAAACACAAATTATGCCCAAGTAATATATTATTTCTGTCTGGCTAATATCACATGCTACTACTACTAAATTAAACTTCCAGCAGCCCTCAAATAAAACGAGAACTAGGAACATCAATTTCCATCTCATAATCCCTTGTGACATTCACAATAATGAGCCATCATGATCCAGCCATGTAAAAATGTGTTCAGTCTTGTTTCAGCATTGTATAATATAATCCCAGGTATCACCATGGGATTTTCTAAAAACTCAAACAAAGCAACATTTGTTGTTCTTTGCCAACTGCCCCTTTTTAAAGCAACACAAATCTGGTTTGAAGTGCAGATCTAAATTTAAATCTCTCTTCTGTCAATTTACAAAGAATACAGAAGCCTAATTCCTCGTATAGCTGTAGCCCATCTTCCACCATTCTTTGTAACTCAGCTGTTTGACTGTGGTGTTATTTCAGATGCAGGGAGGGAGATTGGGGGGGACTCCATGGTGGGGCATTTCTCCCCCAAACCAGAGGCAATGCAGGGGGACGGACCACGGGAGTCATGTCCCCCCTCCCAGCCCCCTGGATTTCTGCCTTCCATTTAGCACAGGAGGCGGTGGTTTTCAAACCTCGTGCTAAATGGAAGGCAGAAATCTGGGGAGGCACGTGAACCCACATGCTTCCTCCCACATGTCACCTCTGTGAGGCATGTGACCCCACGTGCCACCCCCCCACACACATTGCCTCTAGGGACACATGACCTCATGTGCCACTCCCCATGCGTCACCTCCCTCTGCCCCCCCCAAATATAGAAGTCAAACTATGTCTATGTTCAGATCTCATGGTCCAGCCACAACTGCATAATTGCTCTAATAGTGTCCAGTGGTAAGTTCATAGCTAAATTGTTAGAAAGCTAAGGTGGGAACGGAGACACAAAAGGAGTCAGGAAACACAGAGGAATGAGGCTACAGGAACTGAATGCTGCATGTATAAACATTCTGTACATTTTGCTAGTAACTTGGTTCTTGTATTACGCAGAACTAAGTGCACTTTTCCCCCCTGCACCTAGCACCTCTAACATACTAACTCAAATGCAAAAAGTGCCCTCCTCCCCACTCTTTAGAGTGGAATATAGTACCGCTGTATAGTACTCAAAAATGGCTCAGGCACAGGGCTGTTAGTAAAATGAAATCACAGTAAATGAATGAGAACTCCATTCTGAATTGAGATGCTGAGAATATAAATTCTGGTTCATAAAACCATCAAATACATAATTAATCTAGATACGTGCTGCTCACGTGTATTATTAGACAACACTTTAAAAGCTGGAGTCTAGTGTAGTGGAGATCATTTTAACTGACTCTAGGGTATATCTCAATAGTCCCAACATGGTTAGGAAAATGTATTGCAGGGGAAGAATGTTTCTTCAGCAGTATGGAGTAGAGTCAGTGGATTCTAAGAATGCTTTGGGTTTTCAATTGCTACATGTATTTTGCGGCTGGGCATGATTGCATCAAGGCTGTAGATAGACCATGTAAATGGAAGCTTTTATTGGCTGGTTAGCATAATTACTGCAACCCTCTGAGCTGGAGGTTGTCTAAGGTTTCTGAGAGTTACATAATGGGAGGAGAGTTACTTTTCAAGGGCAATTTATATGAAATGCTAAATTTCATCTTTTTTTAAGAGGACAGAATAAAAATCAAAAAGCGTGTAACACCTCTTTAACATGGGAACAGTACCAAATAGTCATTGTAAATCACTTATGGAACAGAGTTGAATAACACTTGTACAGTATTCCAGGATGTCTCCCAGACCATGGTCTGGGATTCTAGTTAAATACCAAAAGTAACATTTTAACATGTATACGTATTTTCTCTCTGCTCCCTACTGACAACTTGGTTTTCTTTGGTTATATTTAGGTCAAGATTTTCAAAGGTGGTTATGATTTCAGGTGCCTCACTTGTAGGAGCTCAGCACTTCTGACTTTAAGATGTCTCAAGCTGGGAGCCCAAAATTGGAAGCACACAAAAATCACTAGCCACTTCACAAGAAATTTTAATCAATTATTACCCTTTTGCTTTGTTTATTTTGGCCTTCAGAGGAACCTGGATTTTAAATAAATCTGTGTTGGTGCTCTACTCTTCTTTACCTTTCCTATTAATTTTATTGGTAGTAAAGGAATTTTCTTCAAGAATTTCCTTACATGTAATTTAGAATATATACTATCTGGCCACCATATTCTCTTGATCTATTGCTATGTTACTCCATATACCACACTTATTGAGTAGAGAGGATCTGGGTCCCTCACATTCTGTGGTTGAACCATTTTGGCTGCCCATGGTGGCTGGGACCAGGGAACACTTTAAAGGTTATGACAGAGGGATGGTTCTTCAGAAAATTACTTGTTCTCTCTACTCATAGTTATGTGGGAATAGGTCCCACTGAAGAAAAGGGGACCAAGACAGAGTTGGGCTTCGGGGTAGAACACTTGCTCCTAGTGATCTTAGGTAAGACCAGGATTGATCAAAAGTCTTCTCTTACAAGCCACCCTCCAGGTTTTTGAAACCATTGTTAAGAAAAACAAAATGTTAATAAAAATGATAGTAAACGTATGGGGAGAGGGAAGCACCCAACTGTGGAATGGAGGTAGGGGAGAATGAAAGGGGCCATGAAAAACTAGGGATTCAGACTTGCCAGACTTGTTCAGCAGCAGGAGTGGATGGGCAGCAGGGCTAAGGAGTCAAAGGGAGCATGAATCAGCCCTCCCAGTCCTGCTCACCAGCCCTCCCTACCACAGACCCTGTCTCGGTCTCCCTTATCTGTTCCTCCCACCCCATTCAGGAAATACGGTCTTGTGGTTAAGGGACTTGAGATCTGGGTTCAGTTCCCAGCTCTGCCACAGACTTCCTGTGTAAACTTGGACAAATCACATTCTCCCTCTGTGCTTCATCAGTAATAACACTTCCCTGCCAGAGGGACAAGTTACCTCCCTATCAGAGTTGCTTGGTCTACTCCTGAGGCATTTTCAGCTGTAGCTGTGCCCTTCCCACTATCTGAGCCCTTGTCAACATTGAGGGAGATGGGAGACTTGAAGCCCAAGTTGCTGGAGACCTTGATTCTGCATTTCAGCTGTGGAGGCAGCTGCTCTTTGCAGAATAAGAAAAAGGAAGTAGTTAATGGATCTGAGCATCTCCTTTGATTGGTCTTGAAGGAGGTAAATTGGAAATAGTATGGAAATAAATTTTGTATTTAATTGTAAAATTGGAAGTATGCCTGCTCCGAGATGGCATAAAAATGTATTTGTGTATGAACGGCGGGGCTTGCAGTGGCTGCATTTTGTTATCTAGGGGGAGACAAAAGAGTGTGCGACATGTCGGCCAAATTTTATAAAAAAAAGAAGCTCGGGGGGGAGGGAGGGAAACCACTCAAGTGCATCTGGGACCATGCTAACTAAGATTTTTAACTCCTCCTCTGAAGCGGGAAACCTGCCGCCCACTAACACCACAAAATAGGCCGACTAATACTTAAAAAAAAAAAAAAACAAACAAACATTGCTCAATGCAGCCAACTTCCTTCCTGTGTTTCTTTTCAGTCTGAGCCCAAAAGCTCCTGATGAGCAAATGCTTATCTGCCCCCAGCCTCTGATTTACGGAGTTCCATAAGGCTTAGTCCTCGCCAACATCTATGTGAAGCCACTAGCGGGATTATGAGACAACAGCAGGTCTATACCTCAAAACAAATGCAACAGCACCATCTTTGTTACCTCAGTGCTCAGCAATATCAGCGTTTGATTGAAGACCAGTTGGCTGAAACTGAACGCAGGGAAGTTAGAAATGATGCTGGCGTGAAAAGAGACCACCACCGCCACCACCACCACATGACATAACCATCTTTCCTGAGGTCTACTCTTTGATTCTCAAGATGCCTCAGAGTTCTTAGAGATTCCTTACCTCTATTAAATAACCACATAGCTGCACCTCCCAAAGATGCCTTCTGCCAACTATGACAGGCCAGGAAACTAAGCTCCATCCTATCAGATTTGGACTCTGCCATAGTGATCATGCATGTGTGGCCTCTAGGCTTGATTATTACAACACATTCTACCTAGAAATTAACACACCAACTCTGACAAAACTCCAGTTTGTTCTGAATGATATAGTCTGCCAACTTAGTAAACAGGTAACCAAGGGCTCCATGCACGGCCCTGAAAGCTTTCCATTGAAGATTAGAACTGAAACGATGAATTCTATTCAATCTTCAAAGCCTTCCATAGGCTTGTCCTAAACCACCTGAAAGACTGCCCCTCTCCCTGCAACAATGGCCTCCCTTGATAGCTACATTCCTCAACAATTAAGCTGTCAGCCGCAAGGCTGATATTCGTGAGTATGGGAAACAGCGCTTTCTCAGCAGGTCGTCTACCACTGTGGCATTCACTTCTGCAAGGGATTAGATTGGACCATGAATTTCATCACCTTCAGAACAAACAGGAAAAAAACTAATTTCTTCATTTTAGCTTTCCTTGTTTTTTTAAAAAAAATATTCCTATAAACAAGGGGTAGGAGGGAAAGAACAAGAAGCTGCAATCCTTAACTGAGAATTTGCGAGGTATATACATACCACAGTAATGAGTGCTAAAGAGAGCTCTATTTCAGCATATACACTTTCCTGTTGGGAGATGCATATTGGAGCCCATCCTGCTAATTTTGTGTCTGCCAAACATAGTGAATTTAAGCAATTATTAGAAACAGACCCTAACCAGACATCATTCACCGTTGAGATCTTTATAATCCTTAAGAGGCAGCTTTACCAGTTGAGCCAAACGGGAATTTCCTTTTAGCCAAGCCAGTACTGGAACAGGAACTAAGCTAAGCTTATTTAAGGCTACACATTCAATTCACTTCTACAGTACCATGCAAGCAAAGATTTTTAGATTAACCATTCCACCATTGCTGTAGCTAATGATTTAATCTGTCTGGAAATAGAGAGTCTATCACAAGCCAGAATGCAGCAATTCCATATTAGCCTCAGGGAACACAGCTACTACTTGTGCAACAGCAAGTGAAGCAAGTTGTGAGCCTTTGATTAAATTAGTATGGAAAGTCTTCTCAAGTGAAACAAGTATTTCAGTAACCCTGATGGTTTGGACACATCTACTACAGGTGTACTAGAGCCAGTGCAGTGCCATCTTCTTTGGTACAAACCAGTGACCCATACATATGTTAGGATGAATACAAATATATATCTTTTTACAAAATAAACATCAATTTTTATTTAAATTGGATTTTTAAACAAATTCAATATCTTTTTCTTTTAGAAAATAAACCTAATTCAAATTACATTAAATTAGGACAATTTAGGTTAGATTTTAGTAAGATTAGACCTAATACTATATTAAATAAAAATACTAATTTTAAGCAGTACATTTGCTCCCAAAGTTTCAATGACAGTCAAACCACTGAACTGGTAGAAGTGACTGGCTAAGTTCCTGAAACCCAAGTCTGAAGTGCTAAACCAGCTTTTGACAGTGGCTGTCTCTTCTGCAGGCACAAACAGAATTTTTTCTTCATTTCATTTTTATTCAACTAGTTAAGTTCAATGACTAGTTCATTCAAAGCAGAAAAAATAATTGGGAATAGAAAACACAGGAAAGCTTATTTCCCACTTCCAATTTAAGAATAAAAACTACATGGGAACGGATGAGATCTACTAGTTCTAACAATCTTGAAGGACATGGTGACCAGAAACAAACTACAAATAATACTTCCTTTGTTTAAAAAAAAAAAATCAGCTTTAAATGCAAAAACATGGCCTGCTAAACCCAGGGTTGTGAGTTCAATCTTTGAGGGGGCCATTTAGGGATCTAGAGCAAAAAAATCTGTCTGGGGATTGGTCATGCTTTGAGCAGGAGGTTGAACTAGATGACCTCCTGAGGTCCCTTTCAACCCTGAGATTCTATGAACTGAGCAGTTGGGGGGGGGGGCGGGGGGGGGGGGGGGGAGCCTGATGCATTCTTGTTTTTCTGTCCAAGTATCCAATATCTGATCTTAACGTATAGCATTCTTAAATCTGATGTTGGAGATACATGGAGCAGTTGGTGCTTAATGATATACAGGCCAAAACAAGAAGGAATGATTTTGTATAAAAATTTGTAGCAAACCTCAGCCCTTAACCGACCACAGAAAAATGTGTCCTGGAAAACGATAAACTGGAAGGAAAAAATCTATAATGTACTGATTTCTTATATGAAATGAAGAGTTGGGAGGTAACGTAAAAAATAAATAAACAAACACACTATGCCTGGAACCATAATATTCCAATAAGACATGGACTGTTGTCCACAACCACATTAGAGCAATTTCCATAAATGCCAGACACAAAGGGTGTGATTTTGAAAAGTTCCAAAAGGCGTAGGAGCCTGTGAATTAGATCTGTCTAGGCCTTGATCTTAGGTCCCTGTACAAAGCACAGTATGAAGAGACACACTGTAGTTAAAGAGTTATTAGGATATACATGTAGCGTGAATAATAAAAATTAACTTCAATCAAACTCTTCTTCCATCACTATAGTATTTCCAAATCTTTATTCAGGCCACCAGTAGCAAAAGGGCATAGCAGGATCTATCAGTTCAAATCCATTTCTAGTAGCTTCTTCATCCTTGGATATTTTATCATTAAATACATCTATGAACTGAATACAAGATCAGTTTCACAAAACGTAACAAGTTCCAACTCATGTAGCTTGGTAAATCTGTCAACATTATTGCACTCTACTTTTCCCCTGTAGACGCAACTCTACAGTGGTGGCTGCCATAAAATTAATTCTTCCTTTAATGAAGACCAATTTAATGCAATAAAACATGAAAAATATCTCAATTGATTTTTTTCTCTTATCAACCTGGACCATAATCCCTGTCACTTGATGAAAGTGCAGACTCTTCAAAAATAATTGTTCCATGCCCAATTTAAAAGCTTCTGCACGACCCTAATTTGATCTTCTCTCTCCCAATTAGAAGAAACTCATACTAAAGCAAATGACTATTTCAAGACAACCTTGACAGCAGTGACATTAAAACATCTTTTTAAAGCAATAAAAAAAAAAAAAAAAAAATCTTGGATACTCAAAGCAACGTTTTAAAATCAAAGAACAAAATGTTTGAATTTCAGGCTTTATGCAGAAAGCTGGCCTCAGAACAATTGCTAAATGAATTGATATTATCCTGCATTGCTCTGCATAATTACATGTTAACATTTATTTCATACACTGGAAGCATTTAGTACAAAGTAATCACCTTTATGGGAACAAATCTATAATCTAATTATTTTCCCTTTTTTAATTTGGTTAAATTAAATATCCAAGACTGCCTAATTATTTGTAGTTTTGCAGTGACGAATCTTAAGTGATCATTACTGACCTGCAATGATATTAACCACACATATGAACTCACACACAGGACCTACAGGTACAGATGTATGTGATCACATTTTAACAATTAGTCCAAGCCTTATTGTTAAATAGCATTCCCCCCCTCCTTTTTTTCCCTTTTGGTTTAAAATAAATCTTTGCGTTATAGGAATTATTTATGAAAAAAAGTAAAGCCATTGATGTTAAAAAAAATCAATATTTCATTTATGATGCATGTAAGACTTCAGTAGATAATGCCTTAATGGAAGGAAATGGATCATGCTAGGGTAGTCTAAAGTCAAATGATATAATAAATAATAGATTTTTTTTTGTAAGGTAATCATAGAATGTATGTGGGTGACTCTTTAGGTCATATTGTGCATCTACATTTAAGACAAGATTGTGCCCAGCCACTTCATGGGAGCATAAAATAGTAAAGATTCACTTTTTTGCACTCCCAGGCTTGGAGCAGCGCTTGAATTCAGGGTCCACTAGGGAATTTTACAAAGAACAGTTTGCCGCTAGTGCACCAGTTATATACCTGTGTCAAATTGTGTAGAATTGACAAGACTTTCGCGTGCAGAGACTATTGGAGATTAGTGTTGTAGTTGGGATGCCTAACACACTCTACCTCTTCACACTGTATCCCAAGCACAAAGGTGTTTAGACTCTGCTCCCTTGGTAAAAGTGACATCAGCTACCTTCATCCTATACTCCTCAAGGCTCATGTGGAGGCAACATGCCCCCACACAACACTACTTGATGGGGCTGTGCAGCACAATCGCTTGCACATGAGGGCACATTCAGTGCTGTAATATTTCTGAAATATTCTTTTAAAATTAAGTAGAGATAGACGGGTTTCTGTTCATATGGTTAATGGTGTACTACTTTATCAAAATGCTGTGTGGGTGCATCAGAGGCAGTATGCACCATATGATCAGTTATACGAAGATTCCATTGTGTGTTTTGAGATTGCCATATTTGACATCTCTAGGCTGTGGCTTTTAGAGGCAAAGAGCGGAGCCAAAAGGGATTGTTTGGAAGTTGCTGCCTCTCTTTTTGCCATAAGTTGACACACTTCCAGTTACCTACTCACTTCACACTGTTTTGATCCAGCTAGAGTTTGCTGAGACTATTTTCTATGTTTAAGTGTGTTTATTTACCACTAGGGTTTTTACAGCTTTAGGCCACAAACTAGCACCCATTGAAATCAATGGAGAGACTCCCACTGGCTAATGAATGAAAGCTGCCGTGTGATTGGCCTTGGTGGATTCACCAACACTTGTAATGTTTACCATGGGTATCTGCTGATGTGGGGAAGGTTCTATCCAATTTGGGAGTTTCACAGCTCACGATAGGGAGGTCCAGCTGTCCTACTGGACAGCCTGCCAAGAAGCAGGTTGGTTGGTTTCCAAAACAGACTGCCAGGTCAGGAATGTGACCTCTCCTATTTGCACTTGTTAAGGGTAGCTAATGATTCCTTTGGCTACACGGAGTTCTCAGTGTGCTAAAGCTCTAACAGAATTTTGGTACTGTTTCATGTCAATTTGTGGGGTGCATTGAACAAAACAATTGAAAAAATCAAGAACATTTTCCAAATGGGAAATTGTGTTTGCCAAATAGCTTCCGTTTACAAATCTAGATCAAGTTCAAACACATTAGCTATTAGCACTTAATGGCAAAACTTATAATCAAATCCTTAGTTTATTTTCATAGTTTCCTTTTCCTGCTTACTACTTAGAAAACCACCAATTATTTCCTGTTTTTTTGTGTTTTCATTTATAGTCTTTCAAGCTGTTGTCAGTGTGATTGTAGCATAGCTTGCAACTTTTTAGGTGAAGATTTACAGTAATTCCCCTGGGTTTCAATTAAAGTACTTAAAATTATCCAGGAGTTAAAGGGTCTGTCAGACAAAATTGCGCTGACATGTTTATACTGCAACCTACTGTAGCATATTTTGACATTAGAATGAGATATAGCATTATCTGCCAGCTGATGTTCTTGCAGTAGTATCAATCTTACCATAGAAAACACAAGTCAAAGAACTTTGACAGTACACTGACTCAGCTCTTTTGAAATTGGCTATCTAAAGCGTTTGGCTGGTGAGGACCATTATTCTTTCACATGACATCAATAGGTTGCCAGCAATGTTCAAACAAACCTAAAGCTTTGTTGATTACATTGTATTTTTATATTTAAAGAAATCTTCAGAACACTCCAAGAAGTGTGAGATAACATAAGGGGGAGGGGGGTAAAACTCAAAAATGGTAAGTGATTTCTTTTATATTATCCATACTAAATTAGTCACAATTTGCATTTATTATATGGGGAGGTCATTATTATTCCTCATAAACAAAACCATGCAGGTTGCGCTCATTTGGACTTTGGGAACATTATAAAGGATCACAGTTGGAACAGCTGGATAATGAAAAACTAGCCTTTTCTGACAGTGCAGTTTAACTGAGAAACTAAACTATAAATTGGCTAAATATCATTAAAAGCAATAAAAGACCATTTGCAATACTGATTTTCCAAAGAAAAGTTTTGCTAGGAATTCAATACATCCACATTGACATAGAAAATCTGCATGTTCACAAAACCTTCACTTTATGACAGATTTTTTTTTCTAGCAATGAAGTCTAGTGACACAATTCAGAGTCTCCAGCCATATATTTGTGATTCCATGGTATGTTGGAGGGGCCTGTGGGGAAAGTATTTGATGGCTAGTACTTCTCTAAACAAACTGCAGCACAACATCAGAAACAAACATACTTCTCCCCTCTCCCCCAAACTGTACTATTATAGTCTGGGAGGAGTGCTCCAGTTAAGTTCAGACATGGAATATTTTCATAAGTATTGCATTTCCATTAACTTCAAATCACTGCAGCCAAAGAGGGAAACAAATCCAAACCAAAAAAAGCCAACTAGATGATGCAATAGGGAACACTTTAGAATGTTGTCTGAAAGCAGTTATAAAAATGAATACATTGGTCCACAGTCCTCAAGCATAGATATTTGTCAGTTTTGACTTTATTATTATGATTTCAAAAAAGACAAACTACTTTACAAATCATCGCTGTGGTATGACAATAGCTTCTCATAGAAAACGTTCAGCCTGTATTTCTTGCAGACTGTCTAGTTCAAGTGTTTTGAAACACACTACTCCCCTCTTGCCTCCAGAAATGTACATTCAACTTTAGCTTAGGTCAAAAGTGAGAGAGGCTTAGTGGTTTCAATGTAGTTCCCAAAAGACATTTGAATACAATCTAGTCCAGTTTGACTGTCTTCTCTCAAAGAGGACCATGATTGGAATAATGTGGCTGCAGCTAAGGACAGTCTAATTTGCATGAGATTAGTTTTAAAATCATGGGATTTTGAAAATAAATTGGGGTTCTTATTTTGCCTTCTGTTTTTTGAACACTTAGGGTTCACATACATTTTCAGCCTTTTCCTGATAAGCATGAGGGCTAAAAACAAAAACAAAAAAACAAAACAAAACAAAAACCAACTTACTTTTAACAAAATTAAAACCAAGATTCTGCCATAATCTCATGACTCCAGGATCTGGATCCTTAAGGAAAACACCAAATATCATGAGACTCACAATACAACTGCAAGATTCAGCAACTTTGGAGAAGACACATACGAACATCTTCGTGAAAGGGATGTTCTTGTTTCCTTCTTTTTCTTTAATCTAAAATTAAGTCCTTTCAGGTGAAGTACATGGTTGCTCTTTGTGATGGGAAAAATGTAACAAGCCCCTTTCAAAAGCTTATATATCATCTTTGAACTCAGTTTAAATTGGAATTCAAGATCCATTCATACTAAAGCGGTGACAATTTAGAAAACTCTTCCTATAAGACAGCCAGCTCTCCAAGATTGCTCATCAAACCTAGAGACCACGTTACTGAAGTCATTTGCAAAAGAATACAGCTCAGAAATTTTGAAAGTGACTCCAAGATACACTTTAAAACTGTATACCTCAAAGAATAGCCAATAGTCCAAATACTGATTTTACAACTTAAGTTTGGGAAACTTTGCTTTATTAATAATATGCATCGCAACTTTATATTAAAATTCTCTCTCTCACACACACACACTTTTGTGATTCCATAACATTCCTGAGGCAACCACAGCAATTGCTTACATGAAAAAGTAATACATTGCATTATAGAAATAACGTTGTGAGTTTTTAAAACAGTCTTTAAAGCAATGTACCTTCTGAACAAACAGTGAGAAGCAACCAAGTCTCCACCAACATGTACTCCATGGACCTCTAATAATCCATGCACCTCTTTGTCTTAAAACATTCCTGAAAGTAAATAAGGATAGGGTTTGTTCCACCCAGGATCTCAGAGTAGTACCTTCTGCACACAACTCTCCATGCTCCTATGTTGAAGAAGGGGTCAAACACTATTACCCAGAGTGTTCCCAAGCTTTTCCAGGTGAACCAAAGCCTGACAGCTTGTCAAGAGCTTGATTTCCTAATGAACAGCTCACCAGAGTCCTGAGTAAAACAAGATTAAAACAAAGATGTTTTGGTCCTGTAAAGTGGCAACTGAAAAAGTAAGTTGAGAGGAAGGAGACAGAGGGCTCAGACTTGCGCTTTAATACAACTCTCTTATTGCTTCCCCAAGGAAAGTTTGAGAGACTCTAAAGGTCAAAATCCTCCCAAAGCCACCACTGTCTTCACTTTGGCAAAATAATGCTAGTATGGTCCTGTTTAGTGGGTGTAGCTATGTAATGCAAAATGATACACAAGTAAAAGGGAAGGGAAAAGGAAAAAAAAATTAGGTTAAACAGCATCCCGTTTACTTGATGTAATATACTTTTAAAAGGGTGGGAGGTTGCATGAAGTTCAATACAAATAACTTTTAAGCACCAAGTTCTCACTGCTTGACCATAAAACAAATTTGCGGGAGGGACGGGAACCAGCACAGCAGCAAATGAGGTTTCCCAGTTTGTGTTAGAAAATCTTCGCATCATCAAGTCAAGTCTCACTCATCGGGTGTGAGACTCACTCATTAGAATGCTACGTCACTCTGACATACATTCCTAAGTTTATCTCACTCATTTTGAGTAAATATATAAAGACTTAAAATATTTTTACTCAGGCACTGAAAGGGACAAAATAGTATTTGTAGGTTTGGTCACAAAACAGGTTGTATAGAAATTGGAAGAGCAAGGGGATATTAGTCCTGTTGCATAAGGGAAGTTCCTTTGTGCAGCCAGAGTATTCTACATTAGTGTAGCCAAGTATGCATGTGTGAGGCAACCTTTGAATGATGAAATGTTAAAGATGGCAGCATTCTGAACTTTGATATAAGGGGAAACTACACGTTTGAACAGGTGCAGTACTTTGTTGGCAGATACCAGCACACGTTCAATCTCTGAGATAGAGAAGCTGCAAGAGGAGTTGATTACCAGTTGATGCAGAAATCAGATATCCCACAGCGTGTATGGGATGAGGCAGCACTACAAACTGACACTACTGTGCAAGACAGGATGGACACTGTGTGGGCATATCTTAGCAATGTCAAAAGCCCTAGTGGTCTTCTCAAGTTCCAATCCGGGTTGCCAGGCTTGTCTTAGTTTTACCCCCCTCACATGCAGAAGAAGAGAGTGTTCAGTCTTGTTCGAAAGACTAAGACACCATTCAGACCAAACCATGAACTAGACGAGACAGTCCTCTATTATCCAAGGGAAGCTGGCAAATCCCTCAGCTATGTTTCAAGTTTGAGCCACCAAAATAAGTTTAATATATAAACTATATATTATACTATACAAGTGGCCCCCTTGTCTGTTTTGTTATATAACAGACAAGGGGGCCACATGGCAATATAACAAAGCATATGAATAAAATGTGAAACCAAATTAGATATTAAAAGAAATGTGGAATCTGACTCCTTTATCTATGGATTGTTAGCTTCAAATTAATTAAATTCCATTTTAACAACTTTAGTTATTTTTACATCCATTTAATGTATTGTTTGGTTGTGTTTTATTTTAATTTAAATGAATTTATTTTATTTTGGAATCTGATTATTTTAGTTTGCTCTAAATGTAATATGAGCAATAATATACAAACCAAATAATTTGTACTGTAAATTGTTTTCCAAATGGATGATTACTATGATAAGATGATATGCAAAATAAGCATGGTTGTATTGCTAAAACAGTTCTCTTTTTATTAGGTTTATATAAACAGTTTATTTTTGAATATTTGTTTTGTTCCATCCACTGATTGTGTGCCTACACCAGGAGTAAACAACTCTGGTCCTCAGGGATCTCCAACCATCCAGGTTTTTGATCTCACCAGCAAATATTTGCTTTTTTATTAAAATCCCCTGGTTTGCATTGCATATAGAATTATCACGTGCCCTAGACTTTAGTATGAATTAGGACATTTAAGTGTTTCATATACAGTATTAAGCAGTGTAATTTTTAAAACAAACTATTCTGTGCTGATTGGACTAAAAACCTGGACTAAAGGACCAAAGGTGAGAGCCCCTGACTTAATTAATGACCTAACCCACCACCTGGAAAGTCTTTGGTCTTGAATCTCACTCCTTGGGGCTGTAAATCTCACTCTTAAGGACAGCTAACCCTTGGCATCTTTACATCACTTACAAACCTTGTAGGATATCATTCTAAAGTCCAAAGAGCAGCTATCTGTCAATTCCAACTACGCGTCAGTTCCATTCAAAGTGGGACAATGAACATGAAAAAATCTAGTTAAAATGTTCATGAAGACTGTAAGCCAAATTATGGTCCCAAGCACACCAGTGAAAGTCTACTAAAGTTATTCCAGATTTATATTAAGAGCAGAATCTGGCACCTATATCTGCATAATCATAGCTAAGAATATGCTAGAACTAACAAGCAAATAAGTGGTTTGTTTCAATAGTTTCAGTAGGAGTTGGCACTGATGGTCTTTTCAGCATTAGGAGTTGATAATGGTTGCAGTTCTTTTAATTGCTGCTGCCAGTCAGCCAAAGCAGTAAGGTGATCTCAGCTGATTGATTTTTTCATGCCTACAGCAAAAAAGCTCTTGATGGAGGTAGCCAAGTTGTCAGACTGTATGATATTTCCCTTACAGACCCTTGTATGCAGTGGAACACTAGGAGCATACATTGGCTTGAGCAAAAAGTTACATAGGAAGAAATAATATAGCATATTTTACCTTTAGGAACCCTCTGTCATGAAACAAACAAAAAAGTTAACCCCTTAGTGCTGTTAGTCCTTGCTACCATTTAATGTAAGTCCTGATACTGTTAAGCAGCTGAATGACCTACAGGAGTACTCGTAGTCCTCAAAACTAAACTCCAATGTGAAATTATCCACTAACATGTGAAAGAGAACAAACATTTTAATTCTAAAACAGCCACTGGAAAAATGAACTTCCAAGAATGTGTTTCTAAATTGCTTCAGTAAAGAACTGGAAGAATATACTGTGCACTGTTCCAGGTTTCTTAGTGCTTTTCTATACAGTATCTGGAACCAAAATAAGTTAATTTTTTTATCAACTTAAATTATATCAAAGTAGGGCACACTTTTTCCTGTAATAAATAATAGTATAAATTTTTTTAAGAATGTAAACAGTGATATTAGCAAAGTATGTAGATTATACATTATTTAAATTAGTCAGAACTACAGTAAACTGAAAAAATTCAGAAGAACCTAAATACGTTAGGTGACTGGGTAGCATAACAGGCAAAATTCAGTGTAGACAAGTGAAAGGAACAATTTAAATTACTCACTAGCACTGCTTAGTTCTAAGTTAACCGTAGCTACTCAGGATATACCTATCTCATAGAGCTGGAAGGGACCCTGAAAGGTTATTGAGTCCAGCCCCCTGCCTTCACTACCAGGACCAAGTACTGATTTTTGCCCCAGATCCCTAAGTAGCCCCCTCACAGATTGAACTCACAACCCTAGATTTAGCAGGCCAATGCTCAAACCACTGAGCTATCCCTCCCCCCAAGGATAAAGACCTTAGCATCAGTGTGGACACATCATTGAAAAACATCTGCTCAGTGCATAGCAGTGGTCAAAAGACAACCAATTTCTTCCTTTACCCAAATTATCAGTTTATTCCCTGGAGCATGGGAACTGACTGTGTTCCAGGGCCAGATTTTAATATTCATGTCTGGGTACAGCTCAGACAACCAGCTAAGTGTCTTTGATGTTCCTCAATATCCAGCCTTTCCTCCTGCAGACCCTGTGTATATTGTGCTAATTTTGCAATGTTATACAATTGGTACAGGAGAAGGTCCAAGATAGAAATGAGAGCTGTAACCTGTGGTGTACATAGTTTAAAAGAGCAATAACTTGATATTTTTTAATTCCTACTTTTTGCCTGATTTAGAGACAGCTGCTATTTTGTTCTCAGATTGCAACTGCTTACACAGAGGAGACACACACACTATGTTCTTCAGTTTCCCTATTTGTAAAGTAGAAGTCATGAAACTTACTCTGCTTTGATCTGCAGATGAAATAGCCAAGCATAAAAGAGCTATATGTTATCACTGAAATCTCTTAGGAAGCCTTTACTCCCCCCCCCCCCCCTTCATTGTTTTTTCCTTAAGCTGAATGTACTTACCATAGGGATGCCTACTCAGTCCCCTTCCAAGTCAGCTTCTGGGCATACTCATAGCATAGAGATCACCCCAGGGGGCAACCAACCAGTATAGCCACTTCCTACACCACCTTTACTTATATTCTGGTGGCCACAGGGACTCTAAGAATGGAGAGGAATGTGGCCAGAACATGGTGTGCTGTGGTTATCCTCAACTAGCATTCAGCCCTTGGGGAACCACTGCCAGATGGAGCAGATTAGCTTTTCTAACCTGTGCCAGGGATGGATAGAGAGTGTGGCAGCTTTACCAGCTCCCTTTCACCCCTCTCTCCCTGAGCAGAGATCACAACCTAAGATATTAACATAAAACAAAAGAAATTCAGACTGAAAGCAGATAGTTGAGTATGGAAAAATGACCGTCTAGAATGGGGTGCACTGATCCAGCTATGCTGTGGGAAGCTTTGTTCACAGTGCCCACCTGTACTATAGCCCATGCCATAAGGTCCTCAGTTGCATAAACAAAAACATTTTTTAAAAAGCTGAACCTCATTTCTGATTATTTCAAGATTCATTGACCATTGCAATGCATACCATGAAAATGGAAGATGTGGATAACTGAGGATCAGAACACAGGAGACTACGTTTTAAATGGAACTGTTAAAACAGATTGCAGTTGAAATGGCTGGTCAACATATTTTAAGTCAATTTGAAATTCCCACACACAAAAAATACCTGGAGAAGAAAGACATATTTTAGACCAACGATAGGACAAATCACCTCAAGTAATTGCTGTGGGTGGTTCAAAAGTAATGTAGACATTTTGGCACTCACCCCACTCCTCCAATCTTGTTTCTAGCTTATTAAAAAGTCTGGGTGCCAGATGCTAACTGCCTCCAGAAATACTTAATCCTGCTGGTATTAGGATAGGAAAGGACAAAGGAAAGTGTCCATGTTCCTTAAGATACCAACTGGGGATTAAGCCCCCAGACACCTATATATAATAAGCTTTGTTTTTCATTAGACTGCTTTTTATGACATCTCATAAAGGGAATAACATTTTCAAGTTTTATTACATAACAAGGTTGTCTTTGATAGCAGAAGACTGGACTCAGTGACCCAGGAAATCTCTTCCAAATATAGGTCCTGAAGTAATTTAAAAACCAAACAACAAAACACACCACTCTATACTCAGACATTAGAAAAGGAGATCAATTCCCTGATTATTTGAAACCCTTCTTGATAAAAGAAAGGAGAGTAGGGTTGCCAACTTCCTAATCGCACAAACCCGAACACCTTTGCCCGTCCCCTACCCCCCCCTTTCCAGAAGCCATGCCCCTGCTCTGACCTTCTCCAAGGCCCCGCCCCCTGCTCATTCCATTACCCCCTCCCTCCATCACTCGCTCTCCCCCACCCTCACTCACTCACTAGGGCAGGAGGTTAGGGTGCAGGAGGGGGTGATGGCTCACACTGGGGGTGCGGGCTTCAGGGTGGGGTCAGAAATGAGGGGTTCAAGGTGTGGAAGGAGGTTCTGGGCTGGGGCAGGGGGTTGGGGTGCAGGAGGTGGTGAGGGCTTCAGCTGGGGATGTGGGCTCTGGGGTGGGGCTGGGGGGTTTGGCATGCAGGGAGTGGGCTCCTGGTTGGGGCTGAGGGGTTTAGAGTGCAGGAGGGGGTTCAGGGCTGGGGCAGTGGGTTGGGGTGCAGGAGGGGAGTTCAGATGCAAGGGCGGGGAGGGAGTTTGGGTGTGGGAGTGGGCTCAGGTGGGGGTGAGGTATATGGGCTCCAGCCAGGCGGCGCTTACCTCCGGCATCTCCCGGAAGCGACCAGCATGTCCCTCTGGCTCCTAGGCTCAAGGGCAGCCAGCTGGCTTCGCGCGCTGCCCCTGCCTGCAAGTACTGACCCACAGCTCCCATTGGCCGCGGTTCCCAGCCAATGGGAGCTGCGGAGTCAGCACTCGGGGTAGGGGCAGCATGCAGAAGACTCCCTGGCCACCCCTGAACCTAGGAGCCAGACACGCTTTTGGGAGCTGCGCAGAGCCAGGGCAGGTAGGCAGCCTGCCTTAGCCCTGCTGAGCCACCAACCAGACTTTTAATGGCCTATTAAAATCTCCCAGCTTGCTTTCAATAGCCACTGGGAGATCGATGCTGATTCCGGTAGACTCCCAGCCAATCCATGAGAGTTGGCAACCCTAAGAGGGAATTGTGTTGAAGAGTTAACTGGGATATAATTTTAAACAACTGAGGTAGTCAAATGATATTTTTTTAAGTCCCTGATTTCAGACACAAGACAAGGTACTAAACACATTTCAGATGGAATGATTAATGTGGAAAATTTACAGCTCACCTAGTGAGAAAGATAAGAACTTTACAGGCTGCTTTGCATTAGAGCTGTGTGGACAGTTTGGCATTTTCTGCTCTTGGATTTGCTCCGCATCAGTGCATGGAAAATCCACCTTGTCTTTCAAAATCTGAAACCCTCCTGTCAATACCACTTAATATTAAACAAGGAGAGGTTGGAGAAAGGAGGAAGTGCTAAATTCTTCAACCTTTTGATAAGAATCATAGAAAAGCAATGTAGTCTTTTGATGGTTTGGAGGGTCTTTGACATTTGGAAAAATACAAGCAACGTTATTTCCAGAGAGTCCATCTGCTCTTTAAATACCATACGGCTTCCTTCCTAATAAATACAGCAAATAGAAGCACAAGACATTTTGTTCTTTATCTAAATAGCCTCATGCTGGATGTTCAATCCAAGGGAACATTTCGTGCTACAGGTCCATTGTCACTCAGCTTCAGTGCCTCACTCTCCTAATAAAGACGCAGTGCAGTCTAATGTATTGAGCCTTGGACTAGGACCATTGAGTTCTAAACCTGCCACTTGCACAAGTCACTTAGCTTAGAGGTTGTTGAGACATCAGTTATCACAGACTTGATTAGGAAATGCATGTGGATTTGGGTGTGTCATTAGCTAGTCACCTCTTCCAGAGCTAGAATAGAATCTTTGCACAAAGTGTTTGAGATCAGATTTTGGCTGCACAACACAGCAGTGTATGACTACTGTGCTTTGTTTTTCAGGATGTACCCCATCATCCACAACAGCAATTGAGAGGCTTCAGGAGGCCAGCACAAGAAAAACGCAGAAATGGTGTGAAGATGTGTCAGAAACCAAAGCTAAAGCACCCTCTGGAAATTCATATTTGGTGCAATTCTGAAAGGATGTGGTTGTAACGTTTAGTTTTGATTGCACTCCGTCTGCTTTAGGTACAAGAAAGCAAGCAGCTATTTGAGCCCTGGGGGCTTTGCATTTCACACAAGCTTTGCAATTCGGAAATCAGACCTCTATCTTCCTCTCCAACAGAGGGATCAGAGGTGAGAAAAACAAGTCCTCTCCATGGCCACTCCACTAAATGCAGTAATGGAAGATAAAGCAACTCATACTCTGATGATCTGTCCAAAAGATTGGAGCACATTTTGTAAGACTGTTTCTAAATAGCACTGTAACGTAAAGTAGAAACGTAAGCACTTGTTATATACAATTAGAGTCCTCTGGAATACCTGAAGCTCTTCTCTTGCTTGAAATACATACAGTACATATCTTGTGTAATATTTTCTCACCTATGTTAATCTATTATAGCACAGAAATCATGATCTGTGCCTTCATTCAGGAGCACAAGTCCCTCCTTTGGAATCTCTCTTTTCTGTTCTCTTCAGATGCTTATTCTACATCCACCACTGTGGTATCCGAGTACAAATTCTTCAAAACAGATGCAAGTTTAAAAAAAAAATACTGTAAGCACAAATGTGTTACCAGAATGCCACAGTATTTCACTATTAACAATTGTAATCTATATATATATAATTCCCCCTGCACACTTTTTTTTGGGGGGGGGGGGCGCTTACATAGTAGTGACCCAAATCAAACTCTTATTGGGTTCAAAGCTGAAGAAATAAACTGGATAAAAAAAATCTGAAAAAACAATGTTCCCTAGCCTTAAGTAGGAAGCATTTTTATTCAGTAAAATGTATTATATAAGTACTGTCCATATGACTCAGGTATTTCCTTATGGTTCTGCTTAAGAAGATGTGTTTTCTTGTTACAGACCTCTGGATTTGGACCTAGTGGAAATGGTTTGGCATGCCACTGAACCCCTGGAATACAGATACAGCAGGGGCAGTGCTGGGTCACATTTTGGAGCTGTGTCACCACATGCACTCAACATACTCTTAAACTGGTCACAATTTGCATATAAACTCAATGACACTTCAAATCGCATGTTTTTGAGCTTGAATTATAGATAGACTGGGAGATACTTTAATCACTAATTGACTTCTCACTCCACCCAAAAACAGATGGTAGAAAATTCTATTGACAAAAATGTGTGAAGGAAAAGCTTTAGAAAAAAAGTGGTGTTTGAGAGTGATAAGAATCCTAAACAATGGCCAAACCGTGAGCTCATTAGCAGTGCAAAAATACCATTAATTTCAGTGGGACCAGGATTTGGCCCAAAGTCATGAAAACACATTGGAGTGAAATTTAAGGACTATAGGCCCGTACTTTGATTATGCTAAGTCTGGGGCAGTGATGCACATGTGGGTGTTGGCTTGCTTTCAGTGCATGATTCAAGATGCTTTAATACAAAATATTAAGAAATATGAAATATTTCTTTGAATTCCTTTCATTAAATTGGTAAAGAATTAACACCCAAGGTGTTTGTTTCTTTGTTTGTTTGTTTTTTGTTTTTTTTTTTTTGTTTTTTTTTTTTTACACACACACACAAAATTGAAAATATTCGTGACCTATAGGAATACATTAAAAATAAAATCTTTCCAAGTCTAATAAAAATGGAATTCTGATGAAACTTACAGGTTCTATGAAAATCCAGTACAGTGTGCAGTACTGCTATACATAATCCATTTAAATGCTGTGGGCTGTAAAATAGAAGCTATATAATCACCCACAACTCTTCCCCAGGGCCCAGTTGAGTCAAGACAATAGTAAAAATAATAAATAATTTCCATGTATACATCACCATCCTTCTGAGGATCTTTAAGCACATTACTAGCATCCATTTTTTTAGCCATGGGAGGCAGGGAAATCTCATCCCCCTTTTACAGGGTTTGATTTTCAGAGATGTTGAGCACTTGCATCTTCCACTGACTTTAGTGGGAATACTCAGCCGTCACACTTCTAACAATCATGTGATCAGTTTGTGATTGCCAAGCTTGAGATCTCTTTCAGGTTTCAAGTGAGACATCTAAAGATTGAGGCATCCAAAATTATTGCACACTTTGGAAAATGTTGGGCTAAGTGACTGGCCCAAGGTGTTACAGGAAGGCAGGAAGGAATAGTACCCCAGACTCCTGATCTTCAGTCCTGTGCTTCAGCCACAAGATCATCCTTTCCCCTCGCACACCTGATTATCATTTGCACATTTTATAAAGTGCAGATTCTGTACAGTAATTGCAGTTTGTGGCAAAGTTGATCAAAAACATCTGAACAAATAATAAAACTCCATTATGTGCTTACTGACAAGACTGTACTCTTAAAAGGGCATTTTTCATTCACTAACAGAGGTGGCCTCCCGATGGTACTACATTTCTCATATGAACTAGTCATGTTCCTGATACTATGCGTACTGTGCATTGTATCACTCGGACAAACACATTAAAAGAATATTAAGGTTGAAAAGTCAAACATTCAAAAAAAAAAAAAAGTGAGGAAGTGCCAGAATTAAGATTGTCTGTGTAACCTTAATTTGGCCCCATTGTGCACATGTTTTATGATACAAACTTAAATTACACGATCATAGAATCATAGGACTGGAAGAGACCTCAAGAGATCATCTAGTTCAGTCCCCTGCACTCATGGCAGGACTAAGTATTATCTAGACCACATACTATTTTTCCCACAGGACACTTGCCTCATCCAGTGCACAAGATGGATGTTGCTCACTTAATGAGCACTATTCAACAGTGTTTATCTCCCCATTGTTCAGTAGGGGATGCCTGTCCCTTATTTAGCAGTCAAAGAAATCAGCTGCTAAAATCCAAGGTCTCTACTGAACATGTGCAAAATGCAATTTTTCAAAGGCTTATAATAGCTTTGTCAAATTTAGGCAGATTTTCACAGGGTCAACAAAAGGCACATTCCTGCCACAAAGGCCACCCGCCCTGCCAAATTTCGAGCCCCTGCTCCAAAGCATGGGACTGTGAGAGCTTTTCAAAGAAAACATCACCAGAATGTTTTAACATGGGCAAAACAATATATTTTCCCTAGCCTCTTTCTTGGAAATGGCTGAACCGTTTTAGCTGAAATTTTCCAAACTCATTCATTGATCACAAGAGGGCATGACATTTCCATGAAGGTGGCACTATGGAACAAAGCCAATGCTTTGGGGCCACACAAAGAAGACCCTGTTTCCCAGGGTCAGGGTCAGAGTTAGGTCAGTAGCTGTATTATGAATCTACAAAAGGACTTTTTGCCAAATGCTTTTAGTTTCTGTTAAGATGTTTTCAAGAGGTTGGAGGTTTCAGTCCAAGTTTTATTTGCCTTGTATTCAGTATTTATGGCATTAAAAATGAATTACTGTATGAAGCACTGAAAGACTGCAGCTTTACCAAAGTTACTGTATTGTAGGGTTACCATATTTCAACAAGCAAAAAAGAGGACAGGAGGAGCCCCGCCCTAGCCCCGCCCCTGCCCCTCCCACTTGCCGCCCCCCCAGAACCCCCAACCCTCCCCCCGTTCCTTGTCCCCTGACTGCCCCCTCCTGGACCCCTGCCCCTAACTGCCCCCCAGGACTCCACTCCCTATCTAAGTCTCCCTGCCTCTTGTCCCCTGACTGCCCCAACCCTTATCCACACCCCCAGACAGACCCCTGGGACTCCCACGCCCCATCCAACCACTCCCCACCCCCTGACAGCCCCCCCCAGAACTCCCAACCCATCTAAACCCCTCTGCTCCCTGTCCCCTGACTGCTCCGATCCCTCTCCCCACTCCTGCCCCGACAGCTCCCCCCCAAAACTCCCAGCCCCCCACCCCCCCACTCCTTGTCCCCTGACTGCCCCCTCCTGGGACCCCTGTTCCTAACTGCCCTCCAGAACCCCACCCCCTACCTAAGACTCCCTGTTCCTTGTCCCCTAACTGCCCCCTCCTAAGACCCCCCCAACTGCCTCCCAGGACCCTACCCCCTACCTGTACCCTGACTGCCCAAAACTTTTTCCACTCCCCCCAAAAAGCCCCCCCCCCCCCGTTTCTTGACTGCCCCCTCCAGAACCTCCCTGGCCCCCTTACCCTGCTGCTCAGAACAGGGTGTTGGGCTCTGTGCGAGCCGGACACGTGGCTGAGCTCCCCAGCACAACAAAACCCGGTCCCTGGCCCTGCACAGTGCTGCCGGACCGGGCTGCAGGAGGAGGAGCTGCCGGCCGGCTCAGAATGCAGGGAGGAGGAAGCTGCTCCGGAGTCCAGCCCGGGACTTTCCTGCAGCCCTCCCAGCCGCTCGCTCTGCTCTGCCGGGGAGGGGGAAATCCCGGACATTTTGAGTGATTTACAAATTCCCCCCGACGCTATTTTTAGCACAAAAAGGAGGACATGTCCGGGTAAATCCGGACGAATGGTAACCCTACTGTATTGTGTGGTCTAGTTCAGTGGTTCTCAACTAGGGATACACAGGTCTTCAAGGGGGCACATCAACTCATCTAGATATTTGCCTAGTTTTACAACAAGCTACATAAAAAGCACCAGCAAAGTCAGTACAAGCAAATTTCATATGGATAATGGACCTTTTTATATTGCTCTATATACTATACATTTCAGTGCAAGTACAATATTTATATTCCAGTCAATTTATTTTATTATTATATGGTAAAAATGAGAAAGTCAGCAATTTTTCAGAAATCGTGTGCTGTGACACTTGTGTCTTTTTATGTCTGATTTTGTAAGCAAGTAGTTTTTAAGTGAGGTGAAACTTGGGGTACGCAAGACAAATCAGATTTCTGAAAGGGGCACAATAGTCTGGAAAGGTTGAGAGTCACTGGTCTAGTTCATGCAGTTACTATATCCCACTACTCAGCTGGAATGCTGCCTATGACAATAAGAGACTGAAATTAGACCTACTATCTTATGTCTTTGGCTCTGAATGTGCAAACTATGTCACGTGGGTGGAGTCTTGCACCTGTAGGACACAGTTGGAAAGTTAGAATTAATTCTGTCTGTAGCTATTTCCTTGTATCATATTGTGCACATGGATGAATTTTCCATCTAGAAGATAAATTATGTGTGATGGACGGAAAAAAAACAATTCAAATGTGTTGTTACAAAAGGACAGCTCTGGATTTTTAAATCAGCCCTGCAACATCTGGGCAATCTGAACGTATTTTGATGGGCAGAGAGAGATTTTCTAGAGCACTGAGAGCACAGAAGCAAAAGAAAGGGACACATATTCTGGGGACTAAAACTAGATCCCCTTGTGCTCTAGATCAAGTAAGTTAGGCGAGAATTTCCAAAAGTGACCATTGAGATGGGTGCCCAATCTGAGATATGTCAGGCCTGATGTTAAGTACCTTCAACTCTGAAGAGAGTCAATAAGAGCTGCAGGTGACCATATCTGAAAATAGGCCCCCTTCAGCATTTCAAGTTTGACATCCACAAATTGATACACCCAAAGTAAATTGCTACTTCTGAAAAATCAGGCCAGTAAGGTCCAAATTGTCAAAGATGCTGGGCCACCAAAACTCCAATTGAGGTCAGTGGGAGCAGCAGATGCTCCACACCTCTGAGAAGCAGGCCATTGGTTGTTTTTCACTTTCAGAGAATTTCAGAAGCATTCACTAATGAATCCACATGGCATCCCCCTGAAATAGATTATACAAATTTGTACACATGGGGAAACTAAGTCCGATTTGAATTTCTCATGAATTCCTACCAGTTAAGGTCACACCATATGTGATTTAATAAGCAATTTCCCTTAGATCTGAACTATAATCTGGACACTGAGGCATGGTACTAATAATCTCTACACAAGTAACGTGCTGGCAAACAAAACTACACCTATTTTGTAGAACTAGAGTATTCATTTATAGGGGTAAATTCAATAGAAAAACTCATTAATTTTTGACATTTCACAATCCCATTGACAGTACTGACTACATGGCTGGCTAATACTATTAGTATTTTACTGTTTCATTTAAATGCATATTTTCCAACCCTTTGGGGAACCTTTATCCCTGTGCTAATAATAGCCCATATGGCAAGAGTGCTTCCCTACAGGGAAGGTTGAGTGTATGTTAAAAAACAGAGCTGGAGGTTGTCTCTGCTTCAATATGTGACCCTTCGCATTCTGAAACTGCTTTACATACAACTTTCTGCACATGCAGCATGAGTTTGTAGCCTTTTTACTAGAAAAATCCATTATTTAATGCACAGAGCATTGTTTCCAAACCACAACTATGGCATGTAATCACTTCTCTCTTTTTATGAGCAGTTGCTCAGTAGGTAAATATTAGAAGGTAAGTCAGGAACAGAAAATTACATTGGAAAGGAGAAATATATTAGTAGTAAAATAAATGGTACAGTTAAAACACAGCTTTATTATCCAAAGGCCAGAGGAGAGGGATGCAGGTATAGTACAGTTACCTAGTGCAAAACACTTTGCAAGTGTGTCAAAGAAGACTAATGAACTATATTTCTTATTTCATGTTCCTAAGCCTTATTCCTCTTCATCTTTTCTATTTTAAAGTGCTCCTGCTCAAGTCAACTGCAAATCTATTGAAATCACTGGGAGTAGAATCAGGCCCGTCCCTTTTCTTTTTAATCCATAGACTAAAACCCAGCTGGGCTCAGTTTGCTGATCATCACAGAGAAGAATGACATTTGTTTTTGTCACAGCTGTAGGCAATGATAGGTGCCAGGGGCCACTGCTTCTACCTGAGAAACCAGACACCAAACTGGACTGAATAGGACCCTCAGTTCCTTGCTGTATGACTGTACAAGGGACTCAAAAGCCCTCATAATGAATGGCATGACAAGCTAGTAAGAACTTTGAGTTACCATGAACATTTTACCCTGGCCCCTCAGAGGAGATCGGACCCCACCATCAGTGCATTTGCAGTTGCAAACCCAAGGACTGACAAGGATCAAAGAAATCTGTAAGATCTAAGTGTAGCTAGAGATGGCCTATGCACCCTTTAAATAACCTTCCCCAGAGAAGGGAGGCTTGAGGTAGAAGTATTTGCACATGCGGTCAATCCCCCAAAATGGGTTCTAGTGTCTAATCACCACTCCTTTATCCATAGCTTGCCTTCCTAAAGACAAGCACTAAAATTTCTCATCAATAATGGGACCAATATATTTTTGCTGGTCTTGTTATCTATGAGGGACATTGCTTTTACCCTAGCCAGTCTGTGTGCACATGGCACCACATATCACAATTTGCTGACTCATTTAATTTAATCCAATAGAATTATTGTATGTAAATAATGTAAGGAGGTTGATGGCGGGGGGGGGGGGGAATAGGAGGAAGAAAAACCAAGGATGAGGGGTTATTGGCCACTGTCTGTGGACAGGATACTGGGCTAGATGGACCTTTGGGCTGACCCAGTAGGGCCGTTCTTATGTCACCTCTATGTGCTAGTCCCACTACCTACAGGTGAGATTTTCATTGGGAGTAGCACAGAGATGGAAGGCAGTTGCCAAGACGGCATGGAGTGGGGGAAAAGGCTACCTTCAGCGAAGTGACACGGAGAGTCCAAGGGGCATGGAGTGTCCCAGGGGATAACATGATGACGTGTATTTTTCAGGGGCAGAACTATTGTTAACAGAAATGGGTATTATAACAAAATTTGAATGAAAGTCATAGTTAAATGTGTTTAAGATACTGGTTCCAATGGTCTTCATCTTAAATTTAGTCCACTGGAAGAGGGTAAATACAGTTCAAGCATGTTCAGTTTCTGAGACTGTCACTCCCCTCCCCCCTTCATCTCCCACCCTCTCCACAAAGCTCATCTTTCCATCATCTATCCTCACTCCTACAATATCTCTTTCTTAGCAGCTGGTACCTTTGTCTGTTGTCCAAGCTTGCCTCTCTCCCCCTGCCCCCCAGCCCTCCCTCTCATCCTCTGTTTCAGAATCCAGGTCAAACCTCTCCCCACAATTTAAAGTATCCTTTCCATTCTTAACATCTGCTCCATGCTCCCTTGTTTTGCTTTGTGTGCCCCAAGCTCCTGACTGTCATTTCCCTCTCCTCCTCCTCCTGTCACACTCACAGCTGCCTTCTGAGTGCTCTAGTGACTAGTGCTAAACTCACTTGCCCTTAACTTCCCCCTTTTCTTTTGGCATGGTTCAGCTCATCTGACTGTTCAGCTTGGGTAGGAACTGCCACTCATATGCTCTTAGATCCCTTAAAGATAAAGTCAGCCATTAAAGATCAGTTTTAAATACAATAAAATAAAAGGGTTTGGTCCTGTCCAGAAATATTTCAGACCTACAAGATTTAAAATGTCTTGAAGCCCACTGCTAGCAGAGTCAGTCACATTACATGTAAATATCCTACTTGATAGCAGCTCCTAGAGTTCTAATTTCTTTTCACTGAGCAGTGAGCATGCATCTAGTGCATGGACACCACAGCATGCACATGTTTAACGATTTAATAGTTCATATTATACTTTAAGATAAGATACAGTTTTAGCTATTAAATCATTAAATAGATCTTTGCAGCCTGATCTGCAGAATGTGAAAGGGAGAATTCTTCCCAGTTCAGTCTTAAAATCATTGTTTCCAGAAGGATCTGCTACACTGTATGCTCTGAAAGGTGCTCTTGAATAAAGCAGCCTTTAATAAACCATGCAGAAGAATCATTTATTGCAAGTGTGACTGTTATCAGGAATTGCTGTGTGCTTCAGAGTGGGCAGACATCTGTTACATCTGTGTTTCAGTGAAAACCCCCAAGGAATATTCTGTAGTTTGGCACTGTATTTGAGTGTTATAATGTCAAATATGGAGAACATAACACAGCAGGCTGTCCAGGGACATGGAAAGGCAATCTAAAGGACTGCCCTAGTTTCTGTTAAAAATAGGTCAAAGAGCCGGTGTAATCAAAGTCTGGCAATGCATACTAATTAATGACAGAATGTCTTACGCTTACATTGACTGGAAGAAATTCATACACTACCTTATTAATGCTATACACAAGAAACCTTTTTAGATACCTAATACTTAAAATGAAAATGCAGATCTCTTACCACAGTAAAATATCTCTGTCATTATGAATGAACAAGCAGATTAATTTTGTTGTTAAATCAATAACTAATGGAGACATACATTCAAGTAGTGATTTAACATTCATTACCGCATGGTATTTGCTGAACTAATATGCAAATATTACATTATGAATCTAAATGGCTTTTAGATGCAGTTGATTACAGGACACATCTTTTGATATGGTACCAAATAAACCAAGATGTTCCAGAAACAGACAAACTGTAAATGGACTGAAGATTGCAACAGGGTAGCTTACATTACTACAGGCAAAATTCTGCCATTCTAAGTGAGAGGGTTCTTCCTACCTACAGTATGAATATATGGCCTTGACATCAACTTTCTCTAGAAATTGAGAAAGGTTATAGGGTAATAAAGAAACAGAAAACTGCTATTCTATCACTGAGATCAAACAAGTTGGGCTTTAGAATACCTGTGTGTTTTTAAATTGAGAAGGTTATCAGAAAAGGCAAAATGTAGAGAGAATTGAATACAAGCTGTGAAATGAAAATGCTAAAAGAACTAACCTGTTAAATGCATTCTGCAGAGACATTCAAATCAAGCAGTCACGCAAAATCCTTTAAAACAAATAAAAGTAATAAGTGAATATATATTTTGCATCCCAAACTCTCTAATATATAGAGTGAGACCATTTAATCTGTTAAATGAATAACTTCTGGCTATCAGCAAGGATACAGACTTAGTGGTATGACCTCTCCCTCCTTTAACAATGTTCACCCGAGTAGCAAATCTGCAATGGGAATTCTGTATTTACTATTCAGTAAGACTATGGGTTTTCTAGGCCCCTGCTGCATTGGTAAGGATTGCAGAGAGAATCACTTGAGTCCATACAGAAAATAAACTAACTCATGGTCGATTTTCTAGTGCAAGCATTTACCATTGATAGAATTTGCAAAAATGTTGCTAATAGCAATTTTGTAACTTATACAATACAGTAAATGTAAAAGATAAAAAGTGAGTTCTACAAATTGTTTTCCCAATTATGACTAAATTGCACACAGCAATACAAACAGAGGATACCTACTGATATTGTCAAATATTGTTTTTTTAAGTGGAGAGAAAAAAATAAAAAACAAACATTTTAAATCTTTATAGTTTTCCCAACTGAATAGTTTTATCACTTAAGCTGAAAAACTCCTGTCTCATCAAAGTTCCTGTGGTGAACACAACTGTTGATTGTATTCTATAATTAGAAGTGAAGAGATGGTGCTATATGTATTACCAATTGCTTAAAGGTATACGTCTTGGCGTTAGATTTGCTAATGTTAGTGCACTAAAATCATATAATTATTCGTATGGTGATAAATGTTTGCTAGTTGGATATTAAAATATTCTGTCATTTCCAAAATTTACAATGATATCCAACAAGAATTTTTGTAAAACTCTCAGTTTAAGTAGGCGAAAACCCACATGAAAATTCTGTGGACAAACCAATCAAAGGTTCATAGGAATCTGATAAAACTAATTTAGACTTACATTTATTCTCATTTCTTTCAACTAAGATACAGTGTCAGCAACTTTCTAGTATAATTTTAGCTTGCTTTGATGTAGTATATATAGGCAGACAAAGTGATAGGAAATCCATTATATTGTGGGATATAAAGAGGCTTTTTTAAATCAGCAGGTGTTTGGAATTATTTTATTGTACTGTATTATAAGACAGTTATGCAAGTTACCAAAAGGAGTGTTGAAAAACTTGGTGTAATTGTGATGAGAAAATTCTACATTTGAGAAGGAGACAGGAAACATTTTAAGCCAGATGATTTTGTTGTGTTAATAATGGTAGCTTTTTTAATTTCCTCACACATCATATAAATGCTGGGGCAGCAGGATTAGTAGGAGAGAGAGTGTATGATAAATATACATTTCACATGGCTTTGCAATTTGTCATCGATATAGATATATGTATCTACCTACCTATCTCCACATTAAGATATGAATTAATAGCATGTGTTGCCCTTATTGAAATGTTTCTACTTCATTACTACATATTCTCTTTTTTTTAAAAAATAATCATAATATATTTACATTCCTGGCAGCAGAATCAAAACTGGATGACTATTTTGTTCCCTGGGGTACCCCAGCAGGAGAATAAACACTGAAGTCACAAGCACAATGGAGAGGTGTGTTTATATGCACATGTATTCCATACCCACCCATTGTAGTGCTCTGCCCCTTCTTATGGTGGCTGGGGCCCATATAGAGGTTGATGAGCCTAATGCAGCGATGACCTAGAGACCTTGGTCTTTTAACTCAGGTAATAAAGTCTCATGCTTTAAGATCCAGAAGTCAGAGGTTCAATCCCTTCTGCTGACAACTCACCCAGGGGCATCATGCTGCACACAAATCTATTTATCAACAAAATAACTTGGCTCATTTTATTTGGCTCTCTCTTTTCAAAATAAAGGCATTAGGCTGCACTCAGGCCTAGTTGCTGATGAGCACAGTGATGCCGCGCAAGTGCTATACAGAAGAGTAACTAAAAAAACCCACAACAATTGTGTGTGCGCGCTTTTTCCATTTTCACACCTTGGCCATTCAAAACAAAAAAAAAAGTGTTTTTAAAAAACAAGCTAGTAACAGAAACTGTGCCCCAGGCTAAACTTATGGAAGGAGAGTTTCTGCTCTGACAAACATATGCAACACATATTTAATACTAATGGCAGTTTTACACACACATTGAAAGAATATATTACACCCCTTATGTGAAAAGCTTCTGTCCAAAGCAGATTACAGTCAAGTTCTAAACTAAGACAAGAGTTCACACAAACGCAGACACCTACAAATAGAGCCTCTGTAACAAACCATGCTGAACTTGAAACAAGATATTCAAATACCTCTTAAATAGTAAACATGGGTAACAGTTTAATAAACAGTCACAGATTCAAATCCAAGCCAGATCAGTAGAGATTGAAAGTTATTCTTTTACCATGGCAGGTAAACAAACTGGCCTGGCCCACCAAGGGGCTTACCCTGGCGGGCCGAAGCTTGCCGATCCCTGCCCTATCCCCGTCTCTTCCCCATCCCATGCCCCTTCCCCACCACTCCATCTCCTCCCCATCCCACCTCCTTCCTTCCCCACTGCCTCTGTCCCCCTGCCCTGCCTGCCCCACCATGGGCACTCACTGTTGTACAAGATGAAGGATGGCTCCCAGCACACAGAAGGGAGCTCAACCAGCACTAGGACCCAGAAGGTGATGTCCAGCTGCAAAGGCCCGGGGGGCTGAGCAGCACCTTCTTTTTTCAGCCTGGCTGTGCAGCTCTGCAGGCAGAGTAGGTCTGCTCGTTCCACCCCCCTCCCCAAGACTCCACCCCCACCTCTTCTCTGCCTCCTCTCCCCAGGTGAGCATGCTGCGACTGTGCTCCTCTCCCACCCTTCTGCCAGCAAACAGCTAATCGGCAAACAGCTGCTCGGCGGCAGGGAAGGGGAGGGCGGGAAGGGAGCAAGCTGTGAGACGAGGCAGGGGAGGGGGAGCTTGGCTGCCCTACTGCAGCAGGAGCCTCACTGCCAGGAGCACCAAGCTTCTGCCCCCCGCAGGACAGAGCGGGGGGCGGAGAAGAGTGGGCCTGGTCGGGGCCCCTCTGGAGTGTGGCTCCATGGCGCCAATGGCTCCATGGTAAATCCGCTACTGCTGCTGAGACAAAGGAAGGGGAAGTAGTGATATCTGATGTGAAGGTTTGTACCTAGTCAGATTCTGGAACCGAGAAACCAAAAAACACTTGTCACTTTCAATATCATATACATAAAATCTTATATTTTTTTTTAATTTGACTTTAAAAAAGTAACATACAGATTTTGAGCACTCTTAAAAGTTTGGGGATATTCAATCAGGAAGCAGGGGCAAATAACTGGAACTGGGTTCAGCTCAATGTTTTAAATGCATTTTCACAACTCTCAAATACATTTTTCTATTTCCTGTGCTTCAATATACTGGCTTAATTTTGCACCCTCTTATATTAGTATTTGGATTCTGTTTGGATTTTGTTACATTTGTTTTAGGTTGCGCAGTTTCTCGTTTGAAGAACATTTCCTTTGAATAATAAATGCATATGTGAGGCTTCAGTACAATGTTTGTAAAAACTCAAACCTGGTCTTCAAGGAGAACAGGGTAAAATAAGAAGCAACTAGAGCATGGCCTTAAGAAAACAGTGAAATTTCCATATAAAATATTGAAATTGTGAGAACTCAAGTTTTAAAATAAAAATCCCATGTCTTATGATTAAATCATGAGCTCTCATCAGCTTGCTAGTACAATAGTCTAGATGCCTTCCCCTAAAAGCCAGGCAGTCTCAGGAGAGCTGTCTTGCTAATATGTCTCAGTAGAATGTAGTCTGTTCACAATTGCCACTAATTTTACTTACCTCATTTTCTTAGTATCTCAAGGAGTTTTATAATGGCTGGCATTTTGATGCATTTTAACACTGTTTAAAAGGGCATCAGCCTGAACGAAGAGAAGAAAAAACTGCTATTGTGTCTCTCTCTGCATATTTGAAGTGAGCACCTTGCCATTTTGCTGGCACAGCTACACCTGCTTCTCACATAGGCTAAATTTCTAAAGCCTCATATGTAGGGTGACCAGATAGCAACTGTGAAAAAACAGGACAGGGGATGGGGGGGAGGGGGTAATAGACGCCTATATAAGAAAAGTCCCAAAACACGGGACTGTCCCTATAAAAACGGGACATCTGGTCACCTTACTCATATGGCAATTGGGTATAAAGCTGTTACAGTAATGCAAGGATTACAGGGGATGGTGTCAATGAACAATACAAAATGATAAAGGCTATAAGCTGGGGGTTTATCAGTTGGAAGTGACAGAGGAGGAGAAAGACTTGGGTGTATTGGTTGATCACAGGAGGACTATGAACTGCCAATGTGATGTGAGAAAGGCTAATGCAATCCTAGGATCAGGTAAGGCAGTGCTTCTCAAAGTCGGGCTGTCACTTGTTCAGGGAAAGCCCCTGGCTGTCGGGGCTGGTTTGTTTACCTTCCATGTCCACAGGTTCAGCCGATCGCAGCTCCCACTGGCCGCGGTTCGCTGTCCCAGGCCAATGGGGCTGCGGGAAGCAGCACGGGCTGAGGAATGTGCTGGCCGCCCTTCCTGCAGCCCCCATTGGCACGGAGTGGCGAACCGCGGCCAGTGGGAGCTGCGATCGGCCGAACTTGAGGATGCGGCAGGTAAACAAACCAGCCCAGACACCCAAGGGCTTTCCCTGAACAAGTGGCGGCCTGACTTTGAGAAGCACTGAGGTAAGGTATTTCCAGTAGAGATAGGGGAGTATTAGTACCCTTATATAAGACACTAGTGAGACCTCATCTAGAATACTGTGTGCAGTTCTGATCTCCCATGTTTAAGAAAGATAAATTCACACTGGAACTGGTGCAGATGTAACACTGACAGACCCAGTCATCAGCGGGCAGTATCGAACGGGGAACCTTGGGAGCTTAGGGCATGAGCCTCTACCGCATGAGCTAAAAGCCAACTGGCTCTTAGCTAAGGCTGTAAAGCAGAGTCATTTAACTCTCTAAGGGCTTGTCTACACTACCCACCAGATGTGTGGGCAGCGATCGGTCCAGCAGGAGTTGATCGACCGCTGAGCACTCTCCCGCCGACTCTGGTACTCCACCAGAACAAGGAGTGCAAAGGGAGGGTCGACGGGAGAGTGTCAGCTGTCGACTTACCGCAGGGAAGACACCACGGTAAATAGATCTAAGTATGTCGACTTCAGTTACGCAACCTCAGCTACATGAATAGTGTATCTTAGATCGACCCCATGCAGTAGTGTAGACAAGCCCTAAGTGGTCTCAGTGCCACTAGATGGGACAGAACACCACACAGGAGGTGTGTGGGTGCTGGGGCTGACCGCACGTTACCTTGGCCTATTGTTATAGAATGGTTCTGGGGGAGCTAGTTGTGACCTGGCTTTGATCGGCTGGACTGGCTTGCAGCCACTCAACTGGATAAACAAGAAAGGAGATAAGGAGGGCCTGAGAGGGTTAAGTGTGGGAATAGAAAACAGTAGAGTTTCCTGCCAGAGCCTGCTTGTGGATGTACATGACCCCCCTTAGAAAGAGATGATAAAAAAGGGCTACGCGAATTGCTTTAGACAAACCGTCTCACCTGCGGACCCTGGCCTTGTGGGTGCCCAGGAATTCCCCACACTGGACCAGTACCTGCTACGAGCCCTCAAGGACAAGGCTGGAGGGTCTAGGACTCTCCGTAGCAGAAGGGGCGTAAATATTGATTCTTGCTTGCTTGCTGGAAAGCCCGTATTTAGTAACTCATGAAGGCTGGGAAGCTTCTTATACTTTGGCAATAAAACTGGTTATACTTATGCACCTGGTGTGGCTTCATTGAGTGTATCCGAGCCCTCTCCCCCCCTTTGGCTCGACAGCGGATTACATAGAGAAGGGCTACTAGGATGATCAGAAGAATGGAAAACCTACCTCATGAGAGGAGACAAAGAGCTTGGCTTGTTTAGCTTAACCAAATGATATGACTGCTCTCTATATACATACATACATACATACGAGGGATAAATACCAGGGAGGGAAAGGAATTATTTATGTTAAGTGCCATAAGTGTCACGGTGAACCGTGGCCACTGGGAGCTTTGGGAGGCCGTGCCTGTGGACGGTCAACATAAACAAAATGTCTCACGGTCCGCCAGCAGACTACCCTGATGGGCTGCGTGCCAAAGTCTGCCGACCCCTAGACTAGATGATCCAGGAATATGAAGTATTTCACACTTTCCAAATTTACCTTGTTTAACCATGATTTCCAAACTGAATACTTTCCTTTTCCCCTTTAAATAATTATTTGCTTACTTCTAGGGCCACAAGGACAATTTTAAATATGCAAACTTCAGCAACCCCAAAGCAATACTATATAGCTGTAAAAAAAAACCCAAACCACCTAATAAAACAGCCTCAATACTGCAAAAATATAGGACAGAGTAAAGCATGGAGTAAACCAGCCTCAGCATTGGAAAAATACATATAAAACTAGCGAACAACTCTTATGTTTCAGAGCTCACTTTATATAAGCACCCAAAAGCCTAAGTGTTTAAACAGCCTAACCAAATGAGCAGGTCTGCAGCAAGTTCCATGGATTTCTATCCCCACACAATTGTTTCCACCAATTGGCCTCACAGGAGACCCTTCCTCGGACAATCTCCATCCCATTCTATCTAGTGTCATCATCTTTTGTCAGGGTATGGGAAAGACCACTGGACTATTAAACTACATCAGTGTCTTTAGTGGGTAGGTCTGCTCCCTACTGGTATTGTCTGGGAGAATATCTCCTCTTCCTTTCCCACACAGGCCTGAGAGGAAACATCAACATGACTTCTGTGAACTCTCCTGAGAGCATTGTAGGCCCAGAAAATCATGGAACCTAAAAGGAAACTACGTGTGATTTCAACGTGAAACATAACCTAACCTGAATAACCCAGCTTTGAAACAGAAAAAAAAAAATGCATGAAACATGGAGGCTGCATTACAATTTTTGTTGGCCCAGTGAAGAAAAAAAAATGCCATTGCCAACTTGCATGAAACTTTCATTGAGGCAATTAAAAAACAAAAAACAAAAAGATGGCTCCACAAACACCAATCTCAAGTGTTTTCAGTTTTGGAATGAATAATTTACAAAGCTAAAGTAGCTGGTTTGCAAAGAGGACATAAGTCCTAATACTACGGATATCTGATGGATATAGCTTTTGTAGAAGATAATGAACTCCGCTCCCCAAGCTTGATCTAGACAATGTGTGTGGTTTCCATATGCATACAGCCAAGGATCATTACTAATTACAATAATGCCTGTATGTTTTTAGATGACCACAATGCCACCATTTTGAATTCAGGCTCTTTGACATCTCTGTAGGAGAGTGAAAAATCCATCTCTATGCCTCACGTAATGGGACTGTCTCATTCTTAAGGTGATGGTACACAGACATCTACTCACTAGGGAGTAGGCCAATCTCATTTTGCTGCTAATTTACATGGTACATCTGAGCAGCACAATTTCTATCTGCTAGACATCTAAGAAGTCCTTTTTCAGCACTACTTTGCATTAAGTAAAATCACAACAGCAACACTCTAGCAATCCTGGGGATAGTGAATCAGCACTTTGCCAATCTCATTTTACTCCAAACATATTCATAGCAGTGCCAGGTCTGTTTCTAAAGCAGTTGTGCAAATACCACTGAAGAACAAAGAAGTATGGTTTCAATTCCTTAGCTGATTCTTCCATAGGACTCCACTTAGAAGGGCAATTTGTAGATAAAGCACTGGTGTGGGGGAAGAAATAAGGTGATGAAAACTGTGTCCCCACCTTTTTTCAGAAAACTCATACCATGATATTTTCTCTGTGCTTGCTCTTTACTGGTAAGAAATGGAAGATAACACCTTCTTTGTATTTGGAAATAGTATGGTATCAAGACAGCCACACTGGAATCCTGCGTGCATGCTGCAGTCCTTTGTATACCCTGATTTTTGTTGCAAATTCATGTTCAAAACTATGTCAAAACATGCAGCGTTCTTTCCTTCAGCATATGTACAAAGATAAACCATTTATTTAAGAACGAGGTCCTTAGTATGTATGTAATTAAGAAAATGTCTATTTTACAGCAATACTGCTGCCCTGCAGGTTGTACATTTAAATGCCTGCGCTGCACAGCTGGTAGTTGAGTAGGCTTCTTTTAATGAAACTAACTTATCCTTTATCCTTCCTGTATATGTAATATTTACCTTATGTTAACCATCTCCCAGCAATGATGATAAATGCACTGCACACAAAAACAAATACTATTCTGTACAATTGTGTATCCCTACGCATAAAAGAACTACAGTCTTCTGTGCTGCAGCATCTGCCAAGTCTGATAGTAACTGCAAGAAAATGCACATTATTTTTTTTGTAATGTAAAAATAATGATCAACCTAAATGTAAGAGACAATTCAAATGTGCCTGGACAAAAGCCTGAATGAGGAAAATGTTTTAGAATTAAATCCTTGGATGTTATTTACTTATCTGTCTTGCAGTAGGCATGGTATCACTCAGAATGCAGAGTGTCTGGCTCTTTGAAAAATCAAACACAGAAAATGCTTCCTAAATCTAAAACTGTGAACAGCCTTCCATTTGAGAAAATAAGTTGCTATTCATCAGCAACACATTTGTATGTAAATATTTTCCATACAGGAGATGGTCATGTACTGTATTTTGCTATTAACATTAAAAAAATCTACAGCCTATAATCAGCCGTGTAGTTAGAGTGGCAATAAGAGTTCCATCGGGGACAATAGAAAACACCCTTTTTGTCCACAAAACTACTCTGATTAAACCTTCAAAAGTGTATTATGTAAAGAGTCCTTATTATTAAGAAGCAAATATATGCCACTGTACCAAACTTGCCATCAGTGGAAGGGCACTTGTTTAGACAGGAAGATGAAAACATTCACACACTGTAGGAAAATGTATTCTCGCCTCTTTGCCAACTGGTAGCAGGTTTGGGGGTCTTGCAGGTCAGTTTCACATTGGAGGGGACCTTGGTGACGCAAAGGCAGGTATTTACCTAGTGTAATTTACAAAACAAAAACACAAGTTCTGTTTCCTTGAACAGAAATGGCTACAAATTGCACACCCGCAACAATCTCTTGCAGAAACCTCAACTAAGGCACCTCTACCCTGGCACCAAAAAGTGGCTGTCTTGGGGCTCTCTCTCTTTGATATCTCCTCTGGAGCCTCACTGCTTAAAAACACACTGTTCCTTGTTCCAGCTCAGCCCCTGGGCTTTTCACCTAGGAAATCCTTAAGTTGAAAACTGTTCATCCTAGGACCACATGGCCTTGAAAGGTGTACCTAGGAATAAGCCCTCCTTTTGTTGCTGCTTTGCCATACAAAGGAACCTCAGAAAAGGTTTCACTGCCTAGACAACGGATACTTTACCCCACGCTATCCCCTCACCAGCTATCTAGGTGCAGTGAGTTTCATCCTCAATCTTTATAAATCAACAACTCATAACATGCATGATGCTAACACTAACCATATTATCACAGGGTTCAACCTGAATACACTCACTGCCAAGTGTACTAGGACTACTCAGAGCAGTAAGTACTCCAACCAGTAGTGATTGCAGCAATATTGGCGGGGGGGAGGGGTTCCACTTAAGTCTCATGAATTTTTCATTTCTGCATTCCAACTCAGATTTGTCCTCATCAAAACGGCCACCATCCTCAGCAAGATTGCCACTATATCCAGTTTGCCTTTGTAGGTGAAAAGCAGGCTGCCCCAGCAAAGGTGGATGCAATTTCCTATGGTTTTCAGTGGGGCTGAAGCCATGCTGCCTTCAAACAAGACGGTAGCTCCTCAGTAAGCTGGTGAGATCAGGCATAGGATAGGAGAACATGGAGGTACAGTAAATGGGACCGTGGGTCAGTAGGGAGGGAGAATGTATTGGGGAACAAAACTGGAAACTATGAGGTGCTAAGGGAAAATGGGGAGCAAGAGGTAGACTGGGGGCAGTACAGGGCGTAAGAAGCAGAGAGGAGAATGTGATGGCTAGGAGACTGAGGGGAAACAGGGAAATAGGGAGCAATTCTGTGAGAATGTGAGTGGGCCAGTTATCTATGGTCTTGGAAGGGAAGGGGAAAGAGGCTAGACTGGCAGGTCCACAACCAGGGGATAGGAGAAGGTAAGTGGAGTGCTCTCCAGTTAGTGAGTAGAGAGGCTACATTTTAATGAATGTAATTAAGGTGGAATTGACTCAGATGATTACACACAAATGCACTTTGATGGTGGGCAGCTTTCACTAAAGGTGGAAAAAAAAAAAAAGACAAGGGAAAATGAACACCTGGGGTTGGCAAGACTGCGATCATTATTCTTAAACCACATCCAGCATTGTAGTAGCTGAGCACCTCCCGCATCCTGTGTGCTAATTAGGGGCTCAGTCTTGCCTTTTGCGATTTAATTTCACTGTGATTGCACAGTATTAGGATAATGCCACCTTTTGTTACTACTGTAAAATACAAACGGAATATTTTAAAATAAACAATGGGGACCAGTTTTTCAAAGTCTGGTGTACACAATCGCTGATACTTTGTGTATTCCTAAAGGATATACATAAACATCCAATGCGTACATGCATATTGGTAACTTACACAGGCAAATAGCCAGCTAGGCACCTAGTTGGCTATGTGCACTTAGATACCTGGTTTGCAAACATTCATAGGCTATTTGCACACAAACTGGGGAAACAGAACCATGCATGCAATTGCATATGCCCAGCTTTGAATATCTGACCCTGGATCTAGAAGCAAAGAATATTTGTTCTAAAATTACAGTAGCAAGATAGAACAGGAGTACTTGTGGCACCTTAGAGACTAACACATTTATTTGAGCATAAGCTTTCATGGGCTACAGCCCAGCGAGATATCTCATTTTAAATATTTGTGAAATGGGTATGATTTGGGGGAAATATTTATGAAAATATTACATTAGAAAGATCTTACTAAAATACAAACTATTATGATTGCACATTTACTGTATATGTCTAAGTGGTAGTGAACAAGGCTACTAATTTTACATTTTTAAAATGTGAGTTGACACAAACAGTTCCTCTATGCTGTGTTTTGGGTGTCAATTATTGTCAAACAACTGTTCTATACAAACATCAAAGCTTGCAGGATTGACGAATTTAAACTAAACCAAAAACATTCAAGTGAATGTTCAACTTTGGTGATGTCAGCTCTACTCTCTATGGTATTACCTTTGAAAGGCCTACAAGTGCTTTCCACTCATCTTTTGCAGTCCATGTTCAAGCCTTTCAGAAGTTCCTATTTTAAAATTTAGGACATGAACACACGAGACTTCAGATCTTCTAGCCATTTTTAGAGTTTTCTTTTTGCACATTGCCAGCACGTCACCGGTAATACTGCTACTGCTTCCTTATCCACCTCATCATTAGGTGGCAGTGTACCAGTACATATCATTGATGCATGATTGGTGTACAGTCCCATATCATGGTGGACAATTTGTTGCCCATCAGATGATTGAATTTATATGAGCTCTGCATTTTAAAAAAAAAATATCTGTCTGAGAAATCCCATCCTTATTGGTTTGGTTTGGGGTTCTTAATACAATGATTTAAATAAATCCAGTTAACTGTAATTCCCAATCTGGAAATCAGTGTTCTAGAATTATTCCCTCATAAAGGGGATTCTACCAAAGAGACATTTTTAATGTATTTTTATTTTGGGCTGCAGGAAAAACCTGATGCTAAGTTATTTGTAGTAGTGGATAGCAAGCAAGCATAGCCTGTTGCCTACCACACAACTACTCTACTCAGCCCAGCAATTTGATCTCCCCAGGCTCAGATTCAGTAAAATAGATTTCAGGGCTGGCATTTAAATTGTCACAAAGTTAGCATCCCATAGAGAAGTGGGGAAATGATTGTTCACAAGCCTTAGACCTATTGGGCCCAATTCTCTTCCCATCTACTCTGGCGTAATTCACTGAAGTCAGTGGAGTTGCAGCAGTGTAAAATGATATGATAATCAACACTATTGTCTCTTTTCACAATCCATAAGGAAGTCCTGCATCATACACATGGAAAGGGATTTTCTGAAACTAACTGAAGTAGAAGAATAACTAAAGTATGCCAGAGCCTCAGCTGGTACAAGTTGGCCTAGCTCCATTGCTGGCCCAGAGTACTTATCTGAAGAAACTGATGGTCCCATCATATAAGGATCAGTCCAGTGCACCACCAGTCTCTGGTTAGACAGGAACAGCATCTCAAGTCAGTAGTTTTGTTCATTTCAAATTCACTTAAAATTGATGTTCAAGGTAAAATATAAGGCTTACATGTTCAGGGTTGTTCGGAGGACATTTTGCACTAACCTTGAAATACGGTCTTTCTAAAGAAAGATTAGAGATTCCCTTTAGCTCAGGTCTGCTGTGGTTTGGCAGAACAGAAGTGGGTGCCATTTGTTAGATACAATGTGAATAACGAGTTTGTACAAGTGAAGGAACATGCCCTTCTGTTCTGCCCTGCCACTGCAGACCTGATCTAAAGTCAAGCACTATGTTTTCTTTAAAGTCATTTATTTTAATATTTCTGCAAAACACCCCCTCCTAATAATGCCAAACTTTTAAGCTTTGAAAACAATGGATGCATGTTGTGGTGCCTGTCCTGCAGTCCTCCTCAAGCAAAACTCCGATTGATTTCAATAGAAGCATAGTCTCACTGAGGAGAGTGTATTCAAACCCTGAATTTGTCAGGCTGAGTTTGGAAGGCTTAATCTCAGTTCCTATGGAAAGTGTTCTGATGTGTTTGCACTGAAGCTTTTATAAAAAATCATGTTGGGAAATATTGTACTTTAGTTTGCAGATTTACTAAAAAACTATCTTTCAACTGAAATTAACTACAATAGTGTTTTGTGATTTTTTTTTTTTTACTTATGGATTTCTTGCTTTAAAAAAAAAAGGGGGGGGGGGGGAGGTGCCCAGTACCAGAAAAGTAGCTTTCAACTAAGCAACAGCTGGATTGAAACTCTGGGAATTCTTTGTGTTTTTGTCTCTGTTTGGTCTGATTGCTAGCCAGACCATTTCCTGTAGAGGGAAGTCTTATGTCACAAGGTCACTAGCTATAATTTATATAAAGTGCTCTGCAGGCATTTATTTTTACAAAAAAAAGTGTTAGAAACTAAAAAAGTGTGAAATAAAAGTTGTCTCATCTTAGACTAACTGAATAAATCTTTAAAATTCTTGCACACACATTATATGGTCCAGTTCTTTGTCTACGGACATATTCCTTCAAATTGTGTTTTAATCTGCACTAGCATGGTGGATGTGAGGGTGACCCTGAAGAGGCATTGGAGCAAATACGCCTTCAGTGAAAAGGTTCACCTCATTCCCCCTTCAGGAACATTCTACAGAGAGAATGGAATAAAACAACCCAAAGTAGCAGAAACTGAAAACATGGGCACTTTGGGTAAATAGATTTTAAATGAAAGAGCAATGTACCGTGGCTTGTGGGAGCTGCCATCGGCTGGACCTGCGGACGGGGCAGGTAAACAAACCGGCCTGGCCTGCCAGGGTCTTTCCCTACACAAGCAGCATCCCAAGTTTGGGAAACACTGCTCTAGACTATAATAAAAATATCCAGCAACTTGTCTTTGTAAAGAATTCATGGCTACATACACGTAGACAACCAGTTAACACTCATAAATGACACTAGAGAATACAGTCTAAAACCTTCAGTTCCTAAAGCACAGACCTCCAGCATTTGAAAATTAGGTAAATGCCTTTAAGCTCTCAGTACCAAGTGGAGCTAGGGATTATCATATCCCAAACCCTATTTCAAGTATGACATGTTAGGAAATTGGGACAAAGAAGAATGATGTTTTGATCCACTCCCCATCCCACTGATCCAGATGTAAATTGCAATTTGCATTCACACTCATCAGCAAAAGGTGGGGGCGCTACACTCCGAGGGGAATTCACTTTGGAGAAGGGTCGGTGATATTTATACTTCTTTATCCATGGGTATTCTGCAAGGGAAAAAGCACTGTTAACTTATAGCTGGATCGCCACTGGAGCCTTACCAGCAGAGGTATCCAGGAGGATATGCTGAATCAGTGCATTTTCCAGGTGCTTTGACATTGGTGCCTCCTCTTATTTTAAATATACTTTTTTTTCAGTTATGTGTCAGCCTCCACCACAGTAATAATGTTAGTTGAGAAACAACATGTAATAAAACAATACGAATAACCACCAATATCTTGTTGAGCTTGAATTCCTGGTTATTTCATGCAGAAAACTTATATCAAACTACGGGTTAACACAGAGCCAGATTCTGCTCTCACTTACTCCAGTGACAATCAGAAGTAACTCCCGTGAAGTTACAGTGTCCAGCTACTGTGAAGTATGAAGATATTATGGGCTATCTGTCCTCCTACCATTCCACAGGAGACATTCCTATGTGTAGTGTAGCAACATCCCCTAAACCCAGTGGCGCTGGGGATGTGGCAACACCCCCGGCTTGAAGTGGTTTCCATCAGATACAGGGGATACAGTTTTGTTCAATGGCTCTCAGATCCACTATAAAAATTGTTCCAATGCCACTGCCTAAGCCGGCATAGTATGGCAGAACTCGAAAATAATAATTGGGGAAAGCAAAGTTAAAAATATGACACGACAGTTATTAATTATCTGTGTAAGGAACAAAAAGTGCTCAACATGAAGTTGAAAAATTAGAAGACAATACCTTCCACAGGAGTCTTCAATTATACTTTATAGTGGCTAAATTTTACAGGCATTATTTAAAAAAAAATAGTTCTGCTGAAGGCAATGTGGTAGGTTAATTCTCTTGCCAGTAACTTTCTTTTGCTTAGCACAAGTTTGTGTGTTATTGATTTTTTTTATCCTTCCTACTCTTTACTTGAGTTCTAACAGCTAGGAAATTGAGCCTTAAATCTCTGCTCCACCACACCAATTTTACACCAACATACTCCATTTAAATCAATGGAGTTGCACCAGCATAGAAGACAGAATAAAGCCATACAAATCTACACACAACTCTGGCTGACTAGGTTTATGTAGTTCCTACATAAGAAGGACTAGATGCAGAGTGTGCTAACTATCATGCAAACTGGACAGTCACTACGCAAGAGGATAAATGGACACGTGTCAGATATCAGGAATGGCAATATACAAAAACCTGTAGGAGAACACTTCAACCTCCCTGGCCACACAATAGCAGATGTAAAAGTAGCCATCTTACAGCAAAAAAACTTAAGGATCAGACTCCAAAGAGAAACTGCTGAGCTCCAGTTCATTTGCAAATTTGACACCATCAGATCAGGATTAAACAAAGACTGTGAATGGCTATCCAACTACAGAAGCAGTTTCTCCTCCCTTGGTGTTCACACCTCAACTGCTAGCAGAGCACCTCACCCTCCCTGATTGAACTAACCTCGTTATCGCCATACTGATTTATACCTGCCTCTGGAGATTTCCATTACTTGCATCTGAAGAAGTGAGGTTCTTACCCACGAAAGCTTATGCTCCCAATACTTCTGTTAGTCTCAAAGGTGCCACAGGACCCTCTGTAACTATCATGCAGTATATCTCACCAAGCACACAGTGCTTGTGCAAGTCTGCTAATGGCATCCTGCAGTGCTCCCATTACAACCAATAGGATAGGGATATTGGAGAGAGTTTCACCCCAAGAATAATACTGAAAGGAAAATGTGAGTGAGTATAAATACATATTAGTTTAAATACAGTGTTGTATTTAATACACATTCTGTTTAAATTACATACCAGTTAAAAGATTTAGGAGCCAACATGCAGCATTTGAAAGCTAGGAGATGCCAAATTTAAGGTTGCTTGTGCAACCGTTCTTCTGCCCCCTTGTGCGTCTGCCCCCCTGTAACAGGGTGGTCCCCGCTCCTGCCTGGAAGGGCTTAAAACAGCCCTGGAGAGGGCTGGGGCAGGGGAAAAGCTGAGCTGATTGGGAAACAGCCACAGCTCGGGCCACACCCCAATCAGGGCTCCTTCTGGGGCTGCCCTGCCCTGGCTCCTGAGCCCTCTGCCGGGCCACCCCCCAGCCTGGTGGCGGGAGTCCTGGCTGGAGGGACCCTGACCTGAGGCGCAGCACGGGAGCCCCACTGCTTACCCCCGACCCTGCCAGCGCCAGACCGGCTGGAGGCGAGGGGGGAGCGGGTGAAGTCAGCAGTGGTGGGTGGAAGCCCAGAATTGGGGCAGCAGGGGGTGCGGGTGGGGGAGAGCCCAGGGCTGGGGCAGCAGGGGGAACCGAGGGCTGGGGTGGGAGGCAGCCAAAATTTTTTTTGCTTGGGGCAGCAAAAAACCTAGAGCCGGCCCAGTCTCTCTAGCCTTTGGAGAGGGAGGGACCAGGCTGTCCGGGCAGCTGAGGAAGGTACCGAGGGTGGAGCAGTGCTGGGGAAGGGCCACGGAGCTGGGGAGCTCCAGCCTAGCAGAGCCCCAGGCCAAAGGAATGGCCCACTAGAGGGTACTAGGGCTGCAGAGGGGCAGCTCCACTATAGGTAGAGGCAGCAGGTTCAAACCCAACCTGGCCTGTGATGAGTGGCTTATACTGCAGTCTGCCGCAGGGAGCAGGGGCTAGTTGGTGACTGGCAGTAGCCTATGACTGACGTGAGGTAGGGATAGTGGGTGGGGGTTCCCCGGGGAGACCCAGAGAGACTGAAGGGTGTACTGCCAGGGGGCAATACCCCAGTGTGCGAGGGGCACTGGGTCCAGGAGGGACACGGGGGCCAGGAAAAGTGAAACACCGGCCTGCAGAGGGGGTGCCGATGGCTGGAGAGCTAATTCGCAGAAGATACCAGCATGAGGCACCGCAGGGGCGAGTCTGCGTATGGTTAGACCCCCGTACTGAATGAGGCAAGGATCCTGTGGAAAAAACTGTACATCATCATGTAATTAAAGACTGCCACAATGCATACACAATGGGGCTGAAGAATCCAATCTTACAGCCTAGCATTTCCTAATTGTCAAGTGCTTGACTTTGCAACTGAAATAGTCTTGTATCAGATTTTTTTTGAAGGAAAAAATGTAAATTATATGCAACTGTACCTACCCTTACATCCTACACAGTCATCAACCCTGAACCTTCAGCACTGCAATACAGACCTCTGCCCTTTGAGCTATAGGACTAACTCTACAGTAGAACCTCAGAGTTATGAACACCAGGCAACCACACCCCTCATTTGGAACCAGAAATACACAATCAGGCAGCAGCAGAAACCAAAAAAAGCAAATGCAGTATAGTGTTAAAGTACCAAAAAAAAAAAGGAAAGCTGCATTTTTCTTCTGCACAGTAAAGTTTCAAATCTGTATTAGATCAACGTTCAGTTGTAAACTTTTGAAGGAACAGCCATAACATTTTGTTCAAAGTTACGAACAACCTCCATCCCCAAGGTGTTCATAACTGAGATTCTACTGTATTAGCTGGCAGTAGAAGCAAGCTGTAATCCCAGAATAGGGGATAGGCCACTGGGGTCAGGTGCTGGATTTGGGGGATGGTTGAGCAGATGCACCAGGAAGGTGGATTAGCTGAGGGGCAAGCAGTAGTTCCCCCACTCTGCTACTGCTATGCTGCCGCTGCTGCTTTGACCATGCCATGGGCCTGGCCTTTTCACAAATTTTGTGCTCATTTATATTGGCATACTGCCAGTATCTTCCTGTGCAACAGAAATGACAGAAGGGAAACTGTGGTTTTCAACAGCTAATATCTCAGCCAAACATGTACAGAATTTCAATGGCCAAAGAAAAAGGCACTTCCCTAGTCTGAGGGGTTTTGCCCATGCTGAATTTCAAAGGCCAGCTGTATACAACGAAGGTGGAATGGAAAGTGTTAGGCAACCTAAAAAAAGGTGTTACCTAAAAAAATTGGGTTAGCCCATAAAAAGATCCAGTACTTCCTCATCCTCTTGTGTAAAAATAGAGGGCACCAAGACAGCAGTTAAGGACAGAGGGAACATCCGTTTCTTTGTTTAAGCTGATCTTGATCATAAAAAGGTGGACAAATATACTTCCTGTGGGGTATCTTAACAATGGCAGTCTTATTTCCTCTAGGCTTGTCAGTGGAGCAGTGTCTCGTTTATTCATTTACATAGTGCAATCCATTTATTTATTTAACAGCAAGGTAAGTAGGCGGAACGGGGGAAAGACACTTCCATCAAACAGAGAAATAACCAGGGGTGCTGCAGCTGTCTTGTACCTGCATAATGATGCAGATGCCAATCTCTAGGTAACTGTGCAATTAGCTGTTGGCACCACTGATATGTGGCCTTGTTATCACAAACAGAACACTAACACACACAAAAAGCAAATGAACTAACTGCAGACAAGTGACACCATTTTATTTTTCACATTTATAAAAGCACATCATTCTCAAACAGAGAGCTGATATTTGTGAAGGGTTACACAGCCATTTAGGTACATGTTGAGGATGGCACAGAATTTCACTACCCCAGGTTGCGAGCAGGGTATGCACCACCCTTTCCATATAGAACACTCACCCATCCCTGCAGGCCAGTGCAAGGGAGGAGACATGATCCCATTGCTTTTCCATTCATTTTGATGTGGTGTATACATCTGGGGATGCTAGAAAACAGTCTCTGCTCTTCTACCCATTTTACGAGATATACAAGAGGGTAGATATTTCCTTTAACTTTCTTCCCCAGGCCCCATACATTCACAATAGGGCCAGGCGCAATCTGGCTCCTACCACTTTCCTACTGTCTCTCTCTCACACACAAGAAAGGATGTTCATTTATCCTCCTCACCAATTGTTTTCAAATACAGTTTTCAACTTTACCTTGAAAATCTGATCTGCAAGGTAATAAGTCAGCCTTGTGCCTCAGGCCTGGGGGCAGAATAGTCACAGTGTCCTCAAAACAAGGTATTCAAATGCAGTGGGCACATTTTTTTTAAATTTACTTCCTGTGAGGGTCCTTTTATCAAGGCTAACATGCTATCCACCAAATGAGCTGTAGGGACCCTGCTGATCATTATACAGCTGGCAAAACAGTCATCCTGATCATTATTGCTCATCTCCAGGCAGGGCCGGTGCAAGGAAGTTTCGCGCCCTAGGCGAAACTTCCACCTTGCTCCCCCCCCCCACCCTGCAGCAGCTCCCCCCCCTCTGCCCTCAGGCAGCCCCCCCAGCGGCAGCTCCCTCCCCCGAGGCACCCCTCCCCCCACAGAAGCTCCCACCCTCGGGGAGCCATGCGGCAGCTCCCCACCGCTCCACCTCCTCCCTGAGCACGCCACCCCCACTCTAATTCTCCTTCCCTCCCAGGCTTGCGATGCCAAACAGCTGATTGGCGCCGCAAGCCTGGGAGGTGGGAGAAGTGGAGCAGCGACGGCGTGTTTGGGAAGGGGAAGTAGCAGAGGTGAGCTGGGTGGGGAGCCCTGCAGCAGTTCCCCCCCGCCGCCCTGAGGCACCCCCGTGGCAGCTCCCCACCCCCCCTGCCCGGGGAGCCGTGTGGCAGCTCCCTACCCCAGCTCACCTCTGCGCCGCCTCCTCCCCGAGCACACCGCCCCCGCTTTAATTCTTCTCCCCTCCCAGGCTTGTGGCGCCAAACAGCTGATTGGCGCTGCAAGCCAGGAAGGCAGGAGAAGTGGAGCGGTGACCGTGCACTTGGGGAGGGGGCGCAGGAATGCTGTAAAAAAAAAAAAAAAAAATTAAAAAAAAATTAAAATTGGGGGCACTGCTTTTTGGCACACCCAAATCTTGGCGACCTAGACAACTGCCTAGTTTGCCTTAATGGTAGCACCGGGCCTGTCTCCAGCATGTGTACAGGGTTTCCTATGAGATTCTGAATAGGTGTTGGATATAGCATTCTGCCCCTCACACAGTAATTCTGCAGCATTGAAAAGCAATGAACAACAACAACTAGTTTTAGCATAGAAAGGGAGGAATTCTACCTGGTCCACCCTCCTGATTCTGTTAACACAGGAGCAAGCTGCTGTGAATCTTGAAAAGTGTGGCAAATAAAAAGTGACAGCGGAGATGACAAGCAGCATCTGCATGCTCCTAGGTTTTTAGCCATCCTGGAGAATAACAGTAAGGTGATGTGCAAAATACTACACGCAAACAACTTCCCACACTTATTGGCCCAACTGTTCCTCCTCAAAGGGTATAAAGCCCATGAGAGAAAAAGACTCCTGGTAACTGTGTACATGTATCTTTTCTAATACATTTATTCACTGCAGGCTTCTTCAAAGTTTCTTTTAAAAAAAAAGTTGACGTGACTATGAACACTGGTTAAATCATGAAGACTCTGGGACTTCTAATGAGGTAAGTTGGAAACACCACAAGGTAACAACAAATCAATGCATGGCTCTGAGCTGCTGACTAGAAATCTTTTACAGCTTTGGGATAGCTCGCCCTCTCTGGTGGAAGAGCAGGTTCTTTTAGGGGTCTACTCTTCTTCACTGTTAAATCCCACAAAGGCATCAGCCCCCAGGAAACCCCCAACTAGAATAAAATCCTGCAGCCCGCCTCTTCAGTAGGGTTGCCAATGCTCCAGGATTGGTCTGGAGTCTCCAGGAAGTAAAGATTAATCTTTAATTAAAGATTATGTCATGATGAAATCTCCAGGAATACATCCAACCAAAATTGGCAACCCTACTCTTCAGCCACACAGTCTGCCACACACACACACAGCACGCTGTCCTTCACTGGTTTCCCACAGAATATCAAGTCAACCTCAAGGTACTCAGTTGCCTGGGGCCAGCATATCTAAAAGCTAAAGCTCTGGGATAAACACAGTGGTCAGCTCCTCCACTCCTCTGGTACAATGGAGCTCTTCCCACAAAAGGTAATGCCCATCTGTGCAGGAGACAGCTCTCTCACTCTCAGGGGCTCATCCTAGAGTGTGGAACAAATTCCCATAGAAACTGAGCAGTAGCTGGTGAAATCCTCAAAGTGTGAGGTACGTTTATTTGACCTGCTTTCTCTAATACCTACATATCACAACATGAACATTTTAAAAAAAAAACCACAACACAATTGTACCAGAGCCTCCTTGCTCCTGCTTCTGTCGTGGTCTACAAACTACTCAGAGACCCTTATGCTAGCCCAACACCTTGTGCAGTTTATTTTACAAGTGGAATCCTACCACTTTCATAACATATGATCGCTCCTGCTTGTTACAGGAGCTGTAATCTCTTCCCCCCATGCTGCCTGCTTTTCCCTTTTCCACTTCCTTCCTGTGCCTATTTGTGGGCTCTGGCTAATAGCTTAATTAGCCTTTCTGCCCTGCCCCACCCACAAATCAGGGACAGCTCTGCTTAGTCTGCTACATTCTGCCTTGTTTGATTGGAGCTGCTGTGAATAGAGTGCTGACTCAGCCTTCCTTGGCTAGCACTCCATCACACCAACCCCCCCCCCCCCCAAAAAAAAAAAATTTACACACTTCACAGAAGTCTCCCCAAGGAGAGGATGAGCAAAAGAATGAGACACACACACACACACACCCCACATTAGTCATTTCACTTAATGCACTGCTGGAAGGCTCTAGAAACTACAGCAATAAGACGGGTATAAGACCTGAATAGAATAAATCATAGATGAACAAGGGTTAATGTCTTGGTCTCAAAAATGTGTTTACCAGAATCTCCAAACCTATTGTGGCTCTTCCCACCCACCAGTTCTATTCACTGAACCCCCCCACCCTTTCAGCCCTAGGTCTGCACCACCTGTCCCATCTCTGAAAATCTATTAGTTGGCACACCACCTCTGGATCCCAACTGGATCCCCTCCCCCACCCCATTCTCTTATTATGACCCTCTTTCTGAGTTCCATATCTCCGGATTCCCACTTTCAGTCACTTCAATGCATAGTGTAACGTGGGGTGCACCAAATACCAGAGCACACCAGATTTCAAAGCATGGGCACCATGCTCTAGCAGAGTCAGCTTAGTCCAGCATCTCTTCTTTAAAGATAAAAGATGTAATCCTGGGTAAGGACAGGAGGGGAAGTTGTGGAAACACTAGTGGGAGCTCAGGAGAAAAGACAGGCTGGCAACAAAAGTGGCAAAAAAGGTTAATTTCACTAGATTTTTTTGGTAGGGGCAAATTATTACCCTCCATTGTTTTCTCTAAATTTTATCTGGGCAAAACAGTATTTGTGATTCAAACTTTTAATTTTATATTGCAACAGCAAAACAAACAAAACGGACATCCCTTTCCCCCCCCCCCCCAGATTTGAAGGGGGTGCAGAAATAATAAATCATCACTTTTTTGGCCATCACTCCCAAGTTAAAATTAATTGCAGACTTTTTGCAGCTGTGTTTTAAATCCTCAAAACATCAAAGTTCATATTGCAAATTAACAGACGTTTAAGTACTACATAGTGGTGTAAAGAGCAGAGACCAATGTATGTTTGCAACAAACAATAGCTCTTTCGGCCAAAGACAATCTTCCATGGAATGCTTTCGCTGTATAATTCAATACTGTGGGCTCTAGTTTCCCTGCTAGTAGATGAATTCTTCATTTCACCTATATTTTCTCAACTACTTGCTAAAGCAGTGAACCAGATTAAACTGGTTTGCACTGCCTATGACAGGATATTAGCTATTGAGAGTCTGCATATATTAACTGCCAGAACAGATGAGTGCTTTAACACTTACAAATCACGGGAAGAGAAGAACAGAGCGAGGGGAGTTCATTCATGTGTTCCTCGTTTAGATATGCTGATACCTTATCAGCTCACTACAGACGACAACAGATGTGTAGGTGAGCAGAATTTGAGTACAAACTGTCTACATTACAACTGTGGGCACAAAATACTGTTGGAGTATTAAACAGAGCTTTCAGAAGTGCTTAAGGAGAGTACTACAGACATTCCAACTGACAAAAACCTCTCTCACATATAGAAACTCAAAACTCAATGCCCTAATTAAAAAAACAACACACAGAAGGGTCAAAAGCAGGCAGACCCCACTCAATTCAGTGTAGGAAGAGAGGCATAGTTGTTTTAGGGTACATTGTATGTATTATTTACAGGGAAGTCTATCGTTGGGAAGACGACATGACGAATACTGCTTAATCCACATTTTGCTGCATGTCAAACATATTACAGAGACAAAGTGGGGGAGGTAATATCTTTTATTGGAGCAACTTTGTTGTGAGACAAGCTTTCAAGCTTACACAGAGCTCTTCTTCTGCATAAAACATATTACAGTTCAGTTCATATGGGCAATTTCCATTTGTTTCAGCATTCCACAAGATTAGTGTTTTGCCCTGCCTCTTGAATAAAGAAAGGCAAAGAATTTTTTTCCAGAAGCTCAAGTGAGCTAAGAAAAGAAAACCCTTGGCTTCTCTCAGGATAATGCTCCAAGGAAACAGGAGGCTGTGGTACTGTACAGTATGCAGAGTTTGCTTTAGCTGGTACAATAACAGTATCTGAGCAAACTCATTCATCTTTACATATAAACAGATGTATGAACAATTAAGGACAAATGCTTGTCTGTTTATCCACAATATATTCACTATCATCTGACTGGCTGAGAGATACAGACATTTTAATCTCAATCTGCATCAGATGTACTTTGCCTTTCATGCTCAAACATTTCCCTTTTACCGTTAACAGACTTTAGAAATCTTATAATGAGTGACCATGCTACTGGTAGGAATCGGACTGCATGCATGTTACAGATGTGCATCCAATGAAAAGGAGCCTGGTGTACTCCCTTGTATTCCCAAATCAGCCTTTCTGTACCTGTTTGTTCCTTCTGCTGGGCAAGGTGCGAGTTTTTGATAAGGACCTCACAGCTCTGAAAAAAACCCTGGAAAGCTAACAAAAGGAGGCAATGATTGGGAGTTTGCTAGGCGAGGGTGACTATGCACTGGAATGATCTCATTCTCGTTTTAAAAGTTATCCTTGATTTTGGGGCAGAGTGTTTCTTGTTTGGGGCCAGAGTCTGATACCTTTACTCACAATGAATAGTACATTAATCCACTAGTTAGTCACTCTGAAGCCAGTGGGTCTACTTGAGGAGCAACGTGCTAACAAGCTATAGTAAGGGTGTGTAACAGGGGAACTCACCTCCTGAATGCCTCCTAGCAGATGAGTGTGGGACTGCAATCTTTCTCCCACTCCTGGTGCCCCCTGTAGATTACTGACCTCACTAGGTGGGCTCAGCCCTCCATCCAAGTCAGAAAGTCAAAAATGGACCCCTTATGGGGTATTCAAGTCTAAAGACACAAAACAAAAGTCTCCCAGGCTCAAACTGGACCCAGCCCCTCCTTCCTGAGGGTGCCTTCTCTCTTCAGCCCACCTGGGCTCCCTTGAGTCTCTTCCTGCTCAAACTGTCTGCCCTCATGAAGGTCTTCAGCTCCATCTCTGGGCCCTCTGCTCAGGCTTCTAAAGGAGGGTTGTTCCCTTCTCAAAACTTAGGCCACTTTGCTGGGGGAGGGGGAAACCCAGGCTCACCCATTATTCCAGATTCCAACCAAGGGATCCTATAGACAGCAGCCTCATACGGCTTCCTTTAACTAGCTGCTACTGCATTTTCCAGGCTTCTTACCACCTGGTCCCATTATCTTAGGGTTAAAGTTCTTAGGTCCTCTCTCTCCCCAGCCCACTAAATGCAGCCAGTCAAGTGCCTTTGGCCGGAGAGGCACTCCCTTCCCTACCTCTCTAATCCCAGCCAGGAACTGACCTTCTAGGGCCCTACAGCTCCTTTTATATATACCTGCTGGGCTTTAATTGGCTGCTTTCATGACACCTCTCTAGGTAGGCCTGGGGGGACCCACCTCCACTGCTCCTTCCTGGAGGTGTAGTAGGACCACAAGACTCCAGTAGAGGGCCAGGAAGAGCCAGGTATACTCCATCACAGGATGTCAGAATCTGACCCATAAAGAGAGCAGAATATGTGTGGCTTGCCCCTAAGGGTATCAGAATTAGGGAAGTCAAGACAGCAGGGAATGTTTGACTTGTGTCTGTGAAAGCATGTTCCCCAGGGATGTCAGTCATTTTATGAATGGTGCCTTATAAATTTAATTAAACATACAATAACTCAGAGGGTGCGGATAACAGCCACAGGTTACTGCTGCATCCCTTTGCCCTAGGGCTAGACTACACATCGGTGGTGTACAATTCAATTATGGTCAGTTTATCTGATATAGCTAAACTGGTACCAAAAAAACCCTGTATAGACCAGTCCTTACCCCTCACTGAGGGGCAGTAGGTCATTCCAGAGGGGATGCTGGGAACACAAGAGACCTAGAAAGCTCTAAACAAAAGGAAGGCCATTAGTTCCACATTTCCTAATACAATTTTGGGTATGTTGGTTGGGCTATTAAGAAGTTATTTATAGAGGTTTGTAGGACCTTTGTGAAAGGAGACCTTGTTAGAAGGGAAAGCATTCATTTTATTCTGGCCAGATATATTCTGTGCAATGCTCAATATGTACCTGCAGGGCAGTTTCTCAGGGTAGAGCCAATGTATTAGATAGGGTTACCATACGTCTGGATTTTCCCGGACATGTCCGGCTTTTTGGGCTCCAAATCCCCATCCGGGGGAAATCCCAAAAAGCCGGACATGTCTGGGAAAATCGGGACATGCGGGGCCGGTGGTGCTGGGCCGGGGGCTGGGCTGGCGGTCGGTGGTGCCGAGTCGGGGGCCGGCAGGGCCGAGCTGGGGGCTGGGCCGGCGGTGCCGAGCCAGGGACCGGCCCGGCGGTGCGGTGCTGAGCCGGGGGCCGGGCCGGCGGTGCAGTGCCGAGCCGAGCCGGGGGCCGGACCGGCGGTGCGGTGCCGGGGACCGGGGGCCGGGCCGGTGGTGCCGAGCCGGGGGCCGGGGGGTGCTGAGCCGTGGGCCAGCAGTGCTGGGCAGGCCGGGGGTGCTCGGCCGGGGGGCCGGGGACCGGCAGTGCTGGGTGGGCCGGAGGTGCTCGGCCGGGGGCCAAGCCTGGGGCCGGCACCCCAGGGCCCGAACCGACCCAGGCTGGAGACGCCGGGGGGGCCAGACTGGGCCGTGCCTCCTCCCTCCACACCCCCCTTACCTGCTTCAGGCTTCCCGCGAATCAAATGTTTGCGGGAAGCAGGGGAGGGGGCGGAGTTGGGGCGGGGACTTTGGGGAAGGGGCAGAGTTGGGGCGGGGCGGGGGGCAGGGCCGGGGCCTCGTGGAGTGTCCTCCTTTTGGAGGCTCAAAATATGGTAACCCTATATTAGAATGGAAATTTCTACGCTGTTTACAATGTCCCTCCCATGTATTTTTCTGAGCCTGCTTTCCCAAGTGGGAGGGGATCTGGTCCCTATAAAATCAAAATGTGAGGGTGTTGAGCAACTGCTGCTGATATAAAACTTATTGTATCTGATACAAGTAGGGTGACCAGACAGCAAGTGTGAAAAATCGGGACGGGGTGGGGGGCAATAGGAGCCTATATAAGAAAAAGACCCAAAAATCAGGACTGTCCCTATAAAATCAGGACATCTGGTCACCCTAGATACAAGGTAATACAGTCAGCGCCTACTGTGCCACTTTTCAGGGTTACCGGTGGTGTCCGGGATGAATCACTGCCACCTGCTGACAGCTGGAGGGAGTCTGTTCTGTGCTTACAAAAGGAAACTCTCCTCAGCCACCAGCTGTGGGCAACACGGGTGCTCTGCTCCAGGATCTGAGTCCCACTCTTTCCCTCTGCAGGCTAGCAATTTACACACCCTACTTTGTTACACTCAAGTGCCAAGTCCCTTATCTTCTGACCACCCGCAGTGTACACCAATCCACTGCCTCTGTCGAAGCAGTGATCCCCAGTTCACTGATTTCACCATTCTCCTTAGCATAAGGAACTTAGACGGGTCTATAGTAAAACCAAACTGAAGTTTATTTAATAGCGCTTGAGATAGACATTCTAATAAAAGCAAGTATAAGGGTTTGGAAACAAAGTTACAAGGAAAATAAAAAACATAATACGCAATACTTGTTAACAAGTTACTTTCATGTCTAATAAGGTATTTATCAGCCAATCAGCATTTGCAGTTGTCCTGTTCAGAAAGCTGGGATCCACCTTTCATGAGATGCCCCTGCTGGCAAAGTTTCTCTTCTGTAATGGATAACAACTTGTGCCATTTCTTCTGCTCTTATACAGTTACAGGCTACTGTCTCTTTGCCCAGGGGCCCCCTCTCCAGAGAGCTCTTCTGGGGTTACTTTTGTCTAAATAAATGTTCAAGTCTCCACCTGGCCCAGACAGCAAACATGCTGTCTCCCGAATATCCCTTATTCTCAATGTTGATTGAGTTAGCCCTGAGACCACACCTTGCCTCACCTGACAAGTCTCATTTCAACAGCTTTGCAACTTGAATATTCTATATTTTACATATCTTGAACTATTTCCCATACAAATATCTTACAATATCATGACAGTCAGCTAGTTCTGAGCTTAAGACGGTCCAAGACAGGGTTAATATACCTGCCTGGGTATGTCTGTGTCTCACCTACTGCATCCACAGTTAGTTTGAGCTTCTTCTTGGCTTTTCTTTGGATTCTTTTAGTTCCATTTTCTATGTGCTTCTGATTTTTGATGGAGGACATTTCCATTTTAATTAAAATTTAATCCAAAGCAAACTATTGTCCCTTTTACAATTTAGAGAAAACCACCCAGGCCATGTTTGGAGAAACAGTCCTCAATCCAAGTTGTTCCCTAGGGTATGGCTACCCTAGAGAAAAGGTGAGCATTCACAAGATGACAACCAACAACTTGTAAAACACTGGTGTGCATAGCAAGTTGTAGTTTTGTCTCGATTTAACTGGTCAATATCAACCTGCCTAGAACTGAACAAGGTGAAACTACAGCTTGCCTTGTAGACACTAGTATTGTACAGGGTGCTCGCTATCACATGGCAAAACGCTACCTTTTTCCTAATGTAGACATGGCCCTGGAGGGTGCTGAGCACCTACAACTCCAAGTCAGATAAGTGGAACTGGGGATGCTCACAGGACCTCCAAAAATCAGACTTCCAGACTTGTGCTATTTTCTCCATAATTAACTTCAGTTTCTATGGTGAGATATAGAAGAATTATGCAGATTCCCTTATCCTGGGCTTTAAAAAAAAAAAATCCACAAACTAAAAACAGCCTTTTGTGGGGAGGGGTGACAATGGGGGCAGTAGGAAGGGATGCACCCAGCAGGAACAGGAGGCCAAGGACCCCTGCCTCCCCTTCTGACACCTTGTGGTGATCCCCAGGGTTAAAACTACCTGTCCTTAGCATGAAAGAATCTTGTCTCTCCCTGCTGTGGATCAGCTCCCTGAAACCAACAGCCTCTGGCAGCACAAGCAGTGCCTTCCCGGTGTCCGCAGACCTGGCTTTCTCAGTACAGGCAGCAACAGGTACACATCAACCCCCGAATACTCAGAGCATTCCCTGCAGTGTCCATCCCCTTATCCATGGAGCATTCTCAGAATTAACAGGTCTGCTAGTCCTTTAGGAACAGGACACCAGCTTGTCATAACCAGCCCTTTTTGCTTAACACCACAGCACAGATATTTATATTGAAAACAGGAGTAAGGTTATCAAAGACTAGAGATTCAGGAGATTGTGAGTAAGGATATTGGAAACAAATGGTTACATATAAAACAATCATACATGTAGTCTCTAGAAAGCGTATTAACAGGTTAAACCCCTGTCTAAAACAGTTTATCTTATCCAAAGTCCTCTTCTGCATTTTCTGCCAAGCTTTCGTGAGCGCAAATGCACGGTCTCTGCTTATGTAATGCCGACAGACCCCGGTCACCTGCAGGCAGGATTGAACCTGGGACCTCAGGAGCTTAGTGCGTGAGCCTCTACCACATGAGCTAAAAGCCAACTGGCTATTAGTAAAGGCTGTAGAGCAGACTCATTTAACTCTCTCTCAGTGCCACTAGATCAGGGCTAGTTCCAGGGTTTTTGCCACCCCAAGTAGCAAAAAGAAAAAAAAGCAAAAAAAAAAAAAGCCGCGATCGCGATCAGCTCTACCGCCACCGCTTCAGTCTTGGGCGGCAATTTGGCGGCTGGTCCTTCACTCGGAGAGGGAGTGAGGGACCCGCTGCCGAAGACCCGGATGTGCTGCCCCTCACCGTTGGCCACCCCAAGCAGCTGCTTGCTGTGCTAGTGCCTGGAGCTGGCCCTGCACTAGATGGGTCAAAACACCACACCCAGAAGGTGTGTGGGTTACACTTACTTCCTACATGTGGAATGATAGGGTGTCTTCTTTGCATTCTAGAAATACCCCCAAAATTCATTGTCTTTGTTCAATCCTTTGTGGATTGTTCCCACCCACCCAATCTCCCCCATCATGCTCCTTTCCTTTTGATTTCACCATCTCTGCATTAACATTTGACTTAGGATGTAAGCGGACATGAATTGCTTTAGCTTACAATGCTTTGTTTACATCCCAACAGAGAGATACATGTTTCTTACCTCCTGTCTGAGGAACTCGTCTAAGGCAGGTTCCCCTTTTGGTGACCTGCTTTTAATTTATATGCTTAAAAACATAAGTTTCTGCTATAGATACACAACTCCTTGCCCAATACATGTACATTAGTACTGATGACCCATGTGACAGTGGTTTTCATTTGAGACCTCACATGATGTTCTTTGGTGAACCAGGGTGTACACATGAGAATCAGGAGACTCCTCTACCCCCTCAGCACCCTTTGTCAGTTGGCATTAAGAGGTTCTTGGGTCACACACCTTCCTAATCCCTGGCTGCCAGCAGAATGCTTTTTGCAGTTTGAATCCCAGATTTTTTTTTTCTGTCTGCTAATTGGTGATTTGTCCCAGAGTTCTCCCCCACACACACCGCAATCATAGTCCTGCTTATATCCACTCTTCCCTCCCTCTCCTCCAATGCCCTTCTTCCCCTTTCCAGCTCCCTTGCTGCAGAATACACACCCCCTCCTATCAGTCCTGCTTACTCAACCCTTCCCCATAAAAAATAAAGAAATGAATAACAGAAGTGAAACGAACACGATGTGCCCATCATCACCCTGATCACTTTGCTCCTGTCAGTAGTGCCTTTTCCTCCATCCTTTGTCAGGTTTGGGATTTGTTTGTTTTTTGGTGGGGTGGGAGGTGTCTTTAAATTGTATGTACTTTGTGGCAAAGAGCTACATTTTGTGTATGTACAGACCCTAACATAATGAGGCCCCAACCCTGATTGGGGCTTTGGGCGCTACAGCAACATAATTAATACCATTATGAAATTGAACTAGAAACCAGTATACATTGCCTTTGCACTGAACCAAAAATCTAGCTGAGACTTATACCACTTTAATAAAAAGGATCAAAATCAAACAATGTCGATTTAGCCTTCTCTTGCTTCACTACCTGACTTTATTTTCCTTTCGGGGAGATACGACCATGCAGACCTAGGCTTGGTTTTCAACTTGGCTTGGTTTATTAACAGCTCCAGATAGGTAGCACTATTACAGATCTTAAACTCAGTCACTGAGGTCTTGCACAATTGGGAGTCCTGCCCAATTATTAATGCATAAAACCCTTCAGGTGTGGGAAATAATTGGCATTGATCAATGATACAGACAACCTCCAAATACAGTTGGACCGTTATAATAGTGTATAGAGAGTGTCGCACCATTAATTTTATCCACCTATCTTCCAGATAACTTTTTACAATTAATAGTAATACTGGCAATTAACGTATTGAGTCATACTTCTCTAAAAGCATAACTGCATCTTCTGCACTTGGTTTACACAAGGTAACAAGCATTTGTGCAGTGAACCCTGCTATTCAACATTGTAATTACTGAACCCTGAGTTAAAATATAGATAAGATGATAAACAGCCCAGGTAAATATTTGAGCTATGGGGTTTATCACTATATCATAAAGTTATTTTCTTCCTCTGCCTGGGAACGTATCATTGTTTAGTATTCATATTACAGCACAGTCCCATCCCATGCTGATTTAAAGCCTTCATTATAATTGCTAATGATTACTCATGGAAGAGAGACTATTATATGTAAAAACTGCAATCAGGGCTAATCTATTCACCTATCCATTTTCTACTGATACATTTTCTAAACAAAGCTCTGCCTGAATTGTTCATAATTAGCTTCTATTCTTACATTTTTAATTACTGTCCTCCCCCACCACTACTATCCTCAAACAGAGCATTCTAGATATCTTCAAACATATTTTTTCCAAAGCTTGGATTGAATTTTTATGTTATGAGTGAGTGAAAACCTGACACCGTACAATTCAGTGTTCAAAATAAAATGTACATATTGTCAAATACTAAATGCCAAAGCAGAAAATCAAAAAGTAAATAGCTTAAAATAAGACAAAGTCTTCCAAGTACATCAATGGTCTATATTCGGAGCACAATCCTAAGTAGTAGGAGTTGGCTTTAAAAAAATGAAGTGAAAGCAAAGCAGAATGCCTCCATACCCAGGCAACAGAGGGCTTGGTAGCTGTGACCCTTACAGATCACCAGTGAAAGTTGGCACAGTGCTGTCATATTTACCCAAAAAGATAGCATGTAATATATCATTGGAAAACGAATGACTCACTGATTATGAATATTCCTGTGTGATGTATGTACGGTAAACCCACAAAGGACTTTATAGATAAATGTGGAAATATAAGACTAAAATGTGTTTAAACCAGGCATATCAGAGGGAATTCATAAACAGGTTTTCTCCACTCAAAGAGAAGAGGCCACCACCTCAAACTAGCTGTGACCAAATTCAGTGGGCTATTCATTTGTATTGGAGGTTGCAGGAAGAGATCATTTGCATTGTGAAAAATCACCAGAGGGGAGACGACAGCATGGATGCTACACCAGACAATGTGGCATCTACACCCAGCAGGGAAAAGGAACTTTATCTGGGGATACATTTCCAAAGAATACATTTCAAAGTTTGACTGGACTGTAAAGAGGGGGAGTGACCCCTTAAGTTATCCTCTACCTGAGGAGTCAAAGAAGCCCAGAGTTTTAAGCTCCATGTGTTGGGTCCTGGCCTGGTCAGCCATACTAAAAAGATCATGTGAGAAACACTTCTTTGAACAAGACACTCTAATTTGTTAAAGCAACTTTTAGTCTTAGAAGTATATTTTTTACTTTGGTTGGCTTGTAACCCTTTCTATCTTTATTCCTTATACTTGGTATCACTTAAACCTATGACTTGTTTAACAAACTTGTTTTTCTTTTACTATAAACCAATTCAGTGTGGTAACTGAAATAAGAGTGAGGAGTACTTGTGGCACCTTAGAGACTAACAAATTTATTTGCGCATAAGCTTTCGTGGGCTAAAACCCACTTCATCGGATGCATGCAGTGGAAAATACAGTAGGAAGATAGATATATACACAAAGAACATGAAAACATGGGTGTTGTCATACCAACTGTAACGAGAGTAATTAATTAAAGGTGAGCTATTATCAGCAGGAGAAAAAATGGGCCATCCTGATTATCACTACAAAAGTTTTTTTTCTCCTGCTGATAATAACTCACCTAATAGCTCACCTTCATTAATTACTCTTGTTATAGTTGGTATGGCAACACCCATTTTTTCATGTTCTCTGTGTAAAAAAAAAAAAATCACACCATTTTACTCTCAAACCCTTTCCCCTACCCCCCAAAAATCCATCCCATATGGTGGGTACTTTAACTTCACATAGATATTTGATTGTGTATGTTGCTTAGAAATATCCCCCTAGCAAAAAACATGTTTTTGTAAAATGCAATTCAGGCAGTAACCACCACTCCAGGACCTTCCCTTCCACTCCCAATCTTTCTAGGAGAACTGATTCTCCCCATTCCCAGGAATATTATCTTCTCTTGTCTTCGGAGTAAGAATGAATAAGTTTAGCTTTAGCCTTAGGCAAAGAGTTGGAGATTAATTCTGACAGTTCTATGCCAAATTTCTCACAAAAGGTTATGTAAAGACTGACAACAATGGTTCCGGTTTTACCCGCTGTTGGATTGATTTATGGATGAGCTAGACCAGAGGTCGGCAACCTTTCAGAAGTGGTGTGCCGAGTCTTCATTTATTCACTCTAATTTAAGGTTTTGCATGCCAGTAATACATTTTAACGTTTTTTAGAAGGTCTCTCTCTGTCCTTATTATATAACTAAACTATTGTCGTAAAGTAAACAAGGTTTTCAAAATGTTTAAGAAGCTTTATTTAAAATTAAATTAAAATGCTGATCTTATGCCGCCGGCCCACTCTGTCTGCTGCCGACCTGGAGTTCCGTTCACCGAGGCCGGCAGCAGGCTGAGTGGGACCGGTGGCCGGGACCCCGGCTGGCAAGGGGCCGGCAGCCAGAACCTGGGGCCGGCAGCGGGTTGAGTGGGGCCGGTGGCTGGGACCCCGGCAGGCAGCAGCGTGCCATTAAAAATCGGCACACGTGCCATAGGTTGCCAACCCTGAGCTAGACCTTAATGAGTCACTATCTAAAATCACAAAGCTTATAAATGGCACTAGCAAATTAGTAGAGCCAATAGGAATCTTTCCATTGCATTCAGTGGGCTTCAGATCAGACCCATGATCTCCAGGAGTCCTTCACTGCAGGGTTTACAGCATTTACAAATTCTTTCAGTAATTAGTTGATGCTTTAATCTCCATCAATGTAAGCAAAAGCACTCACACACCAAAGTGATGGACACTGTGGAAACTCATGCCATAATAATTCATTCATTTCAGAAGCTCTGACTTTTCAGACTGAACAGAGAAGATAGCAGAGTTCATAATTCACAGGAGTCTGATACATGAAGGATTCAAAGAGCTAGAAACAGCTACAGTTCATGGCAGTGACCAAATCCACTGGCACAGCTAATGTGTGACTTAACTTACAAGGTCACAAGCACCTCTGGCTTCCCAGCAAGTCTTGTAAATTGTGAGCCCTGAAATAAAAGCTGCATGAAGATGATAAAACCTGCTGTATGGTGTAGTAGTAGCTCAGCTGATAAGCATTGTGAGCCACCTCTCTCTCTCTCTCACTCCAGACTTACAAGTGGCCACAAATTGTGCCAGAGGTGCTTGTAGGTAAGTATCATGAACCCATGGCTGTTTCTTTCACAGGATACAACTGTACATGATTACAGTATTCCATCAAAATCCCTAAATTGAGGGCTAGATCCTCAGCCTTCACCAGTCCTGTGCTTGGTACAGTCAAGGGGATAGTCAAAAATGGCATTAGGCCATCTTTGCAGCTCCCTGATCCCGAAGTCAGTCAGGTTAAGCCCAAGGCTCAACTTCAGCAGCCTCAGGGCTGCTCTAATTCATGTCTCCCTGCAACAGACCCCCAAGCATCTAGCTGAAGTGAAGGGGCATTCTGGTTTCTGAATACACCCCTTTGCCTTGGTCATACCCCCAGCACTCCCACTCTGCCTAGATCCATGAGGAGGATAACATACTAGGAGAATCCAACACTAGTTTTCCAACTGCTTTGAAAAGCAGCTGGAGGCTAAGGAAGAAGAGGATCTATATCTATTTAGCAGGATATGTCAGACATTCTATTTTACATATGTTCTTTGGTTATAACATCACGTCTGCAACTATCCTTGATCAGGCAAAGACCTATATTATTTCAAACTTCTAAACAAAATTTATAATTTACTTTTGAATTTAGTCAGCTTTGTATGCAAGATGCATTATACTCATGTATCAGAGAGTTAATGTTAACATACTTATAATGATTGTCTTTATAATCCGGTAGTTCAGTAAATGATATAAGTTTTCATTTTTAATCTTATGATCCAGGTATTTAGAATGTGTCCAGTAATTCAAGTATGATAGAAGTCTGAGCAATCCAGGTATGTAGAACTACCACATAATATATTTGCTGATGTACAAAATCCTCAACTATTGAAACTTCACTCCAAGGATTTAAATCCCCCCTATAGAGAGAACCCAAAGACTAGAGAGCTCATCCGAATTGCAAGCCACCTGGAAGTGCAGTTATGTAACAAAACAAACAAAATCTACATTTGTAAGTTGTACTTTCACAATAAAAATATTGCACTACAGTACTTGTGTGAGGTAAATCAAAAATACTATTTCTTTTATCATTTTTACAATGCAAATTTTTGTAATAAAAAATATAAAGTGATCAGTGCACACTTTGTATTCTGTGTTGTAACTGAAATCAATATATTTGAAAACGTAGAAAAACATCTAAAAATATTTAATAAATGTCAATTGGTATTCCATTGTTTAACAGTACAATTCAATTTTTTTTTAATCGTGATTAATTTTTTTTAAAGTTAATCACGTGAGTTAACTGCAATTAATCGATAGCCCTAATCCCAAGCAAAAAATTTCATGCTGTTGTCTTTTATCCCTGTGCCGAGAACATGACCTGCCTTTTACAAGACTTAAATATGATTGACAACTCTGGTCAAAACTTAGCTGTCTTATAACTAAATTAATATTTATACAAGCCTCCTCTGAGAGCTCTCATGAAATAAAAGAAAATCAATAGTAATAAGGATCCTTTGTGGGCTCAGAAGGGGTCAACCCCCACATCAGTTACATAGAGTAGAAACTTTCCTTACAAACATGGCCCAAAAGGTGAAAACATAACAATGTCATCTTGGGAGCTGAAAGAGCAAAATTGTTAGGGATACTGTGATACTGCCTTAATGTATGATACATCTCCACTACTAGGGATGAGCAAACCTAGGGTTACCATTCGTCCAGATTTACCCGGACATGTCCTCCTTTTTGTGCTAAAAATAGCGTCCGGGGGGAATTTGTAAATCACTCAAAATGTCTGGGATTTCCCCCCTCCCCAGCAGAGCAGAGCGAGCGGATGGGAGGGCTGCAGGAAAGTCACGGGCTGGACTCCGGAGCAGCTGTAGAGGAGCTCCTCCTCCCCCCCCCCCCCGCCTGCATTCTGAGCCGGCAGCTCCTCCTCTCCGGCAGCACTGTGCAGGGCCAGGGACCGGGTTGTGTGTTGTGCTGGGGAGCGCAGCCATGTGTCCGGCTCGCACAGAGCCCAACACCCTGTTCTGAGCAGCAGGGTAAGGGGGCCAGGGGGCAGGAGAAGGGGCAGGGAGGTTCTGGAGGGGGCAGTCAAGAAACGGGGGGGGTCGGGAGTTCAGGGGGGGCTTTTGGGGGGGAGTGGAGAAAATTTTGGGCAGTCAGGGTACAGGTAGGGGGAAGGGTCCTGGGGGGCAGTTGGGGGGGTCTTAGGAGGGGGCAGTTAGGGGACAAGGAACAGGGAGTCTTAGGTAGGGGGTGGGGTTCTGGAGGGCAGTTAGGAGCAGGGGTCCCAGGAGGGGGCAGTCAGGGGACAAGGAGCGGAGGGGTGGGGGGCTGGGAGTTCTGGGGGGGAGCTGTCAGGGGGCAGGAGTGGGGAGAGGGATCGGAGCAGTCAGGGGACAGGAAGCAGAGGGGTTTAGATGGGTTGGGAGTTCTGGGGGGCGCTGTCAGGGGGTGGGGAGTGGTTGGATGGGGCGTGGGAGTCCCAGGGGTCTGTCTGGGGGTGGGGGTGTGGATAAGGGTTGGGGCAGTCAGGGGACAAGAGGCAGGGAGGCTTAGATAGGGGGTGGAGTCCTGGGGGGCAGTTAGGGGCAGGGGTCCCAGGAGGGGGCAGTCAGGGGACAAGGAACGGGGGGAGGGTTGGAGGTTCTGGGAGGGCGGGAAGTGGGAGGGGCAGGGGCGGGGCTAGGGTGGGGCTCCTCCCATCCTCTTTTTTGCTTGCTGAAATATGGTAACCCTAGCAAACCCCAAAAGGTTCAGAGGTTTGGATAACTCTCTATACCAGTGTTTCCCAAACTTGGGACGCCGCTTGTGTAGGGAAAGCCCCTGGTGGGCTGGGCCGGTTTGTTTACCTGCCGCATCCGCAGGTCCGGCCGATCGTGGCTCCCACTGGCCGCAGTTTGCCACTGGAGGCCAATGGGAGCTGCTGGAAGCGGCAGCCAGTACATCCCTCAGCCCACGCCGCTTCCAGCACCTCTCATTGGCCTAGAGCAGTGGTCTCCAAAGTGGTGTGCGCGCACCCCAGTGGGTGCGCAAGAGGATCCTTCGGGGTGCGCAGCAGTAGGAGCGCCGCTGGAGCAGCGCCACTTTTTTTTTTTTTCCCCTCCTCCCTCAGCAGTTCAGCCGGGAGTCCGAGCGGCTCTTTTTTTTTTCTTTTTGCTACGACAGTTCGGCCGGGAGCAGGGGGTGCATGCTCAAAAATTTTTTACTGATGGGGTGCGCGATCAAAAAAGTTTGGAGACTACCGGCCTAGAGCAGCGAACCGCGGCCAGTGGGAGCCGCAATCGGCCAAACCTGCGGATGCGGCAGGTAAACAAACCGTCCCGTCCCGTCAGGGGCTTTCCCTACACAAGTGGCATCCCAAGTTTGGGAAACACTGCTCTATACTCTTTAGAAGTCTTCTCCAAATCCAATCCTTCTCCTTTCCAAGCTGAGGAACTGAGGTTAATTGATCCCATACCTACACATTTTGAGGGGTGGAGGAGATCCTCTTCTGTGCATGCATGGGGGGATGGGGTGGGAAGTATCAGACATGCACATGCTCTGTGCCTATGGGGAGGGCCAGGGGAAGCACATTATCCCCACTGGACTCAGTAAGAGCTCGGCAAAAAGGTAACAGACACTTGCTGTGTTTCCTCTTCAGTGACCCCTCTGCACCATGCTACCCCCATTTCTATGGGTCCTGGAAGCAGCCACAAGTGCAAGACTCCCACAGAGCTATACTACCAAGGGACAGGGAAGGCCCACAAGAATCTTGGAGCCAGCACAAAGGCACAGGGCACCAGCCTGGAGGGCCCTAGCTTCGCAGTATTTCGAAATATGCATGAGGTCTGGGGGCCAAAGTCACCATTTCTTACTGGGGAGGAAGAGTGGGTAAGACCCTCCAAATTTGCAGGAAACTCCAGAAGGTTTCCCTATCTATTACAGAATTTCCCTCCTTCAAGCTTTACCACATTCTTTCCTTAACCTCACTCTTTCCTATCCCAGCTCCCATGAACTAATCCTCTACTTCCTCCATGACTGATTCCCCTGTCTTAGATCCAGTTGCTTTCATCCCACTTTCATTTTCCCCTCCTGATACCCAAAACACCCCCCTCTTTAATCTTCAGCAGGGCCCCTTTTCTCTGCTTTTGCTGATATCACAAAGGGTGCATTGCAGATTCACAGCAGGTCTGGCAGTCTCTGCTAGGCTAGCCGCTGTCTATATACTCATGTTCCAGGGTCTCCCTGGCTCTAATAGCAGAGAAGCTCCTGCATCTAAAAGATCTAAAGGCGGCTGTAAGTGAAAGTCTGCTAGACCTGCTCAGACCTTACAGTGGATTTTACAGACACATCTGTTTCAGGTTCTTAGGGACATGTCTGCATGGGGAAGTTTACCTGCAACTTATACTGATCAGTATACCACTGTAGTTATACCAGTGTAACTCCCTGTGTAGACACATTTATTTGGAATTGCCGTGGCCTTTATTCAGTTTAGTTTATGCCCCTTTGAAGTTTCAAGCTGGTGTTTAGGTTTTTAGTTAGACTGGGTCCTTCCCCCCGCCCCCCCAAATAATTAACCCTTATTAGCTGGATTGGGTATAAAATTATTTGGTCGTTGCTGATACGTTCATCCATAATCCATGTAAAGTGCTAATGCCAGCGTTGCTTCCCTGCCTTATAGATGTAGAGCTAAAATGTATAAGCACACTGGGCTTCTTCCCATTATTTCCCACATGCATTTTCCTTTTCAGTTCAGAAAGACTAGCAAATGACCCGTTTCTGCTGCAGTTGAGGCATCAGTGAAGAACAAAGCAATCCTACGGAGGATGGGAATTTGAACTAGAAGATACTTGTTAATTGGCATTAGATGGGTCATTTGATAACCACCAACATTAATAAAAGCCATCCAAACTTGCCAATTGTGCCTTTCAGTATGCCTTGCCAGAATATTGTGCAATACCCACTGTTAATTATTGGCTTGGATATGTTTCCCTAAAGCCTTTTTGAGGCTATTGATTGAGTATCATGTTATTTTGATTTGCAAACAATAAGTAAAGCAGCATATATTTTACCTTGCAGAGATTTTACACATGCCTGCTATGAAGAATACGGATGTTACAGTCACGTGAAATACCTGCAACAAAATTCTACAATGCCTGCATAAATTAAGCCTATAGTACATCTGCTAAATACTGATTATGACATGATCTTCAGTGTACTGACACTTCTGGTTGGGAAAACAAGTTGGCACAAATACAAGCTTCTCTGCAGTTGGTGCCTACCTATGCCAAAACCTGCTTCTAAATCAAGCAGTGAGTTGGGAATCTTAAATAAATAAGAGATCTCAAGGCTCCTACTTTTCTTACACTACATGGGACAGTTGCAAAGTTTCATTACAAACATAGAAGTTCTGTCTTGCAAACACAGGAGCACAATAAGAAATTAAGCAGTGTTTGATCATCTTATTTGCTACCTTTCTTTGAGTGATTTGTCAGATAAGAAAGCTCCCTTTCCTGTCTGATGCTAAAGCAGATTTGTTAACAAAAGCCATTCATCTGTGGGGAAAATAAGTGGCTCTGAGCTGCATTTGTTATCATTATATCGGGGGGGGGGGGGGGGGGGGGGGGGGGGAGGGGCGGGCGGTTCCTCTGACTTTTTATACCAATATAAACAAATCTCTGGTTTAATTTTTGTGAATTTCATTAATTTTTTTACTGAGTAAAGTATGTTCTGTTGATTAAATGTAAAGCATACACAGATGCTGAAGTTACAAACTTATCTCCAGCTTTACCTTTATTTTTTCACAGGGTGACTGTAGCATAAACATTATGTATTCAGCGCACTAACTGCACAATCATAAAACCAAGAGTCAACTGAATTGTGAGTGATGAGGTGTAAAATAGTTCTTACCTACATTTGTATAAACACCTGCCCTTTGCATCTTCAGTTTTTATCCATTATAAATCTGGTTAGAGAGAATACAAACAAAGTCATCATATAAATAGTTACCATCGCCATTGTGTCTTGTATCAATCTCTGTAAATAAGAGACAGAATTCAGGCTGCAAGCAACTGACAATTTTAGATGACTCACTCAAAGTACCTATTTGCTATGCATAATGTGAACTAGACAGTACTTTTAAAGCACAGTTGATAAACTAATCGCCATAATTTCATAATCTCGGTGATGTGCCACTCGCATACTAAATCATCTTATAGAAGTCAAAGTATAAGTGCCAACCAACACGATAAATGATTTGGCTGAAAGAGAAAAAGGAGTAAACCCCACACAGTAAGTATACATGTAAAAATAAGTTTTCATCCTTCAAAGTACACTATAAAATACAAACCTCTGAAAGCAAGTATATACACATGGAAATGGCCTGGCTAGTTGTATATGTGCCACTCCCTCTACTGGATAGAATTAGAATTGCATAAATGTGTGTCATAGGCCCTATACTGCAAAGGCCTATGAATTTGGAGCAGGAAAATATGAGTTCTTTTTCCCTCCATTGCCAAGTGATACTTAATGGCAATGGCATGCAACATTTTAATATTTAGTTGTATATGGCTAAGATTGTTACAATATTTATTCAGGGCATATAGGTAACAAATTGCTATTTATGAAGAAAATTTATCAACTTTTGGTGGAAGATTTTTTAAATATCTTTTAAGCTACTTTGAATTTACACCACATGGAGGTTAGATGGAAAGTTTAAACCCACTCCTGCCAGAAACTCTTGTAGTGATTTATCACAACTGACTTATACATCTTTTTTTCTGTTTTCCAGCCCTTGTTCAATCTTATGTTGAATGCTGTATATCTAATCATAATCCTGCTGTTATCACAGCTGTTATATGCTTTATTTTTGATGACTCAGACAGATGTCCCAAAATTGCCCTAGATCCCTGCCAGCCTTTTCAATTGCATTATACAATCAATTAAACTTTCCTGACCCTATTTCTCTCTAGATAAAATTCAGACGTTGACACTTCAAGAAGCAAATCATGTGTGTAAATTGGTTCTAATGACAGCTATAGTCATATGCAAATGGAATATTAGCAGACATTAAAATGTCCAGGAGCACTAGCTTGATGGATGCAGTTAAGAAAAATTAACTAGAAAATGCATACTCCAGATACTTCCCACAGTATGTAATGCAATTAAAAGAAGGCAAAGGGAAACTCAGACTAGAAACTGACTCTCTCCTGCCGTGCCTATTTATTTCCCATCATCTGTTATTATTGTTGAGAATCTTCACATTGTATCTCAATTAAGCAAATCTCTCAGAATTAATAAGGGTTTGCCTTCTTTATCATCACATCTTTAATGTTTGGAACTGAAAACATTGGCACCTCATGCTGTACACGAGTGTGAGTCGTTAGCATCATAATAATAAAATGTGCTTGCCAAAAAATGATTACAAGTGAAGCTTTATTGCAAGGGTGTCTTGTTTGGAGGATTTAGCCCAATTCGACTCAATGACAACAGTTGTCAGCCACTGATACTGAATATAATCTATTAAAATGACAATGTATTGAATTTTCAGAGCACTAAGCCATTATTTGGGCATGTTTGGAAGACAGCTTATTTTGACACTGTTTAGAGGCCTCAAATAATGGACATTTAAAAATGCTCATTTTCTTTGATGTTCTCGATCAAGTAATTTGCAGTCCATTGGCAACAGGGCTAACATTTAAATTTCCATAAATCTCTGTGACCAAACTACCAAATTCCAAGACCTTGTGGATCAACTCTTAAGTCACTTGTGGAGAAAGTGCATACATTCCATGATTCAGAATGTTCTAATTCCATAAGTCTTAACATAAGTTCACCATTAAACCACATGTTTTCAGGACATCTAATAGCTATATGCTCTTCTGATTCATAACATACACAGAGACTAAAGGATGTACAGAACCTGGAATTTATCTGGGAAAATCTTCATTTTGTTTCCTGGCCCACAGACCAGCTGGGTAAAGGGGCAGGGGACTTGACCTAACAATCATGAAAATCTACTGCAAAGAGTACTGGACACCACCTAGATCTCAGGTTAAACATGGGGATCCCCTCTGTGTCCACAAACCACCCAGTATACCAGACTTCCATGGCTCTCCCACCACCAACTATATGCATATCCCCCTTTCAGGGGGCATCATCAAGCATGCTGGAGAAATTGTGGCTTTTGCAGCTATCACTGATAAATCAGAAAGGGTACGTGCCACATAGGGAACATCTCACACTACACAATTTTAGCATCATAGAATTTACAATGGGCTACATGGCCCCCCTCCAGTGGTAAAAGCTTTGGGAGCATTAGGGTGTATTTTTTTGTTTAGGAATTACTGTGGTCATGTGCATCTGCTCCAGCTTTGTCTCCACCTTCCCCACTCTCCCCAGCCCCCTCACTGGCCATCCAGTTTCCTACCTCTGCAGCGGCATCGATTTACTGGGTCTGGTGAAGACTTGATAAGTCATCGTCGACATAGCATGGTGTAGACACCGCTGTAAGTTGATCCAAGGTACATTGACTTAAATTACGTAACTTAACTAGCGTAACTTAGATCAACTTACCTCATTAGTGTAGACCAGGCCTTAGATTCCCTTATGCTCACTTCACCCTCAATCTAACCTAGTGCTTGAGCATGTGCTTAACACCTTAGACCCCCTCAACATATGGGCAGGGAAGATGAAGGTAGGGTCTAAATAAGTTTAAGAAGGTGTCTACATTAGCCCAACTGGAGTTTAACTTAAGCCACCTTATGAATTACTTCTGAATTTGGTCATTACTATTAATATAATTGATTCTAAATGTGAACTAGAAACAGAAATCCTATTTGTTCATTTCACTGAAATACTTGTAATTTTAATACTCTCTGTTTTCATTTCAGTAACCCTTCAAAGGCTCCAAATTGGGCCAAAATGTCCTCCACAAAGGTCTGCTCTCCAGGAGCAAGGAATAGCTGAAAAAGTCCTTGTGATTGCAGATAGCTGTGGGTAAAATAGAGCTGCTTTTGGGCTGCTCTAACTTCTGACAGGTACCAGACTGCACCAGTCCCCAGTCAGTCCCAGAGTCTGGGGACCACAAAATTGGCATCCAGCCACCTTTGCCATTATCACTTTTGTCCACACACACTGATCAGAATCTGGGCCAATAGCCATTGGATGCCAATGGATGTCTTTTCTTTGACTTCAGCAAGCTTTAGTTTCAACCCTTGGTAAACAATATATAGAAAAGTAGTTTCTGCTGAAACTCAGCACATTCAGTCATCCCCTATCTGCTAATGGAAGCACTGTATTTGACTAGAGCTGGATTAATAATGTTTTGTATAAATTGTTGCACAATTTACTCAAATATCTCATAAAATTAAGCAAATAAATTATCCAATGAAGATTATTCAACCAGCTTTACTTTTGCCATGTAAATACCCTATGATTACCATTACTTAAATATGTGATCTAAGCAATAGAAGAATATTTTTGCCAGCACATATATACTTTATTACACATCAACAACAAGAGAGGGATCACCAGAATGTGTAGGTTGTAATGAATCTTAGAATCTGTACATTGTAGTGAAGAAGAATATTTAAGACATACAAACGTTTAAAGTGTATAAATAAAATAACCAACCATGGTTATCATTTGGCTACATTAAATCTTTTTGTTTTTAAACTAAATTATCTTTACTATCAGTGTCACATGTTCAGGAGCGCCGCCGCTTTTCTGACGCCCTAGACGGCGGAAGGACCCGCCCCGAAATGCCGCCCTCCACAGAGGCAGTGGAAGGTCCCGCCGCCGAAATACCGCCGCGGTCACCGCCCCCAAATTGTAGCGCCCTAGGCGATCGCCTAGGTCGCCTAATGGGTTGCGCCGGCCCTGCACATGTTGCATGCATGAAGAATGAGTAAAAGGTCATTAATTACTAAAATTAGAAGAGTTTATTACATAAAAGTATTTACCTTCAACTCTAGTATCAACCTGTTTGTGATTTATCTCCATTCCTTCTAATTTGCATAGATAAAAGCAACACTAAAAATGGCAACAGCAATACAGGAACACAAGGGAGGTTGAGTGTTCACTTGACAAGTATATGAAAAATCTCAGCCAGATTCAAAATTACAAGTAAATAATTCCTACAACTTGTAAGTGGGAAAAATAAGTTTCTTTTTTCCAGTTCATGCACACTTCCTTACATGAGCACAACCTGCAATCTAAATATTATTATATTGTAAGAATTCAAGTCAAAAGGTAACTATTTCTGTGTTTAATGTCATGTGTAAATTTATCATAATGTGTTTATTGCATCATTCATTAGGTATATTACTCTAAATAAGAATCTCATCTAAATCAGACAGGCTTTTGTAAACACTTAACACTGTACATTGAGATCACTCAAGAGCTCTTTCAATGAGCAATCAAATCTGTTCTACTGTTCCTTTAGGACATGCTTTATCCCACTTCTGTTTGATCACAGTTCTTTTAGAGAGTCCAAAAAGGGAGCATGCCTTGCTGAATGTAAAAAAAAAAAAAAAAATTCTCATTAAAATGTGAACTTCAGGCACACTTCTCTCTCAAAGGGCTTTAATTTCTCCCTGCATGACCACTGCTCCACATGTCATCTCATTCCAAATCAAAACCTTTCCTAATTATTTTTTTTTGTCAGCTAGGGGATGAAAATCCTCCAGACAGTGCTTTTCCCTGGAGACTTTTCTGCCAGGGAGACTTTGCTAACATGTAGTCTGATTTTACTGTACCTTTTAATCTTAGAGTCTAATCCCATTCTCATGCCACAAACAGGTAGACTGAGTGGTTGAAAAAAAATAAAGAATGGACTTTCTTTTCAGGTATTTACATTTTAGTTCTCACTATATGTTTTTCTTATATTACTGACCTCCACCTTTAACAGGAGTGCCCGAACTTATATTTGTGCATGTCAAACACATGGTGTAGTTGCTACTATCTGTTTCACTATCTTGAGCAGGGAAATAATACAGCATAAAAACATAAGACAAGAATATTTAATACACTCAAGTTATTAGAGATAATGATGCATCAGTAAACTTAATACTCCATGCAGCTTTACCTTGTTTGTCAGTAATCAAAATCAGGATGAATGGATGATTGAGCCAATGAAAATTAAATTCTGTCTTCCCTATTTGTTCTTCTACCTTAATTTCCATAATTTAAGTTTTCTTCAGCAATCTGGTCAAATGATGACAGTTTAAGTGCCAAGGAATAAGAGAGAGTCTCCTGTCTCTCAGTGTTCTCTGAAATTGCTTTTTTAGTTGTTACCAAAGCAAGGATAACTCTAAAAATAAGGGGGGAAATTTCAACAGTACTCAGCATTGGCTCATCTTTGTTTTCATTGACACTTCCATGAGAGCAATGTCAAGACAATGCCGAGTGCTTTTTTAAACACGCCCCTTCGCGTCCAGGGTCATTAGTGAAATTCTTGGTCAGGCCACTGCCACTGTCCACCTAATTATGTTTTATATTAAAACAAATGCTACTCAATGGAATAGAGTCACTCAGTGGTTTTGGTCCACTGGAGCCACAATCCATAAATTCAGTCCTTCGAGAGGCACATGCTTTTGGGTGGGGTTGCTTATACGACTATAAATTAAAATAAATTTTATTGATACTATGTCATCTTCAACCATAGATCCTGACAGACAATGTAGGTTGCTGACTTTTGCCAGGATTAACAGTTGCCCTCAGTCCCCATCCCTATGTTCCAGTGCTATTTTTGCCCTCATTTGTAAATGGTTTGCCTTTGTTGGAAGAAACTTCAGAGCTAAACCCTTCTTGGGCCTTCCTTCAGTCACTGACCTGCTTGTTGACCATGCCCTGATTTAGATTACCTCGGTTCTCTTCCATGTCCTAGTTCTACTAAACAAGTCTAAGAGGAATGTCAGTTATGAGACAATACTGCATTATTGCCCTGCTCTAATGGCTTTTTCTGGAGCAATGAAGCACCACAACGCACTGCTTCCAGCACTAGCCATAAACTACTTGTGCTCAACGTGATGCTGTATTCCTATTCCTCCTCTTTCACGAGACACCCATGAGCAGGTGCCTTTCCCAATTTGCTGTCAAAACAATCCATGCACTATGAAGAAACCAAAACCAAACTCAGTGTATTCCTGGAGTTTGGTTCCAGGCTAAGTATGCCCAGACAGATGTATATTATATTTAATCAAACTCTATAGTGCTGTAGTGGACATGTTGTCTTCATACAGCAAGACTACAGCCAAATGATTCAGCATTCATGGCTACAGACAAAACTTCCTTTTTTAAAGTAAATGACAAAAAAGAAGAGTTGATTTTTAAATCATAGAGCCTTCCCACTCAGCTATCAGATAAAACCCAGCCCCTACCAGTCACAATCCCAGGTTGACAACAAGGTACTAACTAAAGCCAAACTAGTCAAGTGACATACTAACAACACATAAAATAGAAGAAACCTAAAATCTAAACTTAACTGAATCTGCAACATTCTTTTTTTATATCTCAAGCAATTGGCAGCACAGCACAGGGTTTAATACAGGGGAAATGTACTACATGCAACAGTTTAGCATATTGCAATTCATCTGTAATATTGGAGGAGTGTAGATATGTCTTCAATTTTCAGAGCTACTACTGTAGCCGTCTCTGTGAGCTCATTAATACTGTATTTCAGGTGGCTGTACCTTCTGTCTCCTCCCTCACCTGCCACTCCCCTTGGCAAGGTTGACTGGAATAATATGGTCTCAGTTTCTCCTGAACATACTAGCAGTACATATAGTATAAATTGGTGTGGGTAGCAAGAAATTAGTCTAGAGGTGTTTTCTTTATGCAATATTTGCACATGGTCTCCATTTTTATTCACTGAATTCTGCAAAACCTTCTTTCACTACAACTTTATGAATAGTGATGCAACCCAAACCAGAAAAGCTCAAAGTCCTCCCACTCTAGCTATATTGAAAATAAAGCTATACATTTCTTGTTCCTATATAGCAAAAAAGTAGAACTCTTTTCTGATAAAGACGTACCTCCAAATCTGTGTTTCAAGTAACATAAATTGCTGGCTTTTCTTCCATTTTCTATTCCTTCTTTTCTAAAATTTTGTTTGGGTTGCTCATTGGACAGTCAAATTCAGAGTCTTATTCCTGATTTCCCAAAGGCCTTCATGGAATTTGGCTACTAAAAACTAAAGCTTGTAAAAGAAATTGGCAGAGTTTGGATGAAAAAGATAGAATTAAATTTTCATGCAATTTTTTTTGCAAAAATTCTGTTCACTATTTGACTAGCTCTCCTCAAAACTTTGTCTCCCACCTTCACTTGCTCCAAACAATGATCCCCCTCAACAGCATTAAAAGAAAAAAAAATCCCACTCCCACAACTTGTTCTCTTGTTGGAATTCTTAGTAAAGGATTGAGTGAATATAGAAACTGAACTACCCTCTAGGGTTACCATATTTCAACAATCAAAAAAGAGGACATGGGGTGCTGCCCTAGCCCCGCCCCCTCCCACTTCCTGCCCCCCTCAGAATCCCCCTACCCCCTACTTGTCCCCGACTGCCCTATCCTGAGACCCCCCCACCCTAACTGCCCCCAGAACCCCACCCCCTAAGTCTCCCTGCTTCCTGTCCCCTGACTGCCCCAACCGCTCTCCAAACCCCCTTCTCCTGACAGCCCCCCAGAACCCCCGACCAATCTAACCCCCCGTTCCCTGTCCCTTGCCTGCCCCAACCGCTCTCTACACTCCCTTCTCCTGACAGCCCCCCCAGAACCCCCGACCAATCTAACCCCCCCGTTCCCTGTCCCTTGCCTGCCCCCCCCCCCACCAGGCCAAGGGAGAGCTGTGAGCTCCACGTGCAGCCAAACACTGTGGCGCTGCTCTGCGAGGATGGAGGGAGCAGGGGAGGGAGAGGGACTCTGGCTGCTATAGGCCCCAGTGGCTGCAAGCAGCTTTCAATCAGGCCCAGCCGTCCAATCAGCTGCGCCGCACTCTGCATGAGGGGAAGGGGGAAATCCCGGACATTTCTACTTTATTAGAAATCCCCCCCGGACGGCCATTTAAAGCTGAAAAAGTCGGACATGTCCGGGGAAACCCGGACGGATGGTAACCCTACTACCCTCTAATCCCTGGAGGTGGCTGTTCCAGGTCAGGGATAAAGTGTATCAGTGGGGCAGTGTGGAGAATCTTGCCTTGCCCCTGACTTTGCTGTATCCGTTTCCATGAAGAAAGGCCTTCAGTCTCCAGGGTTGCCAGTCCAACAGCAGCTGTTCTGCAGTGGGAGGGAGTGCCTCGTGCATGCCTGCCTATAGAGTGGCAGGCTGTCGTATCTCTTCTGCCTCCTCCAAGACCTTTTATTTTGGTTCTGGCTTCACTTTTCCCTGCTTCTGTTTGTCTCTACATTCCCCTTCCAGGTCCTTACAAAGTCCCAAGACCTTTGCATCAACATCTTCATGGCACTGGTCAATCATCAGACCAGGAAGAGAAAGCTAGACAAGGGATTCTCTTTGATTGTGGGGTCTTGTCCATTCACACATACATGCAAAGTTCCTCTGGGCAGCGGCCACTGACTCCTTAGACTCCTCAGAGCAGTGGACATTGTCCAGGGCGTCTCTGCTTGTGCTTTCTGGATCCTCCCCATTTTCACCCTGTGATCTACACCCCCATTCCTCTCTCTTTTTGTGTGTCCTGTAAACTGTTCATTTCTGGCTCTGTGGCCCCTCCTTCAGCTGAGAAGAGGGCCTTCCATTGCTCTAGCGGGCTCTTCCCGCCAATTCCAGTCATCAAATAAGCTGAAACCTCCCTTTCTTTGCGACTAGTTTTGTAACTTTTATGCATAAATTAATTTCGTTCTACAGGTCATCCTAACACCACAATAGAATTTTCTATCAAGCTGACCTGGCTAAGATTCAACTTATTCATTCTGTGCCTTGAATACCATAGAGTCGGATTTATATCATGTCTACTAAACTTTACCCTCCAGTCTGAAAAAAAAAACAAAAAAACCCCCAAAAAACTACTGTCCAATCCAATTTTACACTTGAGAATGACTGTCTGAAACAAAAACAAACAAAAAAAACAGTTCTCCTGCTACTTTCATTCTACTGAGTGGTGTGTTTTTGACAAACTAGAAAAAAATAATTCAGGATCATTCATTTGGTTCAGACAATTTCAAGATGAAAATGTATTGTGTGTCTTTAAAACTATAAACTACCTCTGTTTATTCAGCAATAATTAGTATGAAACGCCACATATCTTCTAGTTGACATTAAATTTGAAGATGTGATGAATTAGCTCTGTGGGCTGTAATAAAGGAGTTACACCCAGGAGCACTGGTAAGAGACTGCTCTCATTTCCTGGCCTCTATCAGATGGCATAGCTCGAGGTTAACAAAAGGTTAAAACCAATCACATGATGAGGTCAGTATCCACCAAGTATAGTGGCTAATATTACAGGGGCCACAACAATTATACCATAGAGTCAGATGTAATGTAATAGTTATATTAGTCAGACAACTCATTTTACATGGCTGGGTGTTTTTAAAAGATTCCATGAGGATTCCAAATGTAACATTTTAATGAAAATGGAAACGATAGAAGTACCTCAAAGATTTATTTTTACTTTATGTTCAGCACAGTAAGCACAAGTTAGAACAAGTCCATTCATTTATTCATTGTTGCAGATGTTTTACACATCTTGTGGAAATGTATGTATTAATATGGGATGTAGCTTTCGCTTTTGTTTTTGAAAAGTGTTAGGATAATTCGTCTCTGATTTGGGTATTTGAAATAGATATAGGACTTTTTCCACGTTCTGATCATGGTGATCACTCTGTCATAAGCTGTGACATAGTCAAATCGAGTGGTGTCAGCCATTGAAAAGGTTGAGATACCGTACAGTTCAGTTATGCATTTCCCTGCACACAGATTGTATAAGCACCCAGATTCAGGGTTGCCAATTTTCTACTCGCACAAAACCAAACACCCTTGCCCCAACCCCTACCCCGCCCCTCCTCCGAGGCCCCAACCCCCACTCACTCCATCCTCCATTCCCTCACTCGTTCATTTTCACGGGCAGGGCCAGCTCCAGGCACCAGCTTATCAAGCAGGTGCTTGGGGCGGCCACTCCGGAGAGGGGCAGCATGTCCAGCTATTCAGCGGCAATTCGGCAGACGGTCCCTCACTCCAGCTGAGAGCGAAGGACCTCCCGCCAAATTGCTGCCGCAGATCGCGATCGCGGCTTTTTTTTTTTTTTTTTTTTTTTTGGCTGCTTGGGGAGGCCAAAACCCTGTTCACGGGGCTGGCTGGCTCAGGGGGTTGGAGTGCAGGAGGGGATGAGGGCTCTGTCTTGGGGTGTGGGTTCTGGGGTAGGGCTGCGGATAAGGAGCTTGGGGTGCAGGAGGGGGCTCTGGACTGGAGGCAGGGAGCTGAGGGGTTTGGAGTATGGGAGGGAACTCTGGGCTGAGGCAGGGGTAGGGATATGGGAGGAGGTACGGGCTCTGGGGTGAGGCTGGGGATGAGGGATTTGGGGTGCAGGAGGGTGCTCTGGGCTGGGACCGAGGGGTTCGGAGGGCAGGAAGGGGATCAGGGCTGGGTCAGGGGATTGGGGTCTGGGGGGGAGTGAGGGATGCAGGCTCTGGGAGGAGCTTACCTCAGGCAGCTCCCTGAAGCAGCGGCATGTCCCCCGTCTGGCTCCTATGCAGAGGCACAGCCAGGCAGCTCTGCGCACTGCCCCGACCGCAGGTGCCACCCCTGCAGCTCCCATTGGCCGCAGTTCTTGGCCAATGGGAGCTGTGAAGCTGGTATTTAGGGCAGGGGCAGCACGTGTAGAGTCCCCTGGCTGCCCCTATGCCTAGGAGCCACAGGGGGAACATGCTGCTGCTTCTGGGAGCCGTGTGGAGCCATGGCAGGCAGGGAGCCTGCCTTAGCCCCACTGCGCCACCCACCGGACTTTTAACAGCCCAGTCAGCAGTGCTGACTGGAGCCACCAGGGTCCCTTTTTGATCCGGGAATCTGGTTGAAAGCTAGACACCTGTCAATCCTAGTGCCTAATGTACATAAATACTCCACGGTTATTTTTTATAAACTACAACATGAATCCCTGTACTCAAATGAGCGAATGATGGCTTTTATTCAGAATATGTATATTTGTATTAGCTCTGGATGGTTATTTCACAATCACTTTGCAAATATCCATACTCTGGCTCCTGAACAAAGAATTTTCAGGTTGCTTATAGCCATTCAAAAAATGTTATCTCAGCATCTTCCTCCCTTCGGCCCAAGCAGGAAAATACACCAAAATGCAAAGGACTGGGACTCTGAAACAGATAAAAGGAGAATTGTGAAGAGAAAAAAAAATCAAACACTGAAACCCTTTGACTCATTTCCCTCCATCCCACACATTGATTCTCTTCTGTTTCCTCCCATCCTTCTCTTTCCCTCCCTTCAAGTCAGCAAGGCTCTTGTCTGTAGAAGAAAATACCCGTATATATTCGATCATAAGCCGGTTCGTTTATAAGCCGACCCCCCCAAGATGGATAAGTAAAAAATGGAAATTTTTTATAAGCCGTTCATAAGACGATCCTATAATTCAGGGGTCAGCAAACTTTGGCTTCCAGGCCATCAGGATAAGCCGCTGGTGGGCCGAGATGGTTTGTTTACCTCGAGCGTCCGCAGGCACGGAGGTAAACCTAAGTAAACAAAGTGTCCCGGCGCACCAGCTGCTTACCCTGATGGGCTGGGACAGCAACTGATGGGGAAATTGGGCGGGGCGGGGGGGCAGAAGTTTGGAGTCAGGGGAGTAACCCCTGTGACCACCCCACACATGATCCCACCCCTAGCCCAGGACCCCCACACTCTCCCCATTCCTTCCTACCTTATCTGGGGAGGGCCAGCAGAGGATGTCTCTGACCTGGCTGGAGCTGCTCCGGCAGGCTGGGCAGCGCGGCCGCAGCCTGCTCCGGTGGGCCAGACTGGGCGGTGCAGCCGCAGCCTGCTCCAGCGGGCTGGGCGACGCGGCCACAGCCTGCTCTGGGGGGCAGGGCCGAGCGGCACGGCTGCAGCCTGCCAGCCCTGGAGCTGCAGCTGCTTCGGAGGCTGGGGGGAGAGCCACGTGGCCAGAAGCGGAGAGACTCAGGCCCCGTCTTCCCTTCTGGCTCTGCTGCTCTCCTTGCTCCCTCTGTTGGGGGGAGCAGCTTTGTTCCACCTCTCCCTCTCTATACCTGTTCATAAGCCGACCCCCTTCTCTGGTGCTTCCCTTTTTTACTAAAAAAATTCGGCTTATGAATGAGTATATAAGTATCCGTTCCGTCTATGACCACGTTTTCCCAAGTGCCTTCTTTGCACTGCACTGTGCTCTGCTGACTTTTCTGAAGCTCCCAATACCTGTCCTCAGGCTCAAGTTTCCTAACTAACGCCGCTTTATTGATGTGCTGCTTTTTTCAGAGCAACAATAGTTATACATTTCAGAGGAATTCCTTTATTGCTTAGACTAATCAGAGCAAAAACTCAGGCCAAATATTTTAGACTAGTGTGCTTAAGGTTCGACACTTACTCAGATGCCTAAATGTGGATTTGAGTGGCCTATTTTTCAGAGGTGCTGCGCATCTTCAGCATCTGTTTACTTTTTGGGGTATTTTGCATGTTCAGCAGCTTTGAAAACAGAATCTGCTATTTAGCGTACAAATATGGATTTAAGCTCTTAACTTTAGGGATTCATGGTTGAAAAGTTTGGCCTTAGCTCTTAAGGCTTGGCTACACAGTTTTTTTAAGTACTACTTAATTCTATTGGTTTGAAACCAATGTTGTTAAAAGCAATGCTATTCCCTAGCATGGACACGGTTACATCAGTATAGAAGTCCTTAAACCTATAGATCTTATTCTCATAAATTTACATTGTAGCGGTATAACCATCCCCTCACTAGGTACCAATTGCACCGGTACAAAAATCATGCCTCTAACTGAAGTAGTTAAACTGGTACAAAAAGTGTGTTTAGAACAGGCCTGAATGTAGAAGAGCTCAACATTTAGATAAACGCCTTTGTTAGCAAATAATGGCTCCAATCCTCAAAGAAGCTCCATGAGGGGAGACACCTGCACCCACATAGAGTTCCATGCACAGGTCGAGGCCTAAATGCTTTCTCCTCTCACCATTGTAACCACTGTAGCTAAGCTATTAGTCACCGTAATGTGAAGTTCAGGACAATTTTATTTGATGGGCATGTTAGTTCAGCTCTCAGATGACTAGAAGCCCTCCCCTAAGGGCTCACATCACCATTTTTTCCTGTTATGTTAGCACTGTACCTGTATAATAAAAAAGTTTGGCATCCAAAAGCACAAGCAGGCTGGTAGTTTGGGAAGTTTGCCATAAACTCACTTTAGAAATGAATAGTGCAACATATTACATCCACTTTAATCACATTAGAGCACCTTAATTACCACTACCACAAAAAACTGCCCAGATCTGCAAAACCTTACTCAGGCAAAATGCCCACTGTGTAGTATCATAACCAGACTGCCTGACACCATCATGTATCACACAAAGGCATGAAGAATATGGTTTTATTTCTGAACCTGATTTAATGAAAGCTGACTGTACTTTGAAATACTTTTGGATCAATATTTCAGGCATTTCCCAGGAGAAGCTCCACCTAGATTTTGGGTTTCACAATCTCCAAACAAAATCAGCTTCCTTCTCTTCAGCCCACACCTCCAATCTGAGTGAGAATCAGCTATAATACATTGCCAGTGCCTACCTACAGATCCCTATCTGCCTCAGCTTTGCATCTGAGTCCCCTGTGCACCTGCATTTCCACAGCTAGAAGGTGAATGTGTGTGTGTACACAGAATGGAATGTGTCTGTTCTCCTTACAATGCTTGCAGGTCTAATGATTAATTCCCATGAATTCTGATGGAAGTGATTGTATTTGTGCAGCTTACCTACAGTTCAGTGGGAGGGCAGACATGAAAGTGTGCATTGAAATATAAACAGAGTTCTTATATCTTACTAAGGTGTTTGTAATGTCAAAACAGAGCAAATACAAAGGTGTGCTATCAAAGGTTTTGTTGCATGAATTGCAGCTAAGGTCACTTTTTTCAGGGATAATGGAACGTTTCTTTCTGCTTCCTGTACATTCAATTTCCACACGATAAAACAGCTTTTGAGTATATTACATTTATATACCACTATGAATAGGACCAGATCTTCACATTCTCTCTTTGCTATACACACACATACACACACACCCACAGGCAAAGCAAACCTCATGTATTGTGTCTGAAAACCCTGAATAAACTGGACTCTTGATTCTTATCGGTTTAACTCTAGGCTGATCTCGGAAATCAATTAAGTTACAGTTCTATTCACTTCATGTATGGTATTATGTGTTCAGAAGACTGCAGTCAAATCAAACATTACCTATAAGAGGACAGAAAATACATGTTTCAAATTAGTACTAAAAGGTACATAAAGAAAATCAATTAGTACTCTGAGGTCTCAAAATAAAGATAAACTAAGTAATATCTCAATCCTCTAGTCTACTTTTATGCTTAGATATATAGCCCAGCCTGATGCTGAAGCATAACATAGCTCGTCTGAGCTTCAAGTATTTCTTGAGGGCAATATGTTCCTATCTGCAGTTTGGCACTATATAAAAACCACACACTAAAACCCTTCCCGTATTAAACACAGAAGAGGATACTTATTTAACATTGGGCATTGGCTGTAATTCTCATTCATGGATGTGACATCATTTTTATTTGTTAGAACAGAGGCTAAGTTTTATTTTTAACATAAATTTTCTACCTAGTCAGAATGAGTTAGACACACTCTCTGCTGGAGTGTACATGATACACAATGAATTATAAACGTGTCAAGGTAGGGGAGAGAATTAGTGATGATAGATGAATATCAAAATGGCTTGGCGGTTCAATTCAACTAAGCCAAATGTTGATGCTTATCTGAACCTTATACAAACTACATGAATCATAAGATCTGGGCTGGAAGTATCAAAAGACCATGCTTTCTTGCAAGATTTCTAGCACATCCAGCTTCTATTAAAGCTGGAAATATCAGGAGGAAGAAAGAGTTACTCTCTTGGGAGTTTGGCATTTCAGCTCCCAGTCATTTCTGAAATTAAAAGTGCAGACTAATGCACAAATGGAAAGTGATGACATTTTGGAATGTCAAAAAAATTCTGGGGCAAGTTCTCTACTGAAGTCAATTCCAATGACTTCAATTGAGTTAGGCCAACAGGGAATTTGGAACTCAGTTCAATTTTGGGTAAGAAGATTGGTGTTGGTTCTTGATTAATGTAAATTGGTTTGTCCACCTGAGAGATGTATATACTGTATTTTTCCTCATCCACATGCACATCTTCTTGATGGGAGTTCCATCATGGAACAAAGACCATACACAGTCCCTTATAGTAGAGCTCATTATTTAGACACTATTACCAAACTAGTAAAGCAATGAACTGCATGTTCTAGAATTTCTAGATGATTGTAGCTACTCATATGGCTAGAGCTGAGAAAAAATACCAGCTGAAACAATGAAAAAATAAATTCCCAGGTTTATGAAAAGAGCAGAAAATGTTCTCTTTTCATCTTGAATTCTGCATGACTAAAGGCTGTCATTTTTGCAAAAGGAAAACAAATGCACCATGAAAAACTGCTTTTTCCTGTGAAAGGGCCATATTTTCTTAATATGGCAATTTGATACAAACAAAAAGCTATTTTTCCTAGAGGGCACTATTCCTTCATTGTGTTATGAAAATGGTGTCTTTTAGGATAATGGCAGGCTGTGTCTATAAGGGCAATTTTCCTTAGATCCTACCTGGAAAATTTTTAATGCTAAAATAAAGAAATATATAAATACACACACACACACACACTTACTTTCATGTGAACAATGACAAGATGAAAGCTGGTAGCTTTGCACAGCTCTGTATCCATTATTTTGTGCATTTATATTGTTTAATAAATTAAAAATATCAGTCCATCTAAAATGCAAACCATTTTGAACACTGCATTGCATCAGTCAGGCTTTGAATGATGTTTGACATGAATACTGAAAGCTTTCATGTTGTGGACACTAATGTAATGAAACAAAATCTCCAGAAGAAGATGGAATTATATAGCCTTAAGCATTATAATATGTGGAGTCTGCATGCTGCTCTTTGTTAAACAAGCATCATGCTCCCTTTCTGTCTGCTAGAGCTCCCACTTCCAGCAACAGTTCAGCAGTGCCTCCCTAAATGATACACAAAGGAAAATAAGGATTTCAATGAAGCCGTACACAATTAAACTGGTAAATATTTCACATGCTATTCTAGCGCCTGCAGGAGACCAAGCTTCCTGTGGAGCTAACTTACCCTCCATAACCGAGGGAAATGAAGCAGTTTCAGTATTCAGATGGCATACTTAAATATGGGCTCCAAAAACATTTCAAGTGTTTAAAAAAAAAAAAAAAGGCCAAGTTAGAAAAAGAACAGAACAGTTCAGCCTTGTAATAGATGTAATATCTATGGCCTATATTGTGCCATCAATTTTTCAACAGAACTCCTCGTTGCTTTCCATAGGGACTTCTGCTTAAAAATTGATGAGACAATATGACCCTATTACAGCAACCATATTAGAAAGTGTTACCCGTTTAAGGGCTCAATTCTGCTCCCATTGATTTCAATGAAAAAACTCCCACTGATATCAATAGCACAGGATTATGCCTTAGGGCCCCTAGTCAGCAAAGCTTTTTAGGCATGTACTTAACTTCAAGCATGAGAATAAATGGGACTATTCATGACTGAAGTTCAACATGTGCTTAGGCATTTTGCTGGATAGGGGCCTGAATTATTAAGCAGGGTTAATTTGTCACACCTTGCTTCCAATTTAGCACTGCCACCAATGGGTTTATTGAACCAAAAAGGAGAGGGAATGAATCAATGAAGTGCTGATTTTGTCTTGTTTAACTAACCTTTTCCTAATGTTTAATATTTTGGATTAAAGACCTGTTTTTTGTGTATTTTTTCTATTTACCTTAATGGAAAATAGTTGAGATTTAAAGATATTTTCTAAAAACCGCTAGGATTTGAACTCGCGACCTCTGAAAAATCCTGCAGAGGTTTGGCCTCCTAAGCAATCAATACAAAGGCATACCTCTGTAGGAATGTGCAGGTGTCAAATTGGCCACAAGAGGGCTCCAACATTTTCCCTGAATGCCATAAAACACATGAAAATTACATAAAGAAAAAGTAGTTAATGAAAAAAACAAATAGCGCAGCCTCTAATAGGATTGATCTTAAAAATACACATCTCCATTACACAAGGGTGAAGGAGTTCAAAGAGTCTTTCATAGTTATTGCGGAGAACTACTTACTACATGAATTTCAAGTCTTAAGTGCAGTGCCTTTTGCTTCTTTAACAAAAAAGAGAAAAAAGAGAAGATGAAGCACAGTAATTTACTTACAATTGTCCTATAAAAGTCTCCAAAAATAGGAGTCATTCACATTTTGTATGTGACAAGAGAGATTTGGTCTGTTCAGCACAAAGACTAAGGCAAGTGGATTTTGCACAGTTATCAGAATACCTACTTGTATTACAGCCTGGAGTCCCCTGTCAGGATATGAGCCCCATGGTATGTCTACACTGGAGCCAGGAGTGAGCCTTCCAGCACAGGCAGGCAGACTCAGGCTAGTGGGGATTGAGCTAGCATGCTAAAAATATCAGTATGGACATGAAAAATGTCAGCCCAAAAGGTGAAAATTTCAGAAAGTTTGAGTAACTAAAAAGGGTGTTATAATGGAAATGGTTTGCAACTTTAAGTACAGATAACAAGCACAGTGCTAATTTATAACAGTTCTTCAGATAATTGAGCCTGCTGGTTTCTGCAAGGCTGGCGGTGTTGGTAAGACTTCAGCTAAAGGGCAGGAGAACTTCAAAAGTACCCCCCATCACCTACAGAATGCTGGGAAGGGTAGTGATCAAGCCTGAAAGAGGCTTGGAATATTAGCTCACAGTTGTATTATTAATTAGATAATGTCTGTAAAGTGCTTTGAATATAAAAAGCCCATCATCATTATCAATGCAACCTAATCCTACCTACCAATACGAAGCTTCCCAGGAATCTCTGGTGTTATACAGACATATAATGCAGACCAGCTATAACCAGGTCCCTTGTAGATCACTTGTATAGCTTTTGTTTGAAGAGGTAAGAAATACAGTAAATCTAAGCTGCTTTAGCTTATCACTTGAATATTTAGCTATACTATTTCCTTTATTCCACAAGGGACTATCTTTAGTTATTTTCAAACAACTGATCTGTGGAGACAGGTTGCTGAACTAATCTACTATTCATTCAGATCAGTAAAACAGTGTAATTCCTAATCCTTAGTAGCTGAACAATTCACTGGTACAATGTAGGAAAAACAAAAGCAGTGGCAGTGATTTTAATAAGCAAACAATTAACAGATTCCTTCAATTTTATAACATTTTGTATACAAATATTGTAAATCCCAAAATGTTCCAAGGAGATTAGTGGATATTGTGGCTCAAAAGACTTTTCAACCCCGCTATTTAGAGGGCTCTGTTTTCCATAAAAGCCAAAAGCAGTAAAGAGACACACCCCTTTTACTCCTCCATTGTTGTTTAGACAACAGCACTGCAGCAATGGAGTCCTCAGACTTCAATTAACTCTTAATAAAGGAGCGTTCACTTGAAGGGGTGAGAGGCACAGGACATAACATTGCACTGTCTGACTGCACATGCAGAGACAATGAAAAGGAGCGGTCAAAATCCATTGTGGAGAAAATGAATGCATGTTCTCCCCTCATCAAAAAGTCAGAGGGTATCATCTTCAGCTTCCACACTTCTCCTAACTGGGTTTTCAAGAGAACACGGGTATAAGAAAGACTAGATAAATGCATAAACCCAGCTCAGAAACAAAAAAAAGTCTCCGTCTACAGACAAATACAGTAACAGAAATATTAACAAAGGGTATATGTCCTTGCTTTATATTTCAAGGGACTCATGAAGTTCTCATACTTGTAAGGTCTGTATTCGCTCCATATTCTGCTGAGAAATCAGGCTGCATTCTGAAGCCTGTGAAAGCTTCTACCAAAACCTGCTTTACAGTCCATTCTTAATCCTTGTTTTATTAGAGTCCATAAGATTAAGTGCTAAAATCCTGGATAAGTATATCTTTGAGGACATTTTGATACTTAGTTATTTGTTAGCCCTTTATCTCCATTTATCTCCATCTGAACTTGTTATATTCATAAAGCATCTGGGGAAGATGTATACAAATTATTTGACAGGTTTCAGAGTAGCAGCCGTGTTAGTCTGTATCCGCAAAAAGAACAGGAGTACTTGTGGCACTTTAGAGACTAACAAAATTATTAGAGCATAAGCTTTCGTGGGCTACTGCCCACTTCTTTGGATGCATATGCAAATTATTTGTTCTTTGAAAATCCAGCCTAGTTAATTAACTTGCCAGAGAGCTCCTTGAATAGTTTAAAAGGTTTTCCAAATTACGTTGGTTACAGGTGATCAAATACAATACCATTGTCCAGCCACGGTCTTTTCTTTCAAGATCTACTGAACTAAAATCCCAGGTCAAAAATACAAGTGTGAATTCTGCCCCCACATACACCTGTGAAACCCCAAAGTCTTCAATAGTCAAAAACACAGGGCAAAATTTATACTCGTCTCCTTTGAGTATATATAATTTAGTACATTTGCTACATCTATCTACAGTGTTACACACCACATGTGATAGCAAGTACAGAAGATGGCTTTTTAGTATGGCTTACCGTTTACTACAGCATGGCAACCCCCTCCCCCACCCCCCAAAAAAAACTTGTAGCAGCAAATATGTTGTCTAGAAACCTAGAAACAGCACTACAGCCTCTGTAAAAACAACAATGAAGAGAGAACACTGGATAGCCCGGTACAGAAAGATTAATTCCATATTTTTATTTATATATTGGAAAGGTCGTGTCCACCTTTCTCCCCTCAAAGCCCAGATGGTCTAAAAGCAGAGGTACTTTTTGACTCCAGAACGGGATGGCAGTTTGGAATAACTGCACTGAGTGTAAAACTCGAGTGAGACCTAAATTAGGTCTTTCATGCCAAACCAACATCTCAGGATGGCCACAATAAAAAATGACTCCTTGAACCTTCCCCCACAAAACACTGATCTAGCTCAAACACTTAGTGACATCCCACCTTCTCACCCCTCCGCACTCCAGTTTCCCTTTCTCCGGATTAACTATTTTATGTGTTCAGCCCTCAGATTAACATACATTAAAAGCAAAATAAATCTGCAACAACCCCCCCTCCATCCTCCCTCATTAAAAAAAAGAGAAAGGCATGCATTTTATGAAAGAATAGGAAACAAAAGTAGGAATGCATTAGGACACTGGGAAAGTCTGAAATGAGGCATCACAACTAAATACACAACATCTGTACAGCCCTTCTTTTGATTAAAGCTTTACAAGACCCTCTTATCTTGTCTTCCTCTAGAGAAAATTGCCTACAAGTATCCAGAGCCGCCTTCATTCTTCCACCACAAGGACAGAATACTACCACCAGTGTCTCATAACATAAATCCTAACAGTGGACACCCTACGATTTCATTTTGTATCTACCCAGAGAGATCTCAGACAAACTGTGAGGCAAGCAGATTTGAGGATGATTTAAATTATGACTCTTCAGGACATCATCAAGAAATTCTCAGCCTTCTCCCAGAATCAATGAACTTTGTGACAATCCCACAAGATGTGCCAGAGATTCCTTGTTGAAGTTTCATATATGCTGCCTTTTCTAAAGGTGCTTCACCCTGTTGTTTCACTCACATTTGAGTTGAGGGAACATTTGAGCAAAATGGCAGAGTTTCCTTTAATTCCATTTCTGTGAGGGTAGGAAGGTCAGTGCAGTGCCAGCCTCAAAATATACTGACACATTAAGTTTTCAAATATCAGAAAGTCTCAGAGTGAAATGATTCTGACTGGCAAAAGCTTGAATCTTCTGCTAAGCCTGGTGGGTCTTGTTGCAGAATTCAGAGGAGCTGTTCACTGGAACATTAGCGGTTTGGTTGTTTTGTTGTTTAGAGCAGTTAATTTCTTGCAGTGCCACACCACCGCTGTTCAGTGCAGCTCTCGGTATGTAAAAGAACAATTTGATCTCACTCCACACAGAACGGGAACATGCATTTCAATAAAAACTGTGTGATCTCTATAGTCTCTAAGACACTAATGGATTTCCCTAAATACCCTCTATGCCATAAGTAAAGCAAACACAAACGACGGCTTTAAAGGTACTGTCAATTGCAGAGAGAAAGAAGTGTAGAGAGGAGATGGAGAAAATAAAGCAGATCATCCAAAGGTGTAATTAGACACAAATACAGTCTAGTTTGGCAAAGTGAACATTTCTAGGATGTTCCAATATGCACCTCTACAACTGAAAAAATATACAGACTGTGTAGGAGGCAGTTAGTTACAGTTCTCTTACAACTTACAATGCTTGTTCAAGATGATATTGTAATGCCTGTTGGTTACAGAATTTCTGCATATAAATTTTCCCAGGGACACAGACTAAGTGTTTTTTCCATCTCTAATTTAAATGAAAAAAGCTGAGTGATTAGAAAGTAACGGCTCTTTGCTTGTCCGGTCTGCATTTCTACTCCATTTCCATGTCAAACTAGCAGCACTGGTGCTAGTGCTGTATGAAGACTCCATAATTCCAGGTTTATTTTGGAAACTCCCTCCCCTCACTCTTGGTTAGATTGAGACTGTAATGTGAAAATCTGAACTATGCTCTGGCTACAGGGAGTAAGGAGACATCCTAGTTAATGGAGGCAGCTAACCAAATGGCAAAAAAAAGAGATTGGGTTTGTATCTTAGAACCATTGAGCCTACAAATATTATTGGAGTTGCATCTGTGAGCAGGGCTCTGCTTTGAGTTCACAAGTGTTGCTAAGCAATGGAAAGAGGGGGGAGGAGGAAAGAGTGCAAGAGAGAGTCTGACTTTAGGAGTACAAGAATAAATGGAAGATAATACTAAAGCCTCATTTGCAGTGAATGTTAAAAGTATGAAATATTTCCTGTCTACCTTCTAAACTACTTGCAGCCTGCGCAATGACTGCTAAAATGTGGTTCTATGTTTAAATCAATGCACATCCTGCAAGTACAAAGTAGTGTTGCATCCTGTAGCACTGACAAAAGCAGTGAGGCACCAGAACTGTTCACATCTGCCTCTTGAAAGGTAAGGACTAGAGAAACTATTATAACAATCTCTATATATAGTTTATATTGATATAGAAAACAGGCACTTTTAAATAGCTTATTGTTTAACTTTTGCACTGTAAAGAGATCAGATGCTTGTCATAGCCACACAATTATTTTTTTTATTCTAATGTTATACCGGCAGTTACAATGTTTTTTGTTGTTATATCAGACAAGGTAGATAAACGCGGTACCTTTAATTGGCTTAACAATGTCTCATCTGTCTGCTTTTCATCAACATAATTTTTTGTTCTGGTGTTATTAGAATCACCACCTGTCATGAATGTACTTACACGTTTTTCTGGCTATAAACAAATACATTGCTTTTATGGTTATAATTTCAAGGCTTACACAAAATGTTTGTTGCCTTGTTCAGTCAGACATCTCAGTAAACTCCAGCGTGCATATTTGCAAAGCATGTATTGCTAGGACTGTAAATTGAATTCCATGTTTCATTTTTTACACAGAGTTTGGATTTTTTTTTATAATCAAATTCTCTGCAGTGCTTATCTTTTTATTACTCTGAATTATAAACCATATGTTGGGGCATTTGGAGCCTTCCAGGTCATTTCATAGGCATTGCACTTTTACTGTATAGCTATCTTTTTAACATTTGCTAATAGCTCATCTGGAAAGAGAATGACATTTGTGGCTGAGTAACAGATGTGTTCATAAACAGTATGAACGATTAGCATTCCCTAGCTTGGGATCACATCTGCTGATGAACCAGCTTTTCACATTTAAATAGGTAAGATTTTGAAGGCCCTCCCCCCCATACAAGACTATATATAATCACTTCTTTAGCATCTTAATACTGTTTTCTGCCAGCATTCACAGGTATTTCCCTGATAGATAAATGATATATGATAGTGGGTTAGTCTAGTCTGTTTCTGTCTAAGATTTTGTCCTATATGCTTTATATTTTTTGTATTTTCAATCCTTATTTAAAAATAATTCTTACAAAAAATAACCCACACATATTATAATGCCACTCTGAATCACATATTAAAGGAACATACTACAAGTTAGTCAATGAAACATGACAGAATAAAATTCTGAGAGCTAAAAGTTTCCCTAGCCTATTGCAGAAAGCACGTCACCTGTTGTACTATATTGCTCAGCATCACATCACCGGGCACTTTCTTTTTATGGTTGAACAGACACATGGTCAAACCATCCAAGAAATTATGCCGGAGTACACCATCATGTGGAAATATAAAATAAGATGGAAAAAAATTCAATAAAAACCTCCCATAAAATAACCCTGTTATCAATTTTGTATAGCAAATCTCTTGAAATGGAAAGCAAATGTAGAATGTTTTGTCTAAAGATATAGGTTATATATTGGATTGCTTAACTGACCTATTTCTTTTCTTTTGTATTAATAAAAGGAAAAAATTCTTTCCTATCAGCAGTAGCAGCAGTTAGATAATTCCCTCCTGTTACTCCGCTGACAACCAACAGAGCTAGACAGGAGGAGCAAAGCAGGAGCCACTACATTTTAATCACAGAATTGAAAAACGTGGTTTGCTGAAGATTCATCTCACCTAGAGTGATGTACATGGGTTTAGGATGAACTGGCCTACTCTGGGATTATGTTACCCAGTAGAGATAATATGGGGGGGGAGAAATCCACCATCATTTCTCGTTCATTTGTTTGATAAGACGTGTGTATTTGCATGAACAATTTCAAAGAGCTGTGGGGAAGCAATCGCTACAATATACCTAAACACACAGTAATTCATATAGTCTAGCGTTTTGAATTTTAAGTTGTCTGCATACATTTTAAAATATTTTAAATGAAACTCGATTCAATATTGCTACTTTTGTCTAACTGGATCAGATCTTAAATTTTCTAAAGGCCATTGAAGTCAATGGAAAGACCCTCACTTATGCCAATGAGTGTTGGGTCAGGACTTTCTACCAGCTTATAGTTACTAGAACAGACATCAAATGAGATCGGGAAGGAGAGCATACCCCCGCACCCTACCCCCCAAAAAATTAACAATTTGAGCACACATTGGTTTATATACAGCAGCTTTGGGCATGTGGCACAACATCTGTTACAGAAACACTAGAAAGCAGACCTAAGACAAGCTGGGCTACTGCCAACTGACTCAAGATTTTTTTTCCCCCCTGACAAGGCTGTCAATAAATGGACAGATGGCATCCGATGTGCTGGCAGGATAGTTCAGTTAACAATCAAATATGTTAAATGATTTCAAATTCATTGTATGCCAGGCATTGTATTCTGTATTGTATCATATCATGCTGTTTCCTAAGAGAACTACAACCTGGCGTTCAGTAGATACTGTATTTTACAATAGGGGTAGCTGAAACAATTGATCAGGAACTACTGGGTGAATACAATCTGAATCTGGTAAATTCACCAGACTGGCTTTTTCACAGTTTTAATTCCATGCCATTTGGGGTAGGGGAGTAGAAATGAATACTAAAATGTAGGTCAGTTGACAGTACGAGCTGCTCCGACATGTACCCTCAGCCTCAAGAATATATTTAGATGTAAACAACATGTATGCACTATTATGGTAGCTGATTGTCCCTGACCTCCACATTTGCATGCCTATTTTTGCACAACATTGATTGCCCCTCAAGATGTCCCCCCATCCCATTTAGCTCATGCAAACAACCGTTTGGACACCTAGAGGCTCCGAGAGTACATAGGTGGGTTGTGTCTCAGAAATAGGTGTACATCTGGTATACACATATACATATATATATACACTAAACTTGAATATTGGCCAGTTTTAGGAAGAAAAAATACACAGTGCACCCCTGGAATAAGAAATATCAAACATTTAATTTAAATATGAGAATTCTCCTTCCTCCTAAATTTAGCCAACTCCTGACGACAATCAAACTCCTGTGAAAACACAGAACCGGTCTTAGAAAGCGAGGTGAGTTAGTGAGTCCCAGAGTTAACCAGCTCATTATACAAAGGTAAGGAAATCTTCTACTGCAGAAGAAGTGGAACCGATTGGCTCATGCTAGGGATCTAGATACTGGGCCTGATTTACAAGTATGGGGGCTGTGTCCATTCTAAAAAGCCACTGAAAATTGTGTACTTTTTTTGTAAAAGTAACATCTATTTCTATTGTAGCTGCAAGATTTGAGAAAAATATTTTCCTCTCTTTTTCCATTTTACTTAGCATTTGACAGCACATTGTGTGTAGTCAGTTTCACCCTATCCCTTGTTGTTTGTATGGGACTTCCACACAACAGAGGTGGAGGACGTTTTTGAAAAGTAAGAAAATGTCATAGCAAAGCCTCAGAAATTGGCTGGAGCAAGTACAATACCTGAAATTATTTTTCCCCTAAATTTGATTGGTTTGTAAGTTATCGGTTTCCCTTTCAAATGAGAGATGGGTCACATGTGAAATATCTACCTCACCTTCCCCAAAACTTTAGTAGTAAATAATTAGTACGGTAATTTACTAGAATCCAAACAATTAAGAATCAGATGTTTGGTTCCCAATCACATGGTTTTCCACTACTACACACAGTGACTACGGGGTGTTGTATTAATTTATCTAAAGTCATTTAGCAGTGGCCCAGGAAAGAAAAAAATGCATGAGACCGAGGAGAAAAAAGAATAAGAGGAAAAGAATCATATTAGGTGAAATCTTAGCTCCCTTGAAGTGAATGGGAGTTTTGCCATTGTCGAGTGTCAGCCAGGATTTCTTATTTCTTAACTTAATTGTAAAGAGTAATATTGAGAACTGGGACTTGGCCTGTTTCTCTTTAAGTATCTGAACATTCTCCTTGGGATCTCTGCCTTTTGGGAAGTATTCTAATAAGTGTTCAGTGTTCCATTATTATGCAAGACATTTCTGATGGGAAATCTACAAACTGATTGTGTGTGTGTATGTCTAGATTACTTGTTAGTATACATTGTCTGACACAAGGTCTTCAATTATATCATGACCTTACCATGGAGAACTTCCCCTTCCAGCTCACTATCAGTGATAATCTGAAAAACTTCTCACATTTAGGTGGCAATAATAATTCTGCCTACAATCAGGTAAATATATCAAATGAAACCTTTTTCTGCCTATCACTTGTAGTGGATGTTATTCTTCAGGAGGCGTTAATAGACATCATCATAGTTACACTAGAAAGACCAGTAGTAGCAGCAAGGAGCTGGTAGCAGGCTCCTCTAACTCAAAATGCAAAAGGTGCATTGCAAGGACCTGTCAGAGTGAGTTTTGGAATGTTGGCGGAGGCCATTAACCAGCCTCTCTGGTGGCTTTCCTTAGTTCATTCTGTTTGAAAAGGAAACTGAATGTTTCAATTATTCGGCTGTGATTGTCAGTGTGGGGATATCGGACTTCAGAGACACAACCAAGAACACAGATTACGTGAAAAATGGAAATGCGAGGCTATCTTTGTCTCGGTGAAGTTAGTGAAGTAGCTGTTCATGACATAGTGAAATTAAATCCCTGCCTTGTGGGTGTAGTGAAAGCAGGCCAGATCCTCAGCTGCTCTACACCCATAGAGCAACTGGCCATACAGGGCAAGATTGCTATACTTGGCAGACAACCACTTGTTAAGCCCTCAAAAGGGACCTGTCAAAAAAGAGTGAAATTGATGCCAAACATGCATAGAGGAGTGGTACTCAACCTTTTACAGTCCAAAAATCAAAGATTGAGTCAAAAAATGAAAGAAAGACATGCAACAAATTAGTTACAAGGTCAGAGGGCAATCATGGGAACAGCTAAAGTGTTACCATAAACACAGAAGATTTGTCTCCCAGTTCCCATAGCGTTAACCCAGTTGTCTTAATCTTTTTAGTTCCTGCTAATGATCAAAGATGCCGGAACAATTTTTATAGTGTGGGTGCTGAGAACCATTGAATCAAACTGTAAACCCTGCATATGATGGAAACCACTTCAAGCCAGGGGATGTGGCACACCCCCAGTTCCAGCACCTATGCTAATGATTAGAACAAAGATAGACACTGCAGCACAAACAAAAAACAAACAGATGTAAATATATGTAGTGTCAGAACTACACCAATACAGCTGTGCTCCAAACCTCCATTTAGGCTGGAAATAGAACCCCAAACTCCAGCCTTGTGCTTCAGCCATAGTTTATCCTTCCTTCTTACCAAGGTTCAAATGTTAGGTCTCTCCCAGTCTCTCCCTGTGATGACAATCACACACACACACACACACAAGCTATTTTGCTTTCTTTAAACAAACAAACAAAAAACCAAACACACACAGCTTTCCAGGCAGATAAACGTAAGCTATAGCATGTTAGTCCAACAGAATTAGTAACTAAAGAATAAAATACTAATAATTAGTAAATAAGGAATGAAAATACCTCTTTCTAGGTACCATTAACCATTCTTGGCGATAGAGGAGTTCTAGTTTTGCATACTTTCACTTTTTTTTTAAATAAATAGTAAATATTTTATATTGATAATATAGGTTTTGATTATTTATAAATACATTCCCATATTTCTTTGACCATTGCAATACTCTGACAACCAGCTAATCTTATGTAGTTTGCAGTATTGGGAAAAGAAGGCAACGTTTGCCAATCAAAATACAGCCTACTGGGAAAAAAGAAAAGAAAACTCAAAAAGTGTGCTAAAACCCATGCTTTTCTATAGTCGTCTAACCTACTGTTCCAGACTAATTCCTCCTTTACCACATACAGTTCAGGACAATATGAAAAATTATTTAGCAAACAAAGAAAGTACGTACACTTTTTTGGCTATAGTTCTAATTGTGTATGGAGTTTTTTTGTAATAACTGCATAGGGCCTTGAGATGATTTAAAATGATGATTTAAAATAACTAATTACATAATTTAAAACATTAAATTTAATTTTGAGTTATCTCTTTATTCCATATTTTTAAATGCAATTTTTGTGCATAACCTTCTGTATGACCATAGAATAAAAATGCCATTGTAATGCAAGATGGTAGGACTAAGTTTGTGATATTAACCATAATCCGAATTTTCATATTTCTGTGTCATTAAGAACTCAACAGTAATTTTGCATTAACAGGGTACTTTGCATACATCTGCCATTTTACACACACACACACACACACACACACACGTATAAATATACATTTGTATCTATATATGTATACCTACATACAAAGCAAAAGAGAGTTGGAGTTGACATAATAGCTTGAACTTCTGTTGCATGCATGTGTGTTTAAATTTAATCTGTTCCTGTCTAGACAGGTAAGGTGGTGTCCTATTCAACAGTATTAATAGCAGGGAGATATGTTTCTTGTGAATGATGTCATGTCTAGTAATATACATTAATTAACTGATGTCAGTATTGACTAGGCAGTGTCTTGGTTCTTAGACTCTGGTTGTACACTAATTACTTATCTCTTACATTAAGGTAGTGGTAAATTGCCTGAGGATTTAAGAATCTCTGTAGAGAAGGATGATGTAGTTTAATTTAATCAAATATTGCACGACATACAAGCCTCTTCTCTATTTTCATTTCCTGTAAACCCGTTAGCTATACATGGTTAAAGAGGAATAGTAGACCATGAATAGATTATATTTTGTGACACCACCTGTAACACAGTAGAACAGAACAATTATTATAAAGGCCTGAATAGCAGCTACCTGTTTGCGAGCATATTGCCTGAAGGAAATGCCTCTATGTCTCTGATTTGACACCAAAATAGCTTTGCATTAAAACATGCAAAATCCAAAAGGGTCTCAGCTTTGAGTGTCCTTTGATCTATGGTAAGAAAAAGGAAGCGTAAACCAAGACCAGGTCTATTATCTACAGATCAAAGTACAGCCTAGCTCTTTCTTCCAACAGCAATTAAAGATTGGGAGTTATATTTTTGGTGAGAACTATTTTGACATTTGCAGATCTTTCACAAAACTAAAATCATATAGTGCAGTGGTTAGGCAGCCTGAGAGATATACAAAAAACAATTATGGTGGCAGAAAAGCTTCTCGATGGAGACAATCTGAGTTATGTTACTTGTAACCAGTTGATGTAATTGTTTCCCTAACTGGGTCTAAAATGATGGTTGTAGTTGAAGTATGGACAGGCCCCAATGAAAAAAAAAATCAAAGGAAAGAAGACCTGAGTTTGCTGTATCAGAATCCTCAGGGTGCTGGGGAGCAAAGAGTTGTTCTGCTGTTCAGTAAACAGAGTGGAGTGATTCCTGGCAAAAAGTCTTAAACATCAATACAGGTTCTACAACCTATCCTGAAAGATGATCCTTTACTCTCACAGATCTTGGGAGACAGACCTGTCCTCGCTTACAGACAACCCCCCAACCTAAAGCAAATACTCATCAGTAACCACACATCACTGAACAAAAACACTGACCCAGGAACCTATCCTTGTAACAAAGCCCGATGCCAACTCTGTCCACATATCTATTCAAGTGACATCATCATAGGGCCTAATCACATCAGCCATACCATCAGGGGCTCGTTCACCTGCACATCTACCAATGTGATATATGCCATCATGTGCCAGCAATGCCCCTCTGCCATGTACATTGGCCAAACCGGACAGTCTCTACGCAAAAGAATTAATGGACACAAATCTGACATCAGGAATCATAATACTCAAAAACCAGTGGGAGAACACTTTAACCTGTCTGGTCATTCTATGACAGACCTGCGGGTGGCTATCTTAAAACAGAAAAACTTCAAAAACAGACTCCAACGAGAGGCTGCTGAGCTGGAATTGATATGCAAACTAGACACAATCAACTCAGGATTGAATAAGGACTGGGAATGGCTGAGCCATTACAAACATTGAATCTATCTCCCCTTGTAAGTATTCTCACACTTGCTTCTTATCAAACTGTCTGTACTGAGCTATCTTGATTATCACTTCAAAAGTTTTTTTTTTCTCTTACTTAATTGGCCTCTCAGAGTTGGTAAGACAACTCCCACCTGTTCATGATCTCTGTATGTGTGTATATATATCTCCTCAATATATGTTTCACTCTATATGCATCCGAAGAAGTGGGTTGTAGCCCACGAAAGCTTATGCTCTAATAAATTTGTTAGTCTCTAAGGTGCCACAAGTACTCCTATTCTTTTTGAGGATACAGTCTAACACGGCTGCTACCCTGAAACCTGTAATTAAACATCAATGGAAGCCCCATTTATGTTGATTTCTTGTGTGAAATCCTCTCCAGGGCTGGACGGGCATAGACTGCCATAGGTGGAACACTGATTGCAGCACTCTTGGATTGCAGACAGTGCATTCTTAAACCTGGTCCTGACGTGAGTTATTTGAAAGCAAGATAATAGATATTTGTTCTGACCTGAATCTGCTGCTTAAGACCAGGAGGAGAGTGTTAAATTCTGTTTAAACAGAATTTTCAAGAAGTTGTAAAAGTTATTTTTTCCCTTCGCTTCTTCCCCACCAAATTGCAGGTCGTCTATGCAGAAAACCTTACATTACCTGGAACAACTTTGCACAGCAGCTACTAGGGGGAAGCCTGGATTCACTCCCATAAGTGTGTATGTGAACAAGCTGCAGCACTTTGTACCCTGAGAGCAGCTCTGATCCAAGGGTGATTCAGAGGGGAGAACAGGTGACAGTACCACACAGTCCCCACCTAGACTCCATGTAATCTTTTTGGCAGCTTTAAATTCCAACCAGAGCTCCCTGGGAGTCACCTGGCAGAAACTGCCTGGTAGAGATGCTGAATAAAGCCATCTGAGGCTGCTCTGGTCCTAACTGGCTGAAATGACAAGGGGGAAGGGGTTGCATGCAGCTTGTACAGATATGCTTCACTCCTCATGGAACTTCCACTGGAGTGTGTCAGCCTAGGTTCTGCCAATAAAACTTCAGCACTGAATCAGGCAATGCATGTAGGAGCTCAAATGACAATTTTGGTGTTGATAACTTCAACATGCTTCCTGCTAAACTCTGGAATCATGTTGTAATGCAATTGGCAGATTAATATTCTACGCCATGACTGATTCTGGACTAAAATAGGGTCTAAACATATTTCCCATTTTTGTACTTAATGTGCAACACTTTCTACAGTCATAATGGATGCATGGGCCTATGCTAGTAGGGACCTCGGATACATGTTAAAGATAATCCTAACTAGCTGTCTCTCACGTTTAACATTAACGCGCATGACTCTAGCTGTACTTAGAGTATTGTAAGAGAAGACACTGGCATTACTATATACTATAATCATATGTTTCTTCTCCCAAAGTAAATAGGGGACAGACTTGTCTTGTAGTAAGTCAGGTTGACAATCATCATTTTAACTGTATTGCAACTCTGGGTTACTGAGAATATGTATTCTTAAAGCACTGAAAGATAAAAGTAGAATTCAATAGTCAGAATGTATGTTTGCTTCTTAGGGTCTGTCTCTTTTTGATACCAATGTACAGGTATATGTCAAAAATGCCAATGAATTAAAAAATCCTAAGTCTATTGTAAAAGCATGAGGATTTTTTAAACTTTGAATAGGTGAGTAATGACCTCATTAGCCCCCACTGGAAATATAAGATAATGACAAAAACTAAAAGCTGATGTTCATCTAGATTGCAAAACTTCTCATTTGACTGTGTATTACTGTCTTCTCATTTTACATGATACCTACCCAGCCCAATGCTACAGGCAAGTAATCGCATTAGCATCAATATTTGTCATTAGTGAAAACTGGTCACATCTGGAAGAGTTGGTACACAGAATACATATAACCTATATTCCTCCATAAGAGATACCATTGTGCACACCCGTTATTTTCATGTAGCCTTGGTGCTCTCATGGTGACTTCAGCTGAGAATGTAGCACAAGTACTCTAAGTAAAGCCTATGCATTAGACCTTTCAAGGCATTTAAAAATGTTTATCCCAGTTTTAGCATGTTCTTGACTTTGCAGCGGTTCTACATTGTGGAAAGTAGACAAATGCAAGCACCATTCCTTTGTCTGTGAGCTTCTCTCTCCGAAGACTAGCCTCATGATACTGGATTGAAAAACTATCACCAAAAGAGGGTGTTTCAACCATTTAGTCTAGAAAGCTGAAGGATAGTGTATGGAGGCAGGAGGAGCATGTCCAGGGACAGTTTATGGGCACAGTACATAATTGTAAGTGTGCGTGTACTAGGCCCAAAAGGAGTAGCTGAGATTTTCAAAAACAAAACAAAACAAAAACAAAAAAACACTTCATCCCCGCTCCTCTGAACTGTCATGAATCTGGGCGGCTAACTGTAAGTTTGGTTAAAACCCAGACTCAGCCTGGCTTTAGATGGGTGTTTGATTTAGCCAAATATTTTGCACTGCCCTAAGGAGCAAATATATAAAACACATATGGCAGTGTTTCCCAAACCCGGGACGCCGTTTGTGTAGGGAAAGCCCTTGGCGGGCCGGGCCAGTTTGTTTACCTGCCGCATCCGCGGTCCGGCCAATCGTGGCTCCCACTGGCCGTGGTTCGCCGCTTCAGGCCAATGGGAGCTGCTGGAAGCGGCGCGGGCTGAGGGACGTACTGGCCGCCGGTTCCAGCAGCTCCCATTGGCCTGGAGCCGCAAACCACGGCCAGTGGGAGCCGCGATTGGCCGGACCTGCGGACGCCGGATGCAGCAGGTAAACAAACAAAATGATCTTAAAAAGAAAAAAGAAATCAATAAGAGCCATTAATTCATCTCAAAATAAGACTATGTCAAGGCTCGTACAATTACTATACAACTATGGGAGAAAAACAGTGAAACCTTTCCAGCACAGTTCTCTCCACTTCAAAACAAAAAACAAATAAAACTAGGAATGAAGTGAAACTTACTTGGTCTTTTTTCCATGTATTTGCATGTACAGGTGAAAATTTTAGGGCTTAAGCTGATTTACCCTAATGTAAGTGAGAAGTAAAGCCACTGAAGCCAGTGGAGTTATACCAGTGTAAACACAGATCTGAAATCAGCTAATTGGTCACATTAAAAAGATGTGAATGTGACACATTTATGGATTTCACCATAGTGTACTTCATATTCTGTACTCTACATGAATGATTACTAACTAAGCTTTACCATGCAGCAGGCAGATCTCAGTTAAACCAGCACTAGCTTCATTTGAAACAAAAGGAGAGTATTACTACTAGCAATAGCTCTCGCCTAGGATTTTCAAGGTGACTAGTGATTTTGGAAGCCTCAATCTTGGGGTCTTCACTTTAAGACATTTTAAAGGGCCCTGAGTTTTGGAAAATCAGGGCCCTTTGAGGCATCTCAAGTTGGGATCCCAAAAAATCACTAGCTACTCTTGAAATTCTGATTCTAGTTTTCAGAGATTCCAGAAGAGGAGAAATGTTTCTCAAAGAAAAAATGAGCCTGTAGAAGATGGGTATTTCTCACTTAAGACATTCCATGTGAAAGTTGCTTACACAAAAGGGATCTTGCAATAATATTGCCTTCTAGTTCTTATGCTAGATAAATAGATCACAATATGCTGTTATTTGGGGGTAAGATCTTCCCTACTTTACTTGTGCAAAACTCCCTAGAATCGTTTTGTAAAGCTAAGGGCTCTGTGCATGTGTGTCCATGTGAATTTACAAGATTTAGTTGCAGGCAATATAGGCAGCTCTACATCAGTACAATAACTAAGGGGAGAGAGGTGTTCTGGAGCAAAGCTTCCCCTGACAAAGTTCTTTTAACACAAAATTAAAACATCAAGTAGAGTTTTGCTCCTGTTAGTGAGCTCTGCATCTCCTCCTAGGAGCTCTAGAATCCTTTAATCTTCTGCATCCGTTGCAGTTGCTCCTACTTCAAAGTGCTGCTGCAGGCAGTGGAAAGGATTCTGGCACTCATTTGGGAATAGGGCTGGGACATTAAATCACCTTGGGCATCCATCTATTGAGGGACAGCCCTGTATGTTCACTTCAACCAGCAGGGAAGATGCAGCCACTTCTAGAGCAGAATGTGGCTCATCTTTACGCAGGACAGCAACACTACATAACTGTTCAGGACCAGTAGTTAAATGTGTATCCATCTGTTGTCTTTCAAAATGTGTAAAAGGTGTTTCTACAACGAGCCACTTGAAAAAGAATCGAAAGAAAATAGCAAAATATATAAGCGTGATAGCTGGGTGCGGGTCTGAATGTCATACTCCTGTGGATTTGAAGAGAAAGCCAACAAGTCTGACATGGTACAGGGTTCCATCAACGTGTACAGCTTTTTTGCAAGTCTGTGTTGTAGTAACCAGGCAAGGTACTAACAAACTTCAACAGGTCTTTATTTTTAAAGTGGAAATCTCTTTACCAAGCTGCTGCTGCTGCACCCTCGGTAGCTCTCACTCAGCCTCCTCAACTCCTCCCCCCTCCTTCCTGTTTCCTGTCCTTTCAGACTCCCAACAGCCAGTGCTTCCAGTTCTAATAATTACAAGCCGTGATCACGATCTGCGGCGGCAATTTGGCGGGAGGTCTTTCACTCCCAGGCGGAGTGAGGGACCGTCTGCCGAATTGCCGCCGAATACCTGGACGTGCCGCTCCTCTCCGGAGCGGCCGCCCCAAGCACCTGCTTGAGAAGCTGGTGCCTGGAGCCAGCCCTGCTGGGAACAGTGCGCAACAGAAAAAAGCTTGGAGGAGAGAGAAGGGAGAGTCTGGAGATACAGAGAGATGGTTTGGGAAGCCTAATAAAGAGGATAGCATTTTTTAACCGTCATCTCAAATGCTTCATCCAATTTGCCTTTTGGGGAAAAAACAAATCTATTCTAGCATAAGATCACATGTAAAATTTCAACTGAAATTGTTTAGTTTGGTCAAAACTGGGGAGGGCATTGAACTGGCTTTATAAAGACTTCAATGAAAGCAAAACTTCCCATTGACTTCAGCGAGAGTGATCAGACTCAATGAAAATCTAATCTCGCTCGTCTATCAAGTCCTGTATAATAAGTCAGGAAATTCACAAAGCCTTTGTATCAATTTTTCATATTAGCTCCCACTATGAAGAAAGGCCTAGCTCCTGGGATGGTGTCCACTTACAGTGTTTTGTTTTGGTTTTTTAAAGCCACTTGTTTGACTCACAAAATTATGCATGCTTTACTGTATCTTGCTGAAATAATTTGTGAATGAAGCGTCAAGAGTTTATGGTACTTAGATTATGTTAATCTGATCATCCTATATTTTAAGGACTATGTTAGGAACATTGTACAATTAAGCCTCATAAGAATTAAACATTTTATGTATTTCAAGCTGCCAATGTTGTAAAGAATTACAATCACTAGAGTATTACAAATAACTAAACTGCTCCTAAAAGCATTAAATAAAATTCAAATATTCCATGGCTGTTTTACATCAGGATGTGCTTAGATTGTAAATTCACATGGTGCTTGAGCTGGGGCTGAAACAAGACATGAACACTTCTGAACTGGGGAAAAGTTTTGTTCTGGATTCACTTTTAAACTAAACCATTCCACCCACCTCTCCATCTAACTGTACCAGGAGATGTTGGATCAATTGCAGGCATGCGTTATATGGATCTACAAAATACACTTTTGAATAATGCTCAGTTTTGAAAGTTTTGCCATGTTAATACAAAAAGTTAATCTCCTTGTCTCCTCTCTCCCCATTACCAACCCTACAGGTCCACACTAGGGTGACCAGATGAGGGAAAAAAATATCAGGGTGCCCGCCGGCTGAGCAAAAAACAAGATCGGTCAGGACGTCTGGTCACCCTAGTCCACACTCATATTTCATTATATAGTGTGTACTGAAATAGAAAGTAAAGTGCTATTGCTAAGCTCTGGTTGTGAGGAAATACAGAGATATGGAGTTTCCTAACCATGATTTGTATCAAGTGTTCTGGAAAATCTGCAGTTACCCCATAGTGCAGGGGACAAAATCCGGAGCAGATGCACACACAACAGAGCCAGAAGTACCTGGGGTAATGTGCTATCACACAGAGAACTGGCTAAATTGATACACTAACTGTAGCTGCCACCGTTACTGAGTTTTAACCATATGGTGTGGCACAAGCCATGTTTAAATTTGACTATACCAGTAACTCAGTTACAAATTATAGTGTGAAGAAGAATTTGGTGTAACAGTTCCTATATCTGTAAATCTACATAAACACCCACACATACACCTCTACCCCGATATAACGTGACCCGATATAACACGAATTCGGATATAACACGGTAAAGCAGTACTCGGGGGGGGGGGAGGGGCTGTGCACTCCGGTGGATCAAAGCAAGTTCGATATAACGTGGTTTCACCTATAACACGGTAAGATTTTTTGGCTCCCGAGGACAGCATTATATCGAGGTAGAGGTGTATTATCAGATACTCACCCTTATCTAAATCCACATTTACCCAAATAATTTAGGTCTCCATTCCATGTAGATGAGCAAAGTAATTAAGATGTTTGCTTTAAAACTAGCAAGCACACAATACTCATCTAATACACAGTTTCATTATAAAACGCAGAGCACGTTCATTGAAGGTTTGTTAAGGTTTATGTATCCTTCACCCATACATAAGCTTACATAAAAATCAGATGAAAAATCACAGCTTTGAAGTTACAATGTGAAACAAAATGAAATTCTAGGTTCAGCTGTGTTTCAGTTTGAATTTTGGATCTTGACTCAAAACTCAGATGTGAAATTACAGAGTGCAATACCCATCTGGCTAGAAGTGAAAAAAGAAATTGCATGAACTCCTGGGGAGAGAAAACAGGTTAGCACAGTTTCATGGGATTAACTGGCTTCTCCTGTATTGTCTGACTTCCCATGACTACCCCTACAGCATGTTTTTTTTTAATCTCACGCTGTTACTTAATCAGTAAGTTTGACTATTTTCTCAGTCCCATTCTTAGGGCTTGTCTGTACATGAAAGTTATTCCAGAATAGAGCAGCCTATGAATTTAAAGTGGAATAACTATTCCAGAAAAACCTCCATGTGTAGACTAGCTCTCACTCTCCAGAGCAGTGATAACATGTTTCTGGAGACAATTTCTTCCAGCAATTTTTTGGTGGGATCCTTTTTGGCTGCAGTGAACCACAACTTTTCTGAGGTCCTTGTATCAAAAGAAATTATGGAAGTTGAGGCCAAAACAAGGTGTTGACCTGTCCAGTCACTACAGACATGACCATCCTAAATGGAGGACAATACATACGCCTCAAAAGATGACCCACTATTAAATAGAATATATTTCTCCTCTTCGGGAATGGATGTGAAAGACATTTGACCATGCTAGTTCATTGGATAGTGAAAAAAGCTCTGGGGCTTAAAGAAGGAAAAAGCAACACACTAGAGCACACAGCTCAAAGGAAAACAGAGTGAATACTTCATGTATTCATAACTAACCTTTGAACTTGAATGCCTGAGCCAAATTCTGAGCTGTGCTTCTCAGGAGGTGCAACTTAGCTATAAGCCATTTTCGCATGTCCGAAATTCTGGGCTTCGCTGAGGGGTGTGTCTCACGGACTGTTCTAACTTACACTGATAGTTAACAGGGCCTCTGCCCTGAGGCGGCTTTGACTTCTAGTGGCTTTCCACAACCACTTATGGACCTGTCTATTCTGCACTTGTTCCCTTCAGGAAACTGTAGTCTCATCACCCTGGCTGACAATGGGCTGTGAAGGCCTTCATAAACTACAATTGTTTGTTGTTGTTTTTTAAATAAAATTACCTTATTCTGTTTGTGGGTGGCAGAGGCAGGAATAACTAAGAGGTCTATTGCATGCCTTCCTATCTGGCAGGCTCCTAAATTGGAGAACTCAGGTAGAGACCATATTTATCATATGTTGATCTTTCAGCAGCATCCCACCCCATTAAAGTACTCTGCAGAAGTCCAGTATTTGAACAAGAGGAAGCATCACATCATGAATTTTTATACCACTCACCCCTGCTTGAATGTTGCTTAATTATAAACCATAGTCTGAAAATCCCTTGTATGTCTGCCTGCACTGCAGAGTAAAGATATTAAACAGATATACAGTATAATCTTTAGAAATATATCCAGCTATGACAGCTATTACACTGCAGGAAAAACACTTCTGTTGCCACTTTCAACGGAAATTGGATGAGGATGATTCTATACAGCCTCAAAAATGCTTATTATCTCCAAAGATACAGAAAACACATTTGGGGGAAGTGAAATCCAACAATACAAAGTACAAACTCATGTCACTGAGGACAGCTGTGCAAAATAAAATTAGTAATGCTTTCATTGGTCAGAGCACATGCTGAAATAGCTAAAGAACCCAGCCAGAAATAATTATGCTTTTGTTGTAAGACCTCATCAGACTTCACTTAGCTGGAAAGAGCTCTACAGTTCAGTCCTTCACTCGGCTCCTATAACCAAGTGTCACTTAGTCACATTTATCCCTTCAGGCATGACATTTAAGAAGGTATCATTGCATTCAGGACATAACGTTCTTTATTGGTTTTCATCTAATTGTACAATTGAGTCTATACAGTAACTAAGGCATCTCACTATCAATTCATTGATTTATCAACCAGACACGCTCTGTGATTAGAAACAATAATGAAGTCACCACACTGATAAGAAAAATTATTAATTTAGCATATTTGCCACTTTAATAGGCCAGTTTTCTAGCATATTTTATCTTACTTATGTCCTGGAAATGTATTCCTTACTGGGCTTGGTCTATGTGATATTAATTTTAAATTGATTTTTTTAAATGTATTTTGCTTGGGTACACACAAACAGGATTTTAAGCAAGACTGTTCCTTTAACAGATTGTCTTAAACTGGCTCTGCTGTGTAGCACTATTACTTCTTTTTTTTATCATCCGCAGCTGCCTCCCAATGGATTTCACACAGGGGATGTAACAGCCGTCTCTTGAGTCCAACAGAACTGACAAACTACCTATTTAGTTTACTGAGGCTCCATGCAGAGTGACTCCCAGAACCTCCTAATCTTTACAACCAGCATCTCTTTTGAAAAGGTGCAGAGAGTTTGTTTCCATATGTTCATGATTCTTCGATACTGCTGTTCTTACCAACTAGTAAATGAATGCCTCCAGCTAGCAGTAACATTTCTATCAATGTAACAGCCCAGCCCACAGGGATCTAATTTACTGAAACTGGTTAAGTGCTACACAAACATCATCTAGAGAGATTAATTGGCTGTTAAAGTTTGATTGCTTTGCAATCCCTTGGTGATGGTTTGAAAATGAAAAAGTGATCTTTTGTCATGATGTAAATACCTTGAGGTATAGCATATGCATGGGCTTTGTGTACATTTTCTAAACACAGCAAGTCTTCTGTGGGGAGGAAGCCATGACCTATTTATTTAGACTGAAATTTAGTTAGTTATATTAATTATGGATTACATTTTCCTGCAGTTTATTTAGGAGTAAAGTCTTCCCAGGCTGCAATTAATTCAAATTAAAATACATTTATGCTGATCATTAAAACAATTTGTTGCAGACAAGTTTCCATTTGATCACTTCCCAACGTCGGCAGTCAAGATAACTGCCAATTATCCCTCCTAATAAATACTTTAAAACAGGTACACCAACTCTTGGACGCTTTCCACTCCATGCAGGCTCCTTGATATTATTTGTGGTAATCCAAGTGCTAGGGAGGAGAGGGAGGATTTGTAGCTGCTTATTGGACTATTCTGCCCTTCCTTTCCACCCCGAAATCCATCGCCAGTCTGCGCCCTGAAACATACGAGGAGACCCTAGTGTAGGAGCTGTCTAGGACTATTCCCTTCCTGATCTGAGCACAGACCTGGGAAGAATAGCTTCTCAAACGATACTATAGTATCTCCCACTTGAGCAGAAAGCATAAGATTGGACTTCTCAGGACTGCATCTCACTACGTAGCTCTACGAAAGAGAGGCCTTCCCCACCCCTTTAACTGAAGTAAAAATCAACATCTTATATTGATTATATTTCAGTACGGTGGAACTGAAAGGTATTAAACAACTTTTGCTTATATATTCTCTCTTTTTTAAGAGTGACAAAAGACCAGCAAATTAGAATACTACAATATGTAACCAGCCCTGTCTGCCCGCTACAACCACCAGAGTTAATAATATGCCAGGCTCGGTTGGGACCACAGGATCCATGAGATTAAAGAGTGGAAATACTGGAAGAAATTAATACAGGGCACGAAAAGATCTATTTAGAAGAAAATATTCACAGGCTTTTGTGATGTGTTGTTTTTTTTTTTGTTTAATTCCCTCAAGAGATTAAACAACACTTGTTCCCCACTGTAATGGGGAAAATCCAGTCTGATTTCCATTCAGCTAGCACAAATGCAAATTACTGATTTCAGTGAATTGAGAGAGACTAAAGGGAGTCCTCCATTGGCTGACCAGAGGGATCATTTTCTCCTAACACTTTGGGTTTCAAGTCCAAAGTGAAGTATACTCTTATCCCTCCTCCCCTCTCCCCCCCCCACACTTGGGCAGTCCCCACCCTAGTCAGGAAAGAGTTTGACCTTCTCCAGGTGCAATCAACCTCAACCCAGTTTGGTTTGTCAAGCCTGAAGATGGGTGGGTCCTTAAAAGGGAGGATCCCTGCGCAGAGCAGGGTAGCACTCCGAAGGAGTAGGACTGCAACTTAGAGCTCCCTGGCCTCTGGAAGCTGGGGTTGCTGACCAGGGCGTCACTTGAGAGCCTTGACCTCTCACACCCCCTGAGAAAGGAGAAGGCTGGTACTTTTCCTTCCGCCCCCCGCCTTTGGTTTCCCAAAGGCCTAGGACTCTGCTTTTTGTGGGTTATAGAAGCGTACTGACTTTTTGTTGGACTACTTTAACTTCCCCCTGCGAGACTGCTGCTACCCTGAACAGCACAGCTGGTTGGCTGTGCCGTAGACTCAAAAAGGAGCAGCACCCACCCTCTCTCCAAGGAGGCACTAGAGAGCTATAGCCTAATATACCTCCTTCCAGTTAACTCTAGCAACTCCTTTGGTGGGATACCAGGGACTGAGAAACAAGAATAAGGGATACAGTCTCTTGCCAAAGAACTTGCTGGTACAGCAACTATATATTAAGGTGGAAATTTCTTCCAATAATCCATCAATTTTATTTTCCAGAACAGCAAATGAGGAATTCATATAAAACAGAAATAGTTATAAAAATATGGCCAGCATAACACATCCCCCAATGTTGCAAGAAGAAATGGGGATTGAAGGCTTTTTGAAGCTTTTAATCAGACTTTAATATATATATATATATATAAAAAAATAAAAACAAACACACACACACACACACACACACACAGTTTAAGAGATTCCTGAGGTCTAGGATGTGACTAACATGTAACGCCTTCATTTAAAAGTGTCAAGTAACATACTGGAAAACTTTAGACTACACTGTTTGATGTCATTCCTCTGGAAAGTCTTAGAGGCTGTTTTAAAGTTTAAGTGAATTTTAATGGACCAAACGAGGAAACATTTGGAAAATAGTTTGATTAACCCTTTACCTGCTGCAGTCGCAGTAAATCCCATTGGCAGGCTTCAAAGGAAAGCCAGCATGGTTCCCCAAGTTTATTGAAACTTCTAAGATTAAACTTTTGAAAAGGTAAATGGAGATGAGGAGATGGTATTACATAGTATTATGTAGGGTGTTTGCAGTGCAAGTCCCATGGCTCTTAATAGGAGCTAAACAAGCAAAATCTGTGAGTACTCCCTTGAAAATGCTTAAGTTTTGTAAAGCAGTTAACCAAATGCTGTATTACTTTCATTCTGAACATGCAAACTGTCATGGAAAACTGGCCCAGGGTGTTAGATTCAGGAAGCAAATCAGAGCCCTAAATGAGCCTTACACACTGGAAAGAGGCATTAGTGAGAGCTCCTGGGATCACCGTTGGAACCCTAGCATTTATTTATGTACTGTAATTGTCTTTGACAACACTATAGAACACAAGGGTTTCAATGCTAGAGATCAATGAAAAGACACAGCAAATAATGAGGCCTCCCCCATTGCAATTAGATACAGAAGATTCAGATCATTTAAATTCCTGCTCGTAAATTGCAAGATGCAGTTCACTTAAGGTGCTATAAATAGGAAGAAAGGCTTAACAGGAGATAGTCAGGCAACATATATAAAGGGAAAGATCCTAGAGCATACTGTCCAGGAAAGATATATTTTCAAATGAACATAAAGATGTTCCCAAAATGCAGTACCCAATATGCATAGTTGCAGTAAAGGCGGCAGACAGCTGCAGTTCTAGAGACCTATAGCATAAAAAAGTATTGGCATTCTCATTCTCTGCTGGTTAGATTACAAGGCATAGTATGGCCCTGATCAAATAGCTTTGACAGGAAATAGTTGCTGTTAAAGGCGTATGGAGGAGATCCATCCAACTGATACCCAAGACTTAAGATTTAGAATAAAACTGAGGAAATTGGGATCCTTTCCAGCAGAGGAAGGAAACACTTCTATTGCTCCCCTTAAAGTTTTTGAGTATAATGTGAGAGAATTTGACCATGCTGAAAACGGTGAGCAAACATAGCTATACTCGTTTTTAAATAATCCAATAGGCACTGGCTGTATTTACCTGTGGTTATGCTCTCCAGCTATTGTGTCAGATTAACTCAAGATTTTTTTGAAATTGTAAGCTCCATGTATAGCTGTGTGGCGGAGTCAGTGCCTGCAATACTATCTGGCCACCAAATTGCACAGTACCCATTCTGTAGAAGAATACAGCAAATGCCACCTGTATTCTTTTTCTTTATCCACAACACCAAAGGCATCACCTTTTACCTGCAGGGACCCCAAAACACCAAACAAGAATCCTTTGTTCACCATATTCCCTACGGTGGCAGCTTGTTGAACTGACCTGCTGCTGCATTGAGGACTGCGATTCTAACATCAAAGCAGGGTGGGGAAGGATATTTGTGTGGAGGGTGCAAGCTCATTTGGACCATTTTAAGGTAAAATTTGAGATGTGTCTTGGGCAGTTATGAGTTCTCTCTTCCCCCTCTCCCCCCAAATTTTTATATGCTAACCAAAGGAGGAGCCAATTTCATGAGTACTGTTCATAACATGCAGCTCAGCAAATTTGGGTGGGGAATCACTGCTATGTGAGATGCCATCAATGGACAGGGGGAGGACAGAATTCATTCCAAAGAAATGGGAAGCCAAGTCCTTAAGGAGATTGCACTTTAGTGCGTGAATGTACTTGCCCTCTGTTGGTTTTTTATAGCATGCTCATAACAACCATGGTATCCAACTACTTCATTTTGCAGTGGTAACTCTGGAACTTCAACCATTGTTTGGTATGTTTTCCAGGACCCTTCCCAATAGGCCACCTCATTACAGATGCGGAGGCAGGGGAGCAGTTTTTTTCCCAACAAATGTGTATGCTGCATGATGAATGGACTGGTAGTGGTGTAATGAGAGTGCAAAACTATTGTCCTTGCACACGGGAAAAACTCCTCACCTTCCATAAATTAACCACATCTTTTGGTATTGCACTAGGCCAGCTATAAAAGCATATTGTACAATGGGTTTTTATATGAAATTTGCAGTGCTGGTTAGTGTGCCCCACCTTTTGCATGGAACACAAATGCCAAACTGTGCTGCCAAAATATCCATAAATCAGCCTTTAAAGCCACTCTCTCATTACAAAGTCTCTGTAATGTGGCATTCTGAGCATTGTGTGTTTATTGTGTGTCAGTGATTCCTGATAATTTTGTTTCCATTTATGAGTTGATACTGCACACCATATTCTTCATAGTGATATTATGATACAATTATGGAATAATTATGATGCATATATACAAGATAGGTCATGTAGGATGTCATTGGAAAAGTTATGATTTGCTGATTATCCTATTTGTATGCATGTATCATTTTTGTATCTGAAGTTATAAATACTGACTATGTATCTGTACTTCAAATGTAGCTACACCTTGGTAACGCCATTAGACAAGATGCGTTCAGTCTAGATAGTGGGTGGGGAAGGGCCTATTCAAGGTAATGGGCCATTAGGAAAAAACAATAGGCCTTAGGAGAAGTTTATCCCCCACCTGGTGAGCCTTCCTGAGAATGCTACAGATAGCCTGTGAGTAATGGTTTCTATAACTCTACAACAGGGGTCGGCAATGTTCGGCACGCGGCTCGCCAGGGTAAGCACCCTCGCAGGCCGGGCCAGTTTATTTACCTGCTGACGCGGCAGGTTCGGCCGATCATGGTCCCCACTGGCCGCGGTTCGCCGTCCCGGGCCAATGGGGGCGACGGGAAGCCACAGCCAGCACATCCCTCACCCACGCCGCTTCTCGCCACCCCCATTGGCCCGGCGAACTGCGGCCAGTGGGGGCCACGATCGGCCGAACCTGCCGCGTCAGCAGGTAAATAAACTGGCCCGGCCTGCGAGGGTGCTTACCCTGGCGAGCCATGTGCCAAACATTGCCGACCCCTGCTCTACAAGGACATGTGACCAGGCCACATGACGCTGGACTCCATCTTGGGATGTCAGTATTTTTCCACTAACTGGCCTGGGAAACAAGCTTTGAAACAAAGACTTCCTGCTATATAAGGCGGGGAGTGACATCATCTGGGGTTCTTCACTCCCCACACAAGACAACTCCTAGAAACACCTGAGGAACAAAGACTGAACTGGGGGAAGTGCTAGACCCAGGCTGAAGGGATTCCAAGCTGAAAAGCAAGTGTAGCTTGTGCCTTAATCTACAAGTCTGCCTGTACCATCAATTAGGGTGAGAATCTGCTATTCATATCCAATTTATTATATTAAGCATAGGTTGTTGTTTTGTTTATTTGCTAGGTAATCTAGTTTGATATCACTAATAATCACTTCAATTCTATCTTTTGTAGTTAATGTTTTTATGTTTGAATCCAAGCCAGTGAGCGCTGGGTGGGAGGGGGAAATCACTGCTTGGTTACCACAAGTGTGCATTGTTGTCTTCACTTTGAGGGAGAGGTGGACCGGGTATTAAATCCATATACTGGCCAGATTCAACCAGGGCAGGAAATACTGCTCTGGGATCATAGGCTGGAAATCTGGTGGTTAGATAGCCTGCATGTAACTACAGCTGGGCCTGTACTTACCTCTGTGAATGCTGGTGAAAGTGCAGGCCAGAGGGCTTTGCAGCTTGTCACAGCAGTACAGTGTGAGTGGGAGCCCAGGTTGGTGGATCAGAGGGCTCAGTGGTACCCTAGTTCCAGGTGTCACCGCCGGGGGGAACCAGTCACACAAATAAAAATATTTTTCTAAGTGCCAGTGCTACAAACTACTTGAATCTGCAAGTCAAGGTGAAGTCTTTTTTCCTGCTTCATCAGCAATCAAGTTTCTGTAAATTTAGTTCTGCCCTCACTAATACATGTATCACTACATTATCTTCAAATGTTGCCAGTCCTGACTGGGGCATTTAAGTGCTGCAATACAATTAATAAATAATAATAATATGAATAATGCCCCCTATGCATTCCCATTGTGGTCAGTGGGGGCACTGTGTAGATAATTTGTCAGTGAGTTTGCATATTTCCTAATGAGGACAAAAACTGCATTTTCTTGACCATCTACCCCCTGTCCATGTGATTGCAGTTGTATAAAATCATAGATTTGTATTTTCTGGTGTATTATGAAAGGACAGTATTGTCAACTTATTGCGAGGGGTCTCCAATGCTAATTTTGAACACACTTTCAGAGCAGGAGCACTCAATAGGGTGTTGGGGTCTGAGCAATTCTCCAAGCCAATTCCACCTCTCATGTTTGACTTCAAGAGAAAATTAGGTTTATAAAACCTCTGAGGAAAAATAATTAAGTATTAAAGAAAAATTCCCCTGAATTTCCACTGCAGGATCCAGATGACTTTGGGTTTGCTTGTTTTATGTTCCCATACCATAGAAAACAAGGGGTAGCATTCAGCATTTATCCAGAGACTGTCCTGTGTAGCATTTTGTAGGACACATACTGTGTCTTAAAGTACTTCAGGAATTAATAAAGGGAAAAAGAATGAGTTTTTCCAAATTAAAACTAAAAAAAAAATTGGAAATTTCCACTCATTTCCCATCAGCAGCCCTAATTCTCACCAGGATTTTTAATATAACGGCACTGATCTCATTCACACACCTGAGGACAAGCACAGAAAGTCTTAGAACCACCAATTTCATTCAACACTGTCAATAGCAAGAACAGCTCTACTCCGTCCGTGCCAACTCTAAGTCTAGGAAATTCTTATTTTATCCAGACTCTCTCACCCATTCTGAAGTGAGTGTTCAAGGAACCTGACATTTGTAATGAAAATGGATTCAAGCACTTCTAGGATCATTTCAGAAGAAGCTTTCCAGAAATAACCCTGAGACCATTAGGGTTATGTTTCTACTCACCACTTTTAGATGTAAGAGATTGGTCCTTTAGCGCCAGCAGAGCAGAGATCTCTAATGAAATATTTCATGCCAGACAGCAGGTATTCGTCTCTTACCACATATAGCATTTATTGTAGTTACTAAAGGAACAGCTGTAATACATTTGACACTATTTATGCAGCATGTTTGGGAGTTCAGAGAGCAATAATGCAGGCTTCCAGGTAATTGATCTTTGCTTTTATTATCTTGTTTTCACTAGACAGCTGTAAAAGACTGACTGATATTGTACTTAGCATAATGTCTAATTTATTCACATTGATTCTACTGAATATTGCAACACTTCTAATATGTCACTCTGAAGAATTCAAGGGCCTATATTCTTTATCCCTAGGTACATTTCAACTGTCTACTTACATTTTCACTATTAAAAAAAACTAACAAAAAACAGGAACTCTCGGGAGGCTGGTTAATGAGATCGTAAGGTCTACAATTGCTTTTAAATTCTATATAGGCACCTCAAGTGATTGCTGTGATTTCTTCAAGGACATGAATAGCATTTAAATCTACTTAACATAAGATTTATTTCATCAGAATGTCTGATTAAAAGCATGCCCTTTCCCTTAACTACTAAAAAGTTTAAAAAGGAACCAACAGTTCTGAAGAACAATACAGGACATTCACTCAGTGGACTCCATTCGTGAAAAAATTTAATCAGTATCTCTTGGACCATCATTGTACTATTTAAGGATGTATTAGCGTTCCCATTATAAATCTGGATACTCAAAGTTTAATACTGCAGCCAAATTACATCCAAGTACAATTTGACACAAAAACAACATGAATATGAACTGGATCTTTTTAAACAACCGCTTGAAAACATTTTAAAAACAGTTTTTTCTTTAGTTGCCATACACCAAAAACTAAAGCATTGCAGTCAAGGTTTTTAAAAATCAATTTGCCCAATAAGTAGTTAACATTTTGAGAGACAAGGAGGGTGAGGTAAAATCTTTTATTCGACCAGCTTCTGTTGAGAGACAAGATTTCGCGCTTACAAAGAGAGCTTTTTTGGGGGTCTGGGAAACTTAACATTTTGATGCAATTTAAACTGAACTCTATGAGTACCATTATTATACGAGCTCTTGTCTTGACTACAATGATTCTGCGTAGCTCAAAAGCTTGTCTCTTTCACAAGAAGAAGTTGGTCCAATAAAAGAGTACCTCATCCACCTTGTTTTCTAGAGTACACTATCCAAAACATCATGGTCTTGATTCACCACTGCATTAGTCCAGTTTTACACCAGATGTAATGCTCAGAGTACAAGTCTTCCCACTTACTTTTGTTGATCTCTTGAAGGGTTGCTTCAGGTAGGTACAACTGTATGCTAGTTTACTGCAAACAGAACTCATTCATTTCCCATAGTTGACTTTTTTAATAGAAAATTCTCAAACATCTTTTATACTGTATATTTCATTCAGGTTCCAAATGTTTGAAATCGTATTTTATGGATACATTCAAAATAGAAAGTATGCTTAAGTTTGCAGATGATACCAAACTGGGAGGGATTGCAACTGCTTTGGAGAATCTGGTCATAATTCAAAATGATCTGGACAAACTGGAGAAATGGTCTGAGGTAAACAGGATGAAGTTTAATAAAGACAAATGTAAAGTGCTCCACTTAGGAAGAAACAATCAGTTTCATACACAAAGAATGGGAAGAGATGGTCTAGGCAGGAGTTCGGCAGAAAGGGAGCTAGGGGTTATAGTGGACCACAAGCTAAATATGAGTCAACAGTGTGATGCTGTTGCAAAAAAAGCAAACATGATTCTGGGATGCATTAACAAGCGTATTGTGAGCAAGACACGAGAAGTCATTCTTCTGCTCAACTCTGCGCTGGTTAGGCCTCAACTGGAGTATTGTGTCCAATTCTGGACACCACATTTCAAGAAAGATGTGGAAAAATTGGAGAGGGTCCAGAGAAGACCAACAAGAATGATTAAAGGTCTAGAGAACATGATCTGTGAAGGAAGGCTGAAAGAATTGGGTTTGTTTAGTTTGGAAAAGAGAAGACTGAGAGGGGACATGATAGCAGTTTTCAGGTATCTAAAAGGGTGTCATAAGGAGGAAGGAGAAAACTTGTTCATCTCAGCCTCTAAGGACAGAACAAGAAGCAATGGGCTTAAACTGCAGCAAGGGACGTCTAGGTTGGCTATTAGGAAAAAGTTCCTAACTGTCAGGGTGGTTAAACACTGGAATAAATTGCCTGGGGAGGTTGTGGAATCTCCATCTCTGGAGATATTTAAGAGTAGGTTAGATAAATGTTTATCAGGGATGGTCTAGACAGTATTTGGTCCTGCCATCAGGGTAGGGGACTGGACTCGACCTCTCGAGGTCCCTTCCAGTCCTAGAATCTATGAATCAGATCTTCCCCTCACCCCACATGGGAAACTTTATTGGAGTACAGGCAGATGGAAAACCTATAAAGAGACTCTGCACACACAGAAATGACAGCATCTTACTAATAGCTCTCAACTTTTACAAATATTTAAGTTGAGAAATTTTCCTCACCAGCACTAAAACACAAGGACATGGGTGTGGCTGTAACAGAGAAAACTGCCATCTGGCACAAAAGTAAGCCATTAGAGAACACAGAACATTGCCAATTTACCTCCATCTTCCTTCCTTATTCCCCTTCACTACTCCCATCCTATCCTCAACCACACTCTGTTTCATTATCCTAGTGAAGATTTGTGTTCTCATGCTCTCAGGAGCTTCACCAATGCACACTATACTTAGGGGCATGAGAAAGAAACAATACACTTGGGGCCTGATCCAAAGCCTACTGAGGTCAATGGGCTTGGATACATCCCTGGCGCTACTAAGTTTGAAGACTGACAACCAAAAGGCATTCCTGCAGTCAGACTACCCATGGATATTCATAGTTAAAGGAGCACATGTTGAAGAGGGTAGCCCGCAGAACAGAAAATACAAAGTGAGGACATGTTGAGTGTAGATCACAGGGAAATTCTAGTACAATGGATCTGGGGCTGTGGATAATGATTCAGATGTCCATCAACTGCACCTCTCAATGCTCAGCTGAGCTCAAGTTCTGAACCTTGTGAAGTTTGTTCATCATTCTTCTGAACCCTATGGACCCATCCATCATTAGTAAAAACAAGCAAGCTGTGCATGGGAAGGAAGCAACCTGCCCTTTCATGAACATACAGGCATCTTCAGCTTCAGTGCAAAGTACAGTTTGTAGAATTGTTCTAGCCCCAAACCACTAGTAAAAAAGAACTGGAATTGTTAAAAAATGGATTTGTCATGACAAAAAAAAAATATTAGTGAGCTTTTTTCCAGCTTGAAAAAATTGTATTCATTAAAATAGGCAGAGTCACCCAATCAGCGACATATGTCTGGAAGTTTATGTACTGTTGCAAATAGCCCAGTGTGCAATTTAGGGGAAGGAGAAAAAACTGAGACAGGTCTCCAAAGTGTAGCCAGTTTGAAAACTGAGTAACATTTAGTCTCTGTTTAGTTTTAACAAGGGATATGAATGTTTTTAAATCAGTATTTCTCTTCCTGGGTTTGGGAATAGGGGTCAAATGCAAAAAAAATTATCTGCTTATTCTGAGTAATCATGGTGTATGATTGCTCAGATCTTTCCTGGGAAATATTGTATCTACATGGCCTGTTTGTTCAATTTTTTCTGTTTACCATTTTAGTTTTTAATGTTTGCACAAAACCAAAAACATTTTTTCTTAGGGGTTTGCCTGATGGTGCTGCTTTATCTCCATCTGAACTCAATCTTTTCCAGAGCAGTTTGTTCTAATATCACAATGAGGATTGGTGGCAGCACAGCTCATGCAGAAGAGAGCAGTGAAAGAGTTAATTTATACATGTTAAATGTCTGCAATCAGCATTAGCCACAGAACTTCAGCGGTTTTCTTTTGTTTGTATTAGTTCTTGTATTTTTATTATGTGGCAAAGGTGCCTAGAGGCCTAGATTGGAGGTTTTTTAATATATGTTTTGCGTAACTGAAAAAACAAAACAAAAAGCAATTAGAGTGATGAGAAAAAGAGGAAGAGTTACTTATGTTGGCTGGAAGTGAATTAGTAATACATCCTTTCATTTAATTTTTAAAAAAAATATGTACCATGGTTTCTTGTAACAACAGCAGGCTTCAAAAAAGGTTTGGAGATTCAGTTCAGGAGAGGAACCCAAAAGCTCAGCTGATTATTCAGTCTTCTGCAAAACAGGGCTGGAAATCTCATGAGAAGAAGCTTGACTGAGATTTCTGCTATTTCCACTTAGGCCTGAACATTTCATATTAAAAAAGCAACCTCTTTGCTTTTCAGGAAACTGGCTATTTTCTGGTGCCAGCCAGACCCCATAAAATGATGAAAAGAAGAGAGTTAGCCAAACTCAAAGGTAAAAGGGAGTTGAAAATAGCAAGTGTAACCCATACACCTCCTGGGTGTGGTGCTCTGTCCCCTCTATTGGGACCGAGATGACTTAGAAATTAATGAGTCGTCTCTACAGCCTCAGGTAAGGCCATGTGGCTTTTAGCTCATGCAATAGAGGCTCCTGCACTAAGCTCCAGAGATGCCAGGTTTGCTCCTGCCCAACAACAACCTGTGTCTGTCAGTGTTACACAAGCTTTGGTGAAACTCTATCTTCAGAACCGAGAGAATATTTTCAATATCTTTCCATTCATATTTGCTTCAATTAAAAAAAAAAAAGGAATTCACTTACCTTGTTGTCAAACCGTGTGCGTTCCCTTTCAGGACTACTCTAGTGAATGAGTTTATTGGCAGGCATATTAGCAGGAACAGTAGATTTTAACCAAAAATTAGAAGACATGTGACCTTTGTGTTTAATCATAGTTAAACAAATGTTCTGTTTCAAATACAGCCAATGGACTGTTTGCAAAAAATACACAGCTGAAGATTTATCTGTAGACATTTGGAAAATAAACTTCAAATGACAAATAAGAAAATTGTAAATTGTTTGCAAACAATCCCCAAAAGAGGCTAAGTAATAAAATTATTTAGAGATTATTCCTGAGCTCTTGTAATTTTATTCAAACTATTTTTTCCATCACTTGTCTGAGGCATTACCTCTTTCATAGCAGCAAAGAAAAAGCAATTTGTGCAGGTCTGAGAGCAATATTTCTTTCTCCAAGATTCAAGCTTTTGTGGCTCTGTCAATCAAAGCAAGTCAAACCAGTATGCCAACATGAATGTTCCTCCCCAGCCATCTGCTAAGCAGTCAGTAGTAATATCTGACCATCTTTGCAGAGTAAACCAATACTAGAGATAAAAAAAGAAGAGAGTTAGGTCCACAACTACAGTAGAAAAAAAAATCAAAATGATAAGTCTGATGCTAGAGACTAACATGCCCTCTAAGGCCCCGACCAGTAATTCCATTAAAGTCAACGAAACAACGGAAGCTCATAGATAAGCGTGCGAGCGCGTGCAGGTCAGGGCCTAATTCTTGTGCATGTTGTGTGTGGTTGCAAGGGACAAAACTCCCAGAACTCAGGTTGTGGAAAGGAGCTCTCAAGTCCCTTCCTTTTCCACCTCAGCCAGTGGCCCAGAAAGTAGTCAGGAAAAGTGAGTCCCTGAGCTCTGTGGCCAGATCTCCCCTAAGTATCTATCCATGTGATGTACCTGCCAAAAGGGACTGGTCTCACATGTTCCTGGCTTATGGGGAACCCTAGCTGACAAATTATTCTGTACTTTTTTCTTCCAAAATAATAATAAAAAAAGTTAATCGACAGCTTCCTCAGCATTTACAAAACACACTCCTCATAGTCTGCTTCCAGTGCTCTTGGCCTGCCATAATTTAAAGGCAGATAATGGAGATAAAAATCCACTACCCTGATCTGATTTGTTTAAATACCATGTGTGATGCTGGTAAAATCAAGTGCCAGCACTGGCCAAGGCCGTAGGCATTAGCTAACAACTGAAACTCATACTGGAAACCCAACCAGCTCACCTGTATGTTAGTTTTGTTCAAAATAGGTATTAGTCTTATAAGAATGTATTTAGTATTTAGGCTATGAAATACTTCTAAGTTGCTGCATGCCTTACTCTCACTTGTAATGCCTATAGTCCATGCTATAAAGGAAATGTGCAAGTTTTGCTTTATAACTTTGAATGTTTGATCTGAACTTGTGAACTCAGGAACGGGAATCATCCCGTTCCCCAGTCCATTCAGGAGGCCTATCAAGATTAAATGAGCCATTAAGGAACATCACAATACAAAGGACCAGTGAATGGCCCTATCGCACCATGGAAATGCTACATGCAAGGGACTCACAGATTGGAAGGCCAAATGTAAAAGAAAAAAGGTTCACAAGAAAATTCTTCATCTTTTTTCTGTTTGAACTCTCAGGGACAGAGATTAGATAATGTTTTCACCCAGAGAACCACAGGGTCAACCTGGGTCCGCCCTGAAAGACATTTTGAACAGACAGATTACTACATTGGTCACCTTTAGGAATCATTGATGGTAACTCATTTGTGCATATACATTTGCTTCCTTTAACCTGTAAATAGCTCATTCTTTCCTAGTTAATAAATCTTTAGATAGTTTATTACAGGATTGACTATAGGTGTTGTCTTTGGTGTAAGATCTAGGGTACCAATTGATCTGAGGTAAGTGACTGGTCTCTTGGGACTGGAAGCAACCTGAATATTTTGTGATTTTTAGTGAAAAATGGTCACTTACAACAAGTCCTGCTGCCTGGGTGACAAGAAAGAATGGAGAGCCTAAAGGGACTGTCTGTGACTTCATGGTAAGGCTGTTATAATGATCCAGGAGCTCACATTTGTTACTGGCTTGGTGAAATCTAATTATAGAACATACTGCCCTGTTTTTGACCGTTTGCCTTGAGATTGGCATTCACAATCATGAGCCATTCCAGACAGCATGACACCCTGTCCCTAGAATTATAGCCGGGCAAAGTCAAACCATTTAACAATTTATACATGGGGCTTCTGATTTTAACCAATGAACACCAATAAATAAAATCAGCCTTTATCCAATATATTCCTGAAAAATACAGGAAATGGTTATTTGCATTTAAGGGCTTGTCTACACAGAGCAGTTATGCAGCCTATGGCTGGCGTGATTTCTAAAGTGCACTAAGGTGTTGCACATTAATTGGTCTGTGTAGGCCCTGCTGGTGTGCTCTAAAGTATCCCTAATGTGCTTTAATATAGTGCTGTTTGAAACAGTACTACAATAAAAGCACATTAGGAAACATTAAAAAGATTACTTGTTACAGTATATGCTACTGTATTGAGTAATATAGAATATAAATTACAATATATTCAACGAGAAAGTCCCAAGCCCTCCTGATTTTTGGACAGACGACATAAGTGTTAACAATTGTTGAGCTTTATTGCCACAAACAAACAAAAAATGAAATTAATAAACCCTGAAAAACAGAAGTCCTGTTTACATATTACCTTTCATCCTGAAGGAACCCAAAGCACGCTACAGGCTGCATATATTATATACAGTATACATGCCACATACATACTAATAAAGTGCAGTCAACACGGAAGTAGAAAGCAATACCTAATCTGCACCAAGTGGTGAGGATTTGCAGGAATTTTTTAAAACTAGGTTCCTTCTTCCAGCCAGAGAGCCATCAGAAGCCAAATGGTATGAGTTTCCCCATTTGGGGATGAGCTCATTATTATTTCATTTTGCCAGTTCATGTGAATCAGAGGGAAAAGAATAAAGTAAAGCAGGTAAGTATCAGTTCCTTGTCTTATACTCTGTAATCAAATACAGTGACTTAAATGACTCATTTAATTCATTAAAAAGTGATTGATTGGTTTTATTTTCAGCAATTAGCATGGAAGTGCCAATAATATTTGTAATCATCTCATTTACTATCAAAATGCTGACTCCTGCCTCCAACCGGCCAACGATGCCAGCCTCCATCACCCCCTTGTTACATTGTAAAATATGCACCTTTCGTGCTTCTCTCCATACGTTTGGGAGGAGCTCCCTGTAAACATCCACAAAGCTACACTGACAGATGTTGGAAATAAATGCAATTCACCTGCACATCTATCAATGTGATATATGCCATCATGTGCCAGCAATGCCCCTCTGCCATGTACATTGGCCAAACTGGACAGTCTCTATGCAAAAGAATAAATGGACACAAATCTGACATCAAGAATGATAACATTCAAAAACCAGTAGGAGAAACTTCAATCTCCCTGGACACTCAATAACAGACTTAAGTAGCAATTCTTCAACAACAAAAAAAACTTCAAAAAAACCAGACTCCAACAAGAAACCGCAGAATTGGAATTAATTTGCAAACTGGACACCATCAAATTAGGCCTGAATAAAGACTGGAGTGGAAAATTCACTACAAAAACTAATTTCCCCCTGCTGATACTCACACCTTCTTGTTAACTCTTTGAAATTGGCCACCTTGCTTACATTGGCCTCATTAGGACCACAAAAACATGATTTCCACCCCTTCTTGTCAACTGTTGAGAATAACCCACTTCCACCTTAATTGAATTGGCTCGTTAGCACTCCACTTGGTAAGGCAACTCCCACCTATATGCTGTGTATTTATACCTCTCTACTGTATTTTCCACCCCATGCATCTGATGAAGTGGGTTTTAGCCCACGAAAGCTTATGCCCAAATAAATTTGTTAGCTTCTAAGGTGCCACAAGCACTCCTTGTATTTGCCAATACAGACTAACATGGCTACCACTCTGAAAAGTATTAACTTTGTGACTGTTACCTGTACCTTCATGGTCCTACTGTATCACTCTGCAAGAAAGAGTAACTAAAATCAGTTGGGAACGATTACTAGGAATTTTGTGGTGGATAAACAACTCCAGAGAATTACTATCCCTAGAAAGAATTGGTTCAGAAATTGGCTCAGATTGGGTCGCAGACAAAGGAAAGGCTTTTGGAATAAGAGGCTGAGTTTAAACTGACGAGGGGCCTTCATTTTGATCCAAGAAATAGACATTACTCTTTGACCAAGGGGATATGAGTTGGGGGGGCACACACCTTGTTGAAGGCCTGGAACCTGCCACACCCCCCATGTGGAAGTATGGTGACTTTTTGTATCTTTCATACGAGTTTAGACCTGTTATTTTATGTTTTCTCTGCAAGGCTTTTATGTTTTAGTAGCTGAAAGCCCGTGCTATCACATGGGTGACGTGTGTAAGAATGCTGAAAATAGCTGTGAACTTTAAAAAATATAGATGGGGACAGACTGCAAGTCTCAGTGACGCTTGAGCAGGATGATATTCTCAACAAAAGGAGCTCTCCACCATTTTGTAGCAGTTTCTGTCACTTCACACCAATTCAGACATTCTAGGCTTCAAAGTGATGTTCGGGGTTATTGTGCATACTGGTTAGGGTTACCATACGTCCGGATTTTCCCGGACATGTCCGGCTTTTGGGGGTTCAAATCCCCGTCCGGGGGGAAATCCCCAAAAGCCAGGCATGTCCGGGAAAATCGGGAGGGAGGGATGGAGGGCTCGGCCGGGGCCTCTTTGGCCGGGGCCGGTGCGGAGCCGGGCCGGGGTCGCGGGGCCGGGGGCATGGTGCCGGGCCGGGCGCGGTGCCGGGCGGGGAGCCAGGGGCGCGGTGCCGGGCCGGGGTAGCGGGGGGTGCGCCGGGCCGCGGGGCCGGGCAGGGAGCCGGTCCGGGGTAGCGGGGGGGGGGGTGCGCCGGGCGGTGGGGAGCCGGTCCGGGGTAGCGGGGGGTGCGCCGGGCGGTGGGGAGCCGGTCCGGGGTAGCGGGGGGGTGCGCCGGGCCGCGGGGCCGGGCAGGGAGCCGGTCCGGGGTAGCGGGGGGGGGGTGCGCCGGGCGGTGGGGAGCCGGTCCGGGGTAGCGGGGGGTGCACCGGGTGGTGGGGAGCCGGTCCGGGGTAGCGGGGGGGTGCGCCGGGCCGCGGGGCCGGGCAGGGAGCCGGTCCGGGGTAGCGGGGGGGGGGGTGCGCCGGGCGGTGGGGAGCCGGTCCGGGGTAGCGGGGGGTGCGCCGGGCGGTGGGGAGCCGGTCCGGGGTAGCGGGGGGGTGCGCCGGGTCGCGGGGCCGGGCAGGGAGCCGGTCCGGGGTAGCGGGGGGGGGGGGTGCGCCGGGCGGTGGGGAGCCGGTCCGGGGTAGCGGGGGGGGTGCGCCGGGCGGTGGGGAGCCGGTCCGGGGTAGCGGGGGGGTGCGCCGGGCCGCGGGGCCGGGCAGGGAGCCGGTCCGGGGTAGCGGGGGGGGGGGTGCGCCGGGCGGTGGGGAGCCGGTCCGGGGTAGCGGGGGGTGCGCCGGGCGGTGGGGAGCCGGTCCGGGGTAGCGGGGGGGTGCGCCGGGCCGCGGGGCCGGGCAGGGAGCCGGTCCGGGGTAGCGGGGGGTGCGCCGGGCGGTGGGGAGCCGGTCCGGGGTAGCGGGGGGGGGGGGTGCGCCGGGCGGTGGGGAGCCGGTCCGGGGTAGCGGGGGGTGCGCCGGGCGGTGGGGAGCCAGTCCGGGGTAGTGGGGGGGTGCGCCGGGCTGCGGGGCCGGGCGGGGAGCCGGTCCGGGGTAGCGTGCGCCGGGCCGCGGGGCTGGGCGGGGAGCCGGGGGTGCCCGGGGCCGCGAGCCGGTCCGGGGTAGCGGGAGGGGGGGTGCGCCGGGCGGCGGGGAGCCGGTCCGGGGTAGCGGGGGGGTGCGCCGGGCCACGGGGTCGCGGAGCCGGTCCCAACAGTGCTGGGCGGGCCGGGCCCGAGCTGACCCAGGCTGGAGCCGCCGGGGGCCAGCCTGGGCCGCGCCTCCTCCCCCCCACACCCCCCTTACCTGCTTCAGGCTTCCCGCGAATTAAATGTTCGCGGGAAGCAGGGGAGGGGGCGGAGACTTTGGGGAGGGGGAGGGGGCGGGGCTGGTGGCGGGGCTGGGGGCGGGGCCGGGGCCCCGTGGAGTGTCCTCCATTTGGAGGCACAAAATATGGTAACCCTAATACTGGTTGTGTTGTTGTACGGGCAGTTGTGCTGCAGGGGAGAGTTATGTGGATTTATGTGCGGTGACTGAGGGGCTATACATAGGGTGGTTGTGTTTGTGCCTTGGAGGGCGGGGGTTGCACTAGGAGATGTGTTGATTTGTGCAGGTGGCAATTAGATGCATGGTGTGGCAGTTAGGCCAAGTAATATACCATCTGTGTAGACTCATACAACCAATGAAATTGTTGCACTACAGCAAATTTGCATGCAAGAGTGGTGGGTTGGTTGAGTTACCTCTAATTATCACAGTGCTCTAGGACTCTTGGCGTGGCCTAGGGACATTCTATATTGTAGTTATATACACAGGTATACACAAGATGGCTGTTAACTGAAAAAGTGGACGATAAACCACAAAGTCCAGTGATGATTGAAACTGGTGATACTCTGAACAAATCTTTTTTTTAAAAAAGCTCTCATCCATGCTTTATAGCTCTTTTCCTTGCTTCACGCTGACTCAGACTTTCTACATTTCAGATTATAAAATTCAAGGACTATCAGATTAATGTACTTGACTTTGAAAGACTTGTTTGGCTACTTGTAACCAGTAGCATACACTGTTCATAGCCTTTAAGAGAAAGCAAAGAGCTAATCACAGAGAATTGCAAATCTGCAGCTTAAAACCCCAGCCAGGAGGGAGAGAGAGATGTGGGTCCCTGCCCAGAAAGCAATTGTGGCTATAGGCTTAAGACCCAAGAGGGAATTCCATGAGCAGACTACAGAAGGGGTCAGAAGTGCAGTTACCCTGAAAGCTACTTCATTATCCTCCTTAAAATTCTCCTTTGCCAGCTGCCTACACAAAAAATGTTGACAATTGTTAGACTGCTGGTGCTTGGATACCACAGTCTTTCAAGTTGACTAATATTGTCCCATTGTTTCCTTGTACTTCTGCATTCATCTATTGTCTTATATTTATAAGCTTTTTGGAGTAGGAACTTTTATGTAGTGCTTGGACAGCACATAGCGCAATGCAGTCCTGGTCCAGGAGCAAGGCCACTAGGCACCATGTTGATGCTAGTATGAATGGTTTATAACAAGTAATTCTGGGGGCAACTAACTAATTTTGGACTTGTCTACACAGGACTTTAGTCCCCACCAGATGGGTGTAAATTTTAGTCTGTACTAGCATGTTGCACATTAAGTGGCCTGTGTAGATCCTGCTTGTATCACTGTCCTGTCACTCTGAAGACCTCAAAACGCTCTGCTGTTGTAGCTCCCTTGTCTGGATGCTTCCAGCCAGCATATAAGCATGCACTGAGTTAAGCTGCTCTGATTCCAGCTTCCAGCATCCTGCTTGTCACACTATTGCCATACTCTGGCCTGCACCAGCTTTGGTTATACCTGGCAAGATGACACACACACACCCTTCCCCCACCCCCCAACATTCTCCAGTCCTCAATTTTCCCCACACTAAGTGCTCTGCAATGCCCAACCCTCTTTTGGACCAGTCAGAGATATTAAGGTTTGTTTGTTACTTTAAAGATACAATACCCTGCAGCTTGCACATTTACTGGAGTTAACATTCACTTAAAACAGCACTGTTTAAAAATAAAACAAGTTTATCAACTAAACTGCTTTTAATCTAATCTAAAAGAGAAAGGATTTTAAATGAGTTCAAAAGTCTAAACATCAAATGGTTACAAGCAAATAAGAGTAAAAAAAAATGCGTTTTTAGAGGCTATGACCTAACAAAACAAGCTACAGGGTAATTCCTTTACCAACCTACCTTCCAGCAAGATGGCAGACCACTAGAGTGACCAGACAGGAAATATGAAAAATCAGGACAGGGAGGGATAGCTCAGTGGTTTGAGCATTGGCCTGCTAAACCCAGGGCTGTGAGCTCAATCCTTGAGGGGGCCACTTAAGGATCTGCGGCAAAATCAGTACTTGGTCCTGCTAGTGAAGGCAGGGGGCTGGACTCAATGACCTTTCTAGGTCCCTTCTAGTTCTAGGAGATAGGATATCTCCATTTATTATTTTTATTATATAAGAAAAAGATCCAAAAAATCAGGACTGTCCCTATAAAATCAGGACATCTGGTCACCCCCATGATCAGGATCTCCCAGAAAGTCTGAAGTGCTCTGGTCATTTGTCTTCTTAGGGGAAACATTATTTGGGGTTCTTTGCCCCTCTCTTATGGCCTAGTGAATCTTAGAAATGGATTCTTCTGAAGATTACCTCCCAAAGTAAAGTTCATTCAAGCTTGAGGAAAGCAATTGAGAGTCTGTTCATGAAGGAAGTTTAGTGCTGGTTTCTTTCTCCACTGATGTTTGCTAAAGTTCAAATTGATCTGTTTCCTGCAATCCCCTGCCCCTGCTGGCTTGATAGTCCCATTTACCTGCTGTGTAAATTGTATTCCTATTGTCTCTTAATGTACCTTGGAAATAGCTTCCACGTACCACACATTCCTTTGTCTACAGCGGGCTAACTTTAGCCCTGCACAGCAGAAACGCTTTGATAGCAATTTCCAATAGATTTGTAATTTTGAGTTTGTTCTCTGCATGTACACCACACACTATTAATGATCTGTATATTAGCTTTCTATTAATACTTTACATGACACCTTTTAGATACAGGTTATTACATTAGTGAGTTGGGGTACAGTGAACTGGTCAGGCCAGCTGATACTCACTACCAGATACCATTGATCCCTTGCTCTCTTGGACTGGGATGCTGTCAGGGTCACAGCCATGTACTGATTTTCATCAACTCTCATCTTATATTCCACATGCAGAACTAGCACACCTTTTCTACTTTTAATCACTTCTGCTATGTTTTAAAATTCAATATTTCAAGGGCAACACAAAGTGCCGATCCAAATTTCAAATGCTGCACAGTTTTGGAATGTGAGACAGGATGGTCCACTCACCACTAAGATAGCGCCTCCTCCTGGTCACTCTAGGGCGGGGGTAGGCAACCTATGCCATGCGTGCCAAAGGCAGCACACAAGCGGATTTTCAGTTGCACTCACACTGCGCTGCATTTTCATTTAATTTTAAATGAAACTTCTTAAACATTTTAAAAACCTTATTTATTTTACATACAACAATAGTTTAGTTATATATTATAGGCCTCTAGAAAGAGACCTTCTAAAAATGTTAAAATGTATGACTGGCACACAAAACCTTAAATTAGAGTGAATAAATGCAAAAAGAACAGGAGTACTTGTGGCACCTTAGAGACTAACAAATTTATTAGAGCATAAGCTTTCGTGGGCTACAGCCCACTTCTTCGGATGCATAGAATGGAACATATATTGAGGAGATATATATACACACATACAGAGAGCATGAACAGGTGGGAGTTGTCTTACCAACTCTGAGAGGCCAATTAAGTAAGAGAAAAAAAACTTTTGAAGTGATAATCAAGATAGCCCAGTACAGACAGTTTGATAAGAAGTGTGAGAATACTTACAAGGGGAAATAGATTCAATGTTTGTAATGACTCAGCACACCACTTCTGAAAGGTTGCGGACCTCTGCTCTAGGGAATAGCTCACAAGGGCAATACCCCTTCCTGTGGTTGAATGCCAACCTCCACCTTTCTCTCTGGGCCTGCAGCTCCTCTCTCTCTCTCTCTTCACAAGCTGCTGCTGCCTCTTCATGACTTGGCCCTCCAAACAGGTCACCAAATAGTTCCCCTTTCTAGGGTTGGACAGTCTCCTCCCCTCAAACAGGCTCAGCACCACTTCTCCAGTAGCTGGTTGGGGAATCCAAGCCCACCCTCCACTCCAAGTTCCAGCTAAAGGACCGTCTGGTCAGCAGTCAAGGTCTCTTCAACCCCATAGCTTTCTGCATTTCCCTGAGCCTTTTCCTAACCTTCTGGCTCTCCCTTCCTTCTCTAGATCTCCTCCTCCCAGGGAGCAACTGCAGGCTACATGTCTCTGCAACCTCCAAGCACTCCTTCTAGGGAGTGACTGCAGCCTTTCCCAGCCCCTCCACTTTCAGCTGCCTATTTTCTGTCTGTATAAGCCCAACTCAGCTCATTCCTCCCAAGCTGGGCTCCCTCACTCAGTCTGGGGATCACTTAGCCACCTAATTCCTCTCAGCTGTATCCTGTTGGGTTAATTAACCCCCTTCTTAGTCTTCATTAGCCCTTTCAGGGGAAGTGTGGGGTGATCACCCCATCACAGGGTATACAGAATCAGTTCAGCCTTGCCTCCAAACAAGTTTACCTTTTAGAATTTACTAGGAACTGTCAGATTTTCAAGAGAGTTCAGGCTCCCATCTTGACACTTCTGGCCAGATTTTCAAAAATGCCCAGCCGACAACATGCTGCACTCTTAAAAAATCTGGCCACTTATCTTGGTGCCTCAAAGGGAACTAAACTTATAAAAATATGGGCTGATTGTGGGTGCTGAGTCCTTTAGAAAATTCTGCCCACATTGCCTTATCTTCCAAATAAAAAGTTTAAAACCTATAAATGCTTGCACAGATGAACGCTGCAACAATTTAAGAGAAGGGCTATGCACTGTGCTGGACATTCTTTTACTAATTTTGCTTTGCACTTGGCTCAGTTCAGGGATGTGGTTTGCTCAGTTTCATAGGATCAAACATCAAAAAGTGGCTCTACAGGTAAATATGAATAAAGTCTGAGGAAAGAGGGTTGGGGGTTTTTGGGTTGTTTGTGTTTTGCTTCTTCCTTGTCCCAACTATATACGGTATAGCCTCCTCAAGTTTAAATAAAAGACTTACGTTTTACAGCAAGAGCAGGAGAAAGGAAGAGGAGGGAAACACAATATACTTAAACATCTGAAATCTTTGCTTCCTGTGCTAAAGGGAAGAGTGGCCCCAAAAGTAGAGTTTCTCCTTCACAAGCATTTTGCAGTAGTGACAAAGAGCAGATAAGTAACAGAGATAGCTAGCAGCAAGCATATTTCCTCCACAGCCTCTTGAGATCTCAAACCTCACTTCTTAATTACCAACCAATTAGTGAAAATAGAGAAGAGTGAGAGACAAGAATCAGACCCCCCCCTCCCCCCGATATAGATTTAAGAGCAACCTACCTAAATAAATGTTACTTCACTTGGAAAACAATTATATAGTCCTGCCAGTCACTCTGGTCTATTCCCACTGCACGGACTACTTCCAGCAACAATTACTTTAAAACTTTACAGCAGGTACTCTCCCTCATTGACAAATTCCCCCCATACAAGGGATTTACTTCTTCCTGCCCAGCACTGTGTTCCCAAACTTCCTTAAATAGTCTCCCCAAGCTGACACTCCTGTCCCCACTTACACTAAATATAAAGAGCTGGGGGGAAGGGGTAGTTGGGATTTGACCACTGCCAAGAACAGAAGGCATGAGCCACCCCACAAATCCTAGGGAATCAGCAGGAAGCCATCTGAAAATGGCTGGCATACTATAGCACTCCAGAGACCTGATGGGAGGGGAATAACACTACTGGTGCGGTGGTGGGACCCTGTTTTCCCAGCGGAGTGGAGAATATCACAACTGGCAATGTTTTCTGGCAGAAGTAGGGGTGCAGTAACACTAGAAAGGTGGTAGAAGTTTAGTTGATGAACAAGTTTTCCTCCTGCAGAACCCTAAGTTTCCAATAGGAATTCCTAACTTGAGAGGTCAGTGCTGTGTCAATACAGGTTCCCTATGGCTCATCTTTTGCAAGATAGCTTACTCAATACCAAGATCCTTTGCCATGTCAGTATGAGTTCAGCCTTTCCTCTTGGTTCATAACCCCGACTCTGTGATGAGAGGGTATCCAATGGATTGTTCAGTTTTTAAGGCTATCAGATGTGCCATTTCATTCATTTTGCACCATTTTGCCCATTCAGTTCCAAACCAAAGCCACATCAGCTGTTGTCCAAAGGGCAAATCAACCCCTCAAGCATGCCTTTTAAAAGGCATTAAGTAGGAATGAATACTAATAGGGAGAGCGTTACTCTAAACATGAAAAACAGAGAAAAACAGTCAATTTACTCTGTTTCATCATAAATTAATTAAAATTAATGCTCTCCTGGACCATTTGCCTGAGGATGTTATCAAGTTCCTCTTCCAGTGTAATTCTATAGAATGAGCAGAGTTCTTAGATGACCACCAATTCAGGGTTTGCACCTTGAAGAACACAACTGGGCAGGATCCCCATAAAAAATGCTGCCAGAAAGTACAAGCACTCATCAAAACTGTTTGATATCAAGTGGGAACTGCCACAACACCTCAAGAGAAGTGATTTAGTGATCTTCAGACATGGAATGTGCAAGTCCTTACATGTTCCAGTCTCAGAAACCCACAGATGCTATTTGCAAGAGCATAAATATCATATATAATAATTTTCTAAAAGATTACAAAATAGGGCCCTGACAAACTGTGATAGAAGTAATGGTCTGCAGTCATCTCAGTTTATAGAGTATCTGCTTCACTATTTTCAATGTCTTCTTTGCTCCAAAATACCCAACTTTAGTCAATTACAGTCCGCAATACAAATATCTTGGGCCTGATTTCCAGAGCACCTACATCTCCCATTGACATGCCTCTGAAAACCAGGATTTAGCAGCTCTCTTGTTATCTGTAATAGGTATTTCAATTCAGGTAGAGCTTCCTCATCTCCCGTAGTTCAACTGTACTTCACAATATGGTCACTTGCTTTCAGGTATCTTCCCTCCTAGCCTAAATCTGCTCCCTTTGGCGAGCCATATCTTCCTCCCTAGCTAGAATCCTCATGTTAAACCACTCTCTCATCTCAGATCCATGATATTTCTCAAACAGCCTAGGTAAGGCTTCGGCACTTTAATCTGGAATATTTAGATTATCGGGAAAGAAAGATGCAAACCAATTTTTTAAACGATATACTGCCAGTAGTATATCAGTATTTTCGTTTCAACCCCCTGCAGAGAGCTGATCAAATACAAAAAGCAATTAGTGAATATTTTCAGAAATAAATGGGGTGAGAGTTGGGTTGGCTGCTATATGTTGCTCATTATTTGGCTGGCTGCTAGATATGCATGAAAATGTTTGCAAACCCTAAAAGCTTCATAAATTTCAGCATTTTACAAAATTCAACATTTATCTGACATTTGCACCAGAAATGCTTAGTTTACCACCTCTTTGATTAGCAACATAGAATTTGCTATTTTCCTGTTTTAAAAGGGTTCAGGCATCGATTCACAGAACAGAGCCTATGTCCTGTGAACTGAGGCTCAGTACTGCAAGGCCTAACCGAGTTAGGTGGTCTACGTCTCTAATCAAAATGGATTTACGCACCTAAGTGCTTCTGTTCTTTTTGAAAGTGAGACTTAGGCATTGCAATGCCGATTGCTACAATGCTTAAATAATTTTAAAAATCTGGGCCTAAGTGATTAGCCCTACACTGCAAACGATGAATAGCTGAAATGAACAGTTCACAAAACACCCCTTGATAAAAATCTGGATAAAATGCGTTTCCAGGAGCTATTCACGAAATATCAAATATATTAGCAGAATTCAGGATCTGTTTGCAAACAGAAAATGCAGTGAACAATTCACCCCGCTCTAGCCCTGGGCATTGTATCATTTTTGATTGGAAGCTGACCAAAGTGTGATCCAAGTCTCCTTGAATCCAAGTGCGCCAGTGCATCATCTCTAATAGAACAGCATCCCAACAGTCACAACTTCTCAGTCATGGCCCACTTCAAAGCCAAGAATTTTTATTTAAAAGAACTATAATTGGCACAATATTTCCCTGCTGGGCATAAATTTTAACAGCAAAAGCTCAAATACTCTTTTAGCCTGCATATACACAAGGCCAGTGCTGCTCCCAATTAGGCCAGGACAGAAGCTTGTAATAACTCAGTCTTTAACTGGATTTAGGCTATTTCCTGCAACCCTATCCAACTGCAAGAAGGCAGGCCAGTGTTTGAATGTAATAGAGCAGTCACCTTGGCAAATCCTCTATTGAATCAGCAGTGGAAGCCCATCATCCCAAGTAAATCTTTGAACTGTTTGACATTGATTAATGCCCCTCTCTCTCTCATCCACAGGCCCAATTTTTTCCAAGATATGGTCCAATATCTCTTTCCAAGATCACTTGAGTTTTCCCAGGCGACCACATTTCATTCCAAAATAAGACATTAAGCTTCAAGCCATGTCTCTCTGATTGGCTGAAAGCAGTCAAGATGCATAAAAATCAAGAGGTAAAAATATTAAATATCATCTCCAAAACAGAACAGCAATAGCTCAATTACAGCTCCCAGATGTTGTCAAAGAAGGACTGAAAAGAACGGAGGCATTAGATAGTTCAAAGGGTGTCTGGTTAACTCCTATAGCCTAGCTGAGTACATTAACTGGGCACAGTGGCAAAGCATAATCAGACAAAATCAAAAATATTTTGAAAAAAAAAATTAATTTTCACCATAGGCTTTCCCCCATAAATATATTAATCAGTATCACAGAAAAAAGTGGTTTTCTTTTCCTGTCAGCACCAAAACTACAAACCTTACTCTCTTTTTAAGACAACAGTCCAACATATTAGCACAGTAGGGAGCAGTGGAGGGAGGACAGGCAAGACAGAAGACGTGCACTGCAGGCAAAACCAGTGAACAACAGCACACTTGCCAGCTTTGCAATGAAAGTTATGCCTGGAATTCACCACATTCCCATAACACCATCCATTTTGCCACCAAAATGAGCAACATTTTTCTCTGAAAATGGTGAATTTGCACTTTGGAGCAAAACATGTAGTAGTCAATTTATTCAAGAGTAGCATATTTTGCCTTTTTTTCAACATACAGTCCAATTGCTGCTGGTGAAATTTCATCCATGACCAAAGTAGAAAAGTTGTTAGGTGACACAAGGATAGATTTGTACATCTCTTATTACAGCCAACTGGACACCCGCCTTTTAAACAAGAGTTCTTGGAATAGAGGTGGGAAGATTCAAGGACATTTTACCCTTCACAGAATTATTTTCATAGCAGCATCAAGAGGCACATAACAGCTTTGAGCACTCAGTCTCTCAGATCCCAAGTGTAAGTTTACAATTTAAACCAAATTGGTACAAACAGGGAAGCAAATATAAAGTTCTTGTTCAGAACTTAAATCTGTGCTGCTTGACTTTTCAAACTGTAAATATAATAGTTTTGCTATTTGTTCCAGTCTGTTCCTGTACCAGATTATTATTAATAACCATCACCATTCTGCTCTTACTTAGCACCCTTCGCTGAAGATCTCAATGTTGTTTGAAAACTATTTAAAAAGCCACACAGACTCCTTGGGATGTATGTAAATGTTAATTTACCTTCTGTGTAAAGTAGAGGTAAGTCAGAAATAAGGCAAGTCAAAACTCATTTCTGTGCAGAGGACCAGCACAAGTGGCTCAGTGGAATTTAAATGGGGCATAGGCCTGGAGTGGACCTCCTTCACAGAGCTGAATTGCATAGCGTCATACACCTAAGTGTGTTTTAACACAGGTATTGAAGAACTGTCTGCATGCTTAATACTATTATGGATAATGTATACATTACATAGGTACAGAAGTATTGGCAGCTTTTATTACATGCAACAAAATCTGCTGTACAAATATAAAAAGAAAAATCTGGAAATGCTATTTTATACTGATGTAGCAAATTTCAGCCCAAACTACGTCACATACTATAGGTCCCATCATGTGATATGCTGAGCCCCTTCCATCCTCCACTGAGGCCACAAAGGGTGGAGGGGAGAACCTCTCAGGATTGGCTTTAGCCACACACACAGAAAGCACTGAAATGTAGCCACCTCTGGGGTGCAGAGCAGAAGTCAGATGTATAGCAAATTACGTACTAGGAAGGAATATAACTAGTAAAGCTGAGTGAAATTTTTCATTTGAAACCTTTTTTCACTGAAGATACAGATGCAAAACAATTTATGAATTTGGGTCGATTTTGGCAAATTGTTGCAGTGGGGGGGGGGAAACAAATTGGAAGTTCAAAACTGTTTGGCTTTTCCAAAATAAAAGGTGGCAACATAGAATTTTGGAAAGTCTTGTCTTTGTAGAATTTCCTTCAATTTTACTGTAAACCCCAGTTTTTAAAAGTTTTTAAAACCTCCAAATTGAAATCAAATATTTTGTTTCAGGTCAAATGAAATGTTTTGGTCAACACAAGACAAAAAACTTTTGATATTTTCTTTCAGAAAAAAAAAATCAGAAACATTTTCATTTCTAATCAAACCAAAAGTATTTTCCCCCCAGTTCAGCCACTGAACAAAAAAACCAAAAACAAAAAGAATCACACAGCTCTAATAACTATTGCAGATTGCATTGCATAACAGTGGGAGGCAAGTAGTACATTTGGTTAAAGATCCTTACAAAAGATCCCCTGATGACACTTTTAAGTCCACAGAGAACAGAAAGGAGTCCTCATTATTTACTCTGCCAAGCCAGTGTTATGCTGGTGTAACTCCACACAACTTCAATCAGTGAGAAGAAATGTTCTTTGTTTTCAGAGAGCTTATATTTACCAGACACCAAGGCCTGGTTAAACTTAAAAACAGCTCAAATGCAATTGACAGCCCAGTTGGTGGAACAGAGTCCTCTATCATACTTGATATAATTTCAATGCAATTGCCTCATGAAAATAGCAACAACAAAAAACAAAAATACTGAAAAGCAAAAAAATGCTTTAAAAGAAATGAATGCATCCTAAATCTTCAGTAAAAGTGTCTTAGATTAAAGGTCAAAACAAATATTTAAAAGATTGGATTTTGCTACAGCCCTCAGCCAAATAGAAGAATTACACTCAAGTCAGTTGCAGAATTATGATTATTAAGCAGGAAAAGACAGATTTGTCTCATTTGCTAAGTACCCAAAATCTTGATAGAAAGGTGGAAAACTCAGCTTGGGTAAAACATTAGATCATGTATTCAGAATGCAGATCATCTGCTTAGGACATGGAGTTTATATCCACAGTAACCACATTGTACTATCTGCCAAAGCTAAATTGAAGCTCAAGTTTCAGAAGGAAAATGCACAGTAGAGAACACATTTATTTAAACTTGAAAAATGTTTTAATACTAGAAATTGAATTGTATGTGATGTGATAACACAGGTCTTCATGAACAGCCTAAAAGTAAATTAAAAAAAAAAATCAACTGACTGTAGATGGTTGATGAAGCGTGGCGTAGACCAGTGGTTCTCAAACTAAGGCTGCCACTTGTTCAGGGAAAGCCCCTGGCGGGCCAGGCCGGTTTGTTTACCTGCCGCATCTGCAGGTTCGGCCGATTGCAGCTCCCAGTGGCTGTGGTTCATCGCTCCAGGCCAATGGGAGCTGCAGGAAGTGGCGTGGGCCGAGGGACGTACTGGCCGCCGCTTCCAGCAGCCCCCATTGGCCTGGAGTGGCGAACCGCAGCCACTGGGAGCTGCGATCGGCCAAACCTGCGGATGCAGCAGGTAAACAAACCAGCCCGGCCCGCCAGGGGCTTTCCCTGAACAAGCAGCAGCCCTAGTTTGAGAACCACTGGCGTAGACCATTTGTGAAACTCAGTCATGTCATATTGATACTTCACATATTTGATAAGATATCAAATTAGTACACTCTGCCACCTTCATGTAAATAACCTACTACTGCAATTTGTCCCCATTAGATCAACAGGCAACTTGATGCCTGACAGCTATACAAAGCAAAGCAGAGCGTCAAAAATGGTAGTCTAACAATATGAAAGGGAGGTAAATATTTATTATTTGTACTACCATAGCATCTAGAAACCTGAGTCATAGTCCAGGACCTCAATGCGCTAGGTGGGAATATAACCAACATTTATGTACCAGAAATGTTATTCCTTGAACCAAAGAAAGCGCGTGCTGTGATGTAATTGCAGCACTAAAGCAGCAGTATTTTAGACAGTGAAAAATGTGCAAGTTTTCTATGCTTCTTTTATTGTTATTAAAAGAAGCACTGTTACCTTGACAACGGCTGTATCACATGAGATTTGTTATAGAAACCCAAATGTTACTTAGACTTGCACATTTGCAATCAATTTAGAGAAACCCATTGTGTGTTTTTTAAAAAAATCAGACATTTTCCCCTATGACTATAAGCCTACAACTTTCAACTTATTGTATTTTTAAATGCATGTGGCACCTGACTTATGCCCATGAAATCTGCACATTCAGCCACTTTGCACCCAGATCTGGTGTTTAAATGCATGATTTAGGCAGCCACATTTGAAAACTTCAGCATCACTCTTCTTTTATCCTTTTTTAAAAAAAAGTGTTAATCTTGTTTTAAGGGAAAGAATTGGATGCGGAAGGATAAGGAAGAACCAGCAGATGAGCCAATGGGAAGCAGATTGTGTGGTATGTTTGTTTTCTTTCTATTTTTCAATCAACATTTTGCCTCTGCTCATGGAGTGATGCTGGCAGCATCAACTAACCAAAGTACCTGACAAATCTCAGTACTTGTGTTGCGGAATCCTGGTGAAACTCAATTAGGCATTATGAAAAAGAAGGATCGTTGTCAATGTATTCAATTTTTAAAGTTCAGAAGTGGCCCACATAGGGGATGTTCTCTGTGTATAAGACTGGGGTCTGGATTGTGTCTGGGCTGTGGTTGTTTAGCTTGAGGAACACAAAACAATGCATGGAAAAACAGTGCAACATTTCAAAAAGGGAGTATTTTAAAATGGTTTCCCAGAGCAAAAGTTAAATATTTTTCTAAAGAAAAAATTTTTCCTCCAAGGGATATAGTGTGCTACATTTGGAGACTTGGTCCAATAATGTAAATGTAAAACAGAAGGATTTTAGTCCTGCTTTAAGTGCCAATCCCAACAAAACCCTAACTGTGGAGTTACCACTGATGCTGCCATCATGAAAGAAGAGTTGAGACGCATATGGCAGAAAGGAAGCTTGCCATTTGGGGGTCTATGCTAAAGAGATAAGGTTTTATTTGTATTTAAATACAGGAAATACCTTTAAACATTAATGTGACCTAGCTGAAAAATCCTTATGATAGCTGTTACATTAAAAAAATTGTTAAGAAAGGATAAGCAAATTTAATTATATAATTGAGGGCAATACGCATTTCCATCCTAGGCTAAACTCATGGCCTAATATTTATTTCCAGGAATGCCGGCAATTTACTAGAGTGGACAGATAAAGAGCTAGATTGAACAAGGCCTGGACTCTGCCTATTTAAAATATTTCATCCTTATTTCATTAGGTATGTTCATGAAGGATAGGTCCATCAATGGCTATTAGCCAAGATATTCAGGGATGCAACCCCGTGCCCTCGGAGTCCCTAAACCTCCAACTTAGGGTTACCATATGTCCGTTTTTTCCCAGACATGTCCGGCTTTTCGGCAATCAAACCCCCGTCCGGGGGGAATTGCCAAAAAGCCGAACATGTCTGGGAAAATGCCGGCCGGGCACTTCCCCTCCCGCAGCTGCTCTGCTCCTCCCCTGACTCTTCGGCTCTGTTTAAGAGCCGAGCTGCCCGAGCGCTGTGGGCTTCAGGCAGCCCCCTTGCCTCCGGACCCCAGCCGCCGGCCGGGCACTTCCCCTCCCGGGCTCCGGCGGCGCAGGGTCCGGAGGCATGGGGGCTGCCCGAAGCCGGTAGCACTCGGGCAGCCCGGCTCTTAAACAGAGCCGAAGAGTCAGGGGAGGAGCAGAGCCTCCGGCCGCGGCGGCTCTGCTCCTCCCCTGACTCTTCGGCTCTGTTTAAGAGCCGAGCACTACGGGCTTTGGGCAGCCCCCATGCCTCCGGACCCTGCGCCGCCGGACCCCGGGAGGGGAAGTGCCCGGCCGGGGGCGCAGGGTCCGGAGGCATAGGGGCTGCCCGAAGCCCACGCGCTACCGGCTTCACCGTTTGCCGGGCAGCCTCCTGACCCTGCGCCCCCGGCTGGGCGCTTCCCCTCCTGGGCTCCAGCTGCGCTGGGGAAGCGCCGGCCGGGAGTGCAGGGTCTGGGGGCTGCCTGGCAAACCGTGAAGCCGGTAGTGCTCGGGCAGCCCTTTTCGCATGGCTGGGAGTGGGAGGGAGGAGGGGGCGGAGTTAGGGCGGGGAAGGGGTGGAGTTGGAGTTGGGGCTGGGCTGCGGGTGGGAAATGGGCGGGGCCAGGGCCCGTGGAGGGTCCTCTTTTTTTATTTGTTAGATATGGTAACCCTACTCCAACTGCCAGAAGCTGGGACTGGACGGCAGGGGATGCATCACTCAAAATCGCCCTGTTCTGTTCATTCCCTCTGAAGTATCTGGCACTTGTCACTGCTGGAAGAAAGAATACTGGGCTAGATGGACCTTTGGTCTGACCCAGTATGGATGTTCTTATCTTTAACTCATTACTGCCTATTTGTTTGTTTACAAATGCACAGGTGAAGGTCTATGAGTCAGTTGAAACTTGCACCCTTAACTCTGAATTTCTTTCCTTTTATATTTGTAGCTCAAGCCCTCTAATGATGCTGTAAAACAGATGTTATTGTGCAGTATTTTACACATTGGTGTTCGATTTTAATCATAGCAATTGAAGGCCTTTTCCCTGTATTTGTTTCTTTAGGGCTGTTTGTGGTCCTAGGAGTTTCTAGATGGTATTGGTAACAACTGAAAGAAACTCCAGGGCAGGATTCATCTCCTAGATCAGAAACATCCAGGCATTCCTACCTGAAACTATTTAAGTCCTTTGTAAACTAATCATATTAACAAGAAATGGCATAGAGCAAACTAATTTGATCAACATGCTCACATTTCTAATATGTCAAAGATGTCTTTCTCTATATGTAAACTCAGCTCAGGGTGGTATGCAGGTGTCAGCACATTCAGACCATTACATCTATATAATACCTAGTCCAACAGGATCCTTATCTGTACGGAGCCTCTGGGTGCTACCAAATCATCAATAGAGAATATTAATAGTGAGGAAAGTTTTCAAATTGATTTTCTGATCTGAAATACAGAACACAGAAGGAAGATTGGCAAGTACATGGTAAATCATGCCAGTGTGAGGAAGTGCCTTTTTAAAAAAGAAAAATTGTCCTCGGTCTGAGAGAGAGCGAGAGCGAGAGAGAGAGAGAGACTGGCAAGGTAAAGGAGAAGAGGTCATGGAGACAACTGCACCACAGTTTACATGGGAGTAGAGAATGAGAAGACAGAAACAGCAGCCAAGTGCCCGCAAATTAAAATTCATCTTCAAGGCCTCCTCAAACCAAAAAGTTGCAAGGAACAGCCCAAGACAAAAGTAGAATTCTGTAAGCCTAAAAGACACTGGTAACATCCACAAGACAACAGGAAGAAAGGACAGCAATGCTGCTCTTATCGCTAAGATTTTAAGAGCGTTTGCACTAGTTACAGCCCTCTTAAACCCTTGCCATTGTCCACCTAAGAATCCCAAACTGGTTCTCTCCAGACAGGAGTCTGTGATAAGAAAGAAAGGGGAGGCTTGAAACAGATTTGATAAGTCTAAAGCATGTCATTGCCTAAGGAACAGCATCCTCAGTTCTGTCTATTCGGAGGCTTACGATATACATTAAGAATAGCTTGTCACCGGCTATTTGAAAGAATCATGCTTATTACATTCTCTCCTGGAAGAAATCATATTCTAGCTACAGCATCAGAGTAACTCCAATTATGCTGATGTTTTGGGGGTCCAGATGGTGTGGCTAAGATGACAGTTATTTTACCTTTATAATACACTGTGCAGTGAATGACAGTGTAAATTACAAAGACAAAATGACTCATCTACACCATCCCAAGAGGCCACCTGTTACAAAACAGTGGTAAATGTAAAGAAGTGGAGGTTGAGAGAAAGATTGAGCCCATGTATTAGAAGTCTGCCATGGCTTCTTTTGCTTGTGTATTAATTTTTCATGTTAACCTCAAATTCTATTAAGCAAGTTGTGTTTACACTCATTTCACATGGTACCAAAAATAACCCAAGGCAATTACCTTTGTTTACAGGAGCTAATGAAAAAAGAGTTTTCAATGTCCGTTTTGCCTGGCTTCAAAGCTTCTTTGCAATTGAACACCACCTCCAACAAGTGCCAAGTTGTGCTTTTTAGTTTGGTTTACATTACACAGGGATGAATCTATTGTCTCCATCCTATGGGATAAAAGAGTAATCTTTACCCAACAGAAAAGAGGAGCATTTTATTCTTAGTCTATCAGTGTTGATTCTCAAAACAAAAACAAACAAACAAAAAAAAAAAAAAAGTAGGTAAAGAGGGCCCAACATGAACTGAAAGCCACTAGTGGTCTATGACCTCACAAAACTACTATGCAATATGTAATGTACTGGATTTCCACTTGTAAAATTGTTACTATATCTCCATCGCTTTTCTGAGCACCCAAGGGGCTACAGAGTAGCATCTCAGTTTCCTTCTTCAGGTGCTACGGCTCTGCCTGGTTTTTTTGAGTTTTTGATTTGGAAGACACCACTACATGTTGTCTTGCTTCCCTTTTCATTATCAGCACCCCATAGAAAAGCTTGTCATCCAGCAGTCTCAGATAGATATCCCAAGTAACAAAATCCCTTTAAACACACCACTGTTGTACATTTGTCTGGCGGAACAGAAACTTCTTCATCAGGAAGCTGAACAAAATTTCACCTTGTGCTTTAAACACACGCAAAGTCTGTAAAACGTTCTACATATCTTTGCTGTTTTACGATACTGAGCTGAGGTTGTCTATTGCCTAACTGTCTCTCTAGCTCTACTTCAGATGAAACCAGAAGAAGAGTGTCACAATAACATTACCAACTAGGAACAAAAAGAAAAACATTCAGAGAACATTTTAGATTTTTTTAATTGTTTCTGCAGCCAATAAAAACAGACCAATTTTTGAATAGTTTTGATAAGCTTTGGACATCATGAGAGGAATGATTCATCATAGCGAGAGTCCTTTCATCTCTCTTTTGCAGAAAAGATCTACCAGTAAATATGAATAGATCTTCTGGGATTAGTTGAAAATAGAGTGTAAACAGTTCACCCTTCCCCTCCATGTACCATACTGAGTCTCTTCTGAACTGTGACTTTTTCATCCTTCACAAAAAAGAGCCAGTAGTTATTTGGCAACATCTGCATTTAGAAAAGGAGAATTTTAAGCACAGTCACTGTCTAAGCACTTCAAAGAGAGGCAGATCCCAGGAACTGGATGGCTCATTCAAATATGGACATTTTCAGTTTTAGATAACCTGTATGAAACTTGCCCCAAAAGTTGATCACAGCTGATGGATATTCAGTAATTTGGTAGTCTCAGTCCAGTTTCACAGGTATCCATATCACAAACATGCTAATCTTAGCATCCTTGTTGGCTGTCTCAGCAGCAAAGTCAAGGCCAGAATGGATATGGAGACTGAACTAACTTCTCAGACTTAGAACTGATTTCTCCCAGATCAAGGCTGAGATGCAGCATGGAGCAATTTGCCACTTGCACTGTCACACCTGTTTTATGGATAGATCAGCCTCCAGGGCTGTCAGTCTTCCACTTTTCAGGAGCACTGAAATATACTTTAAAGGAAAAAGAGGCAGGGCCAGCTCTAGGCACCAGCCCTCCAAGCATGTGCTTGGGGAGGCAGCTGGAGGGGGGCGGCGCTCACCCGGGGAGAGCGGGGCCGCGGCCGGGCTCACCGCCCTCCCCCCGGCGCTCCGGCCGGTTGGGAAGAGCGGGGCCCCAGCCGGGCTCTCCACCTTCCCCCGGCACTCTGGCCCCCGGGAAGAGCGAAGCCATGGCGGGCTCACCGCCCTCCCCCCGGCGCTCCGGCCGGCCAGGGAGAGTGGGGCCGTGGCCGGGCTCGCAGGCCTCCCCCCGGCGCTCCGGCCGGCCAGGAAGAGTGGGGCCGCGGCCGGGCTCGGCGCCCTCCCCTGTCGCGCTCCCCGCCAGCGGGCGGGGGGGCGGCGGGAGGCTTTTTTGCCTGGGGCAGCAAAAAAGCCAGCGCTGGCCCTGAAGAGAGGACAGGAAAGAGACAGGTCCTTCTGTTCCCAGGTATAGAATATTAATAGCAAGTCTTCCCTCCGTGTATTGAAAATCACCTCATTCTGGCACTTACTTTGAACTCTGCTAAGCAAGTAAAGATATGTATCACACATACAGTTACTGTTTTAATTCTCTTTTTGAAAATTTGCCGGACATATAGCCTGTTCCTTTCAGCATATGCAGTCACTGGGTTACTAATTGCTGCTTGCCATCTAGGAATATGCAGAGAGGTCAACTGGTGTCATGTGATGTGATTGTTTAGAGCCAGTTGTCTGGTTCTTTGACAATGCACTCAGCCAAACAGTGTTGAGAGCTTCGGAGACTGGAACTGTAGAGGAATTAAAATGGCAAGAGATTATGCTTATTCGCAATGTTCAGAAATATAGAGCATTTATATGATTTCACAATCTGAATTTAAATATTGAGAATGAGCTTTGCCTCTTTCTATGTTCAAGAATGTGCTAAACATACCGTAGGATCACAATGCTTACAGCTATCTCAGCACTCTCACAGTGTTGTATGCTTCAGGCACCTGTTCAGTCCCTTTACTATGCTCTTTAGTCCATTTGTATAATCAACTTGGTTTTCTTAAAAGATTTAATACCATTGAATTCAGTTACATTTAATAGAGGGTGTTTAAGGGTCAGGCTGATTCACACTAGTCTAGATTGGGAATAGGGAGATAAGCACTCTGTTTAAAATACATCAGAAGTCATTGAGAAACACTAAAATCTGATGATATTTTAGTTTTCTAAATGAGGAACTTGATCTGTCTGATTTTCCCAGAAGCCTAGACTAGCTGATCAACACTACAGACCTATAGTAGGATTTGTAATAATCCCACCAAGCAACAGGTTATATGGACCACCTTCTTCCTTAAGCAACAGACTAAGTCTCTGCCATTGTAAATTCCTCTCTGACATATGGTATGCTGTTTTTAACTTGATTGGTCCACCATTTTTACCTGTCCATAGCCTCTCAGAAGCACTGGACTGGAAGGGACCTCGAGTCCAGGAGTAGCTGTTTCGAACCTCATAAAATATTGAGGTGCAGTGAGTCCACCTCTGCCTTTCCTCAATGACCCAATTCAACCCATTTGACAGAATCTTAATCTGCACGCTAATTATATTGCTATTGTCCTCTGGTTTGATAGTTATAAACTATAGGACCATGGGTGTGAGGGGGGAAAAAAGCCACTTGAAAAAGAGTGCAAACTTTGCTCATGCTGCTGTTTTTTCCCCATTCTCTCCCCTCTCGATAACATCCCCAAAATTAAAGATAATCAGGGGGGAAAAAAACAAACAATCTTATAACAAATTTCTCCCCCATTTTCCCTCAAAGTTATTGAAATTTTCTGACCAACTTCACTTTAAGGTCCCGATCTCTCACCAAGTGAGCTATGAGAACTTTGCAAACAAAGTATCCCAAATACTAGATAATCAAATTAGAACAGAATCACTTCATTCTGATCGACTCTGGCAACTAAGACAAAAGCCAATGCCCCATGTCTATTATTATTTAAAACCAGTAGTATACATTACGAAGACAAATCATGAGAGAATGAAAAAACACTGTCACAGAAAACTGCTCTGGCCAATACTACTACGAACACAGAACAATATATCACAGGAAAGGGGGGGGGAAACTTTCAGAGTTTTGGTTCTAGGGTGAAAATGGGTTGTATTTATTTTTATATCTGGCTGTAATAGATCAACGAAAGTTATATACAGCGAAACACCTGTTAAGTAAAACCAAGGATAATAGTTGTAAAAAAAAAAAAAATGTAAATGGATTATATCTAGAAAAAAAATCACTTAGCAATATTAAAAAAAGCCTTGGAGAGACAGAGTGAGAAGTAAAAGAAAAATTTAGTTTTCTTTTTTCCAAGATACATAAAACACAATGTAATGGATGACCAACATAATATATAACCCCAAAACATTTACATGGCTATCAAAAAATAATTTTCTGCATTTGTACTTGAATAGTGGAAACATAAAATTGCAGTTCTCTTACAAGAATGCTATTCCAAGGAAAAAATATTCAGTCCTTCTAAAGTTTTCCTAACAATACCCTGTCTCAAGTTTCAGGCTCAAAAATGTTACAAAACATTACCTGAACTCTCACAAAGTGCCAAGCAAGCATAGGCCTAAAACATTTAAAAATATGGTGCAATTTAGAAATGTGCTTTTGGGTCAAATGCATCTTGTCATTTATCATAGCTCCTTGTATTTCTGCCTTTTCTAGTTAATAGGTTCTGGACATTTGGTCCAACTTTCACAGAGGCCTATTAGAAGTTTTCATAACTGTTTTCAGACATTTTCACTGAACCACCATTGTACTGGTTTGTGATATATCTTTAAAAGCAGGATTACAAAAGTGCTTTCCCAGAATCTGCACTAAAAGCCAGAGTAGCACAAAACCTATAGAATAACTTAAAGGGGCCTCTTATGAGGTGAATTCTCCCATGCAGTCTGTTGAAATATTCTGTCTGGTCTAGTCAGGGCCTCCACATACAATGAGCTATTACCGCAGCTTATCCCCTGAATTCTCCCACCAACCCATCACAGTAGCGATTAGGCAAAACCTTACTGCTTGTTCTAGCATTAGCAATGGATGCACTAGCAGGCTCTATTTTTGTTCAAAAAAAGTGGAAACAGTTTTTGCTTTCTAAGTGCTTACATCTTCACTGCATGTAGGCTTTTGAAGATGCACATGTTTGTTACTTTATCTCCTGGCTTAAAAGGTTCTTTTTATATTAAGACTTTATAGCTTGCCATTTCCTTTGTGTTTCTGCTTTGATGGTTTGTTTTGTAATTCCTGTTTGCCAGCAACATGTCTTAAGTGCATGTCAAGCAGGTAAATATAAAGATAAAGATAACCTGCCATATGTACTATGCTAGCTCTGGCCACTATTGGATATCTTGTTAATCCATGGGATTTCAAAATTACTAACTTTAAAAAGTGTTTGAGAAGGGCTTGAAATGAGACTGTCTATTTGCAATCTAGGTAATCAAAGGGAATTTCTAATCTAGCCAACACTTTATTCAGACAACTCTTTCCACTCCCTCATCCCAATCATTTACTCCTCCTTGAGAGCCCTTATTTTATGGCAGGGTCACTCTCCCATCCTTGGAAGGATTTTATGTAAAATCTGTATCAAGTATCTGTATTCAGATATCAATTGTAGGCACTTCTCCATACCACAAATAATGCCTAAGCGCTGATTCTGCTCTCATTTACAATGGTATACATGAGGAGTAACTCAAAGTCAGTGGAATGAAACCAGTGAGATAGCAGGATTTGGGTTAATTACACTGAAATTCAAGGTATGCTGTAATTCACCCCCAAACCACTGGCATAGTACTCCAGCATAAAAGGTTTGAGTACCACACTGCATGTGAAAAGTAGAACTGAAAAATGCAAGAGGATGAAGAAATGCTAAGGAGTGGAATTTGCTGTAAATTTTGAAATGCAAATGTGAAGGGTAATCCTCTTTTGCAATATACATTCAAACAAGGCGTTTGAAAGCTAAAAGAAATCTGACACCTTTCCCTCTTTTTTCACCCATAGGCCTGGTCTACACTATGACTTTAATTCGGATTTGGCAGCGTTAAATCGAATTAACCCTGCACCCGTCCACACAACGAAGCCATTTCTTTTGAAATAAAGGGCTCTTAAAATCGATTTCTGTACTCCACCCCGACAAGCAGAGTAGCCCCAAAATCAATATTGTCATTTCGAATTAGGGTTAGTGTGGCCGCAATTCGATGGTATTGGCCTCCGGGAGCTGTCCCACAGTGCACCATTGTGACCGCTCTGGACAGCAATCTGAACTCGGATGCACTGGCCAGATAGACAGGAAAAGTCCCGCGAACATTTGAATTTCATTTCCTGTTTGCCCAGTGTGGAGAGCACAGGTGACCACAGATAGCTCAGCTCAGCAGCACAGGTAACCATGCAGGCCGATAATCGAAAAAGAGCACCAGCATGGACCGTACGGGAGGTACTGGATCTGATCGCTATATAGGGGGAGGATTCAGTGCTAGCAGAACTTCGTTCGAAAAGACGAAATGCCAAAACTTTTGAAAAAATCTCCAAGGGCATGATGGAGGGAGGCCACAATAGGGATTCAGATCAGTGCCGCGTGAAAGTCAAGGAGCTCAGACAAGCCTATCAAAAAACAAAGGAGGCAAACGGTCGCTCCGGGTCAGAGCCGCAGACATGCCGCTTCTATGCCGAGCTGCATACAGTTCTAGGGGGGGCCGCCACCACTACCCCACCTTTGACCTTTGATTCCGAGGTGGGAATAATCTCATCAGCTACACCTGAGGATTCTGCGGACGGGGAAGAGGAAGAGGAGGAGGACAAGCTTGCGGCGAGCACCCAGCACTCCATTCTCCCCAACGGGCAGGATCTTTTTCTCAGCCTGACTGAAGTACCCTCCCAACCCTCCCAAGCCAGTATCCAAGACCATGACCCCATGGAAGGGACCTCAGGTGAGTTTACCTTTTAAAATATAAAACTTGTTTTAAAAGCAAGCGTTTTTTAATGATTACTTTGCCCTGAGGACTTGGGATGCATTCGTGGCCAGTACAGCTACTGGAAAAGTCTGTTAACGTGTCTGGGGGTGGAGTGGAAATCCTCCAGGGACATCTCCATGAAGCTCTCCTGGAGGTACTCCAAAAGCCTTACCACAAGGTTTCTGGGCAGTGCAGCCTTATTCCGTCCTCCATGGTAGGACACTTGACCACACCATGCTAGTAGCAAGTAATCTGGTATCATTGCATGACAAAGCCTGGCAGCGTATGGTCCCGGTGTTTGCTGGCATTCAAGCAACATCCGTTCTTTATCTCGCTGTGTAATCCTCAGGAGAGTGATATTGCTCATGGTAACTTGGTTGAAATACAGGAATTTAATTAAGGGGACAGAGGTGGCTCTTCCTACTGAGCTGTTTGCCTGTGACTGAAAAGAAATTCTTCCCTGCAGTTAGCCAAGCGCGGGGGGCGGGGGGGAAATAGGCCCTGAGCTTTTCGCATTTGGCTAGCAGGGATCTTCTCTGTTACCAGCCACGCGGTGGGGGAGGGGTACAGCGATCATCCGAGAGAATTGGATGGGGGGGGGGGTTAGACTGTTTTCTGCTGCTGAAGGTTAACAGGAAAACCGCAGCAGTCAATGGGCTTTGCTTGCTATGTGGGAAAGGAGGGCACAGAAGCCGAAAGACAATGGCTTACCATGGCCGCATGCAAGCTGAATTCTGGTGCCCGGACCTGCGTCTGTGATCTCTAACACCAAAGCCACAGGCACTCAATATTAAGATGGAAAATGCGACCTTGTACTGAAATCACATGTGCTATGTAATGTGAATAGTGTTGTTCACCATGAAAGAGTATAAGCATTGTTCTGTAAAATGTATCATTTTAAAAACTTCTCTCCTTTTTTTCAACCCTCCCTCCAGCAGCTGCAAATTTTTCAAGCCTCCCTCCTCCGTCCCAAAGGCTATCTCAGATAAGGCGGCGGAGAAAGAGGACACGAGATGAGATGTTCACGAAAATAATGGAATGCACCCGCAATGAAAGAGCTCATTTGAATGAGTGGAAGGACACAGTATCTAAATTTAGGAAAGATGCCAGTGAATGTGAGGTCATGAGGGACGCTCGAGATGAGAGGTGGCAGGCTGCAACCCTGGGGCTGCTGCGTGATCAAACGGACATGCTCTGGCATCTGGTGGAGCTTCAGGAACGGCAGCAGGATAATAGACTGCCGCTGCAGCCGCTGTATAACCACCCTCCCCCCTCACCATGTTCCATATCCTCCTCACCCAGACGTGTAAGAACGCGGGGGTGGGGGAGGCTCTGTGCACCCACCCACTCCACCCCAGTGGACAGCCCAACCAAAAGGCTGTCATTATATTGAATTTTTTTTAGTGGCCTTTTATTTCCCTCCTATCCTCCTCCCAAACCTCACCCAGATTACCTTGTCGGTTCGCTCCCTATGTTTATAATCAATTAATAAAGAATACATGAGTTTTAAACGATAGTGACTTTATTTCCTTTGAAAGCAAGCTGGGGGAAGGGGGAGGGTGGGTTCCTTACAGAGAATGAGTCAATAAAGGGGGCGGGTTTTCATGAAGGAGAAACAAACAGAAATTTCACACTGTAGCCTGGCCAGTCATTAAACTGGTTTTCAAAGCTTCTCTGATGCACAGCGCTTCCTGGTGTGCTCGTCTAATTGCCCTGGTGTCTGGCTGCATGTAATCAGCAGCCAGGCGATTTGCCTCAGCCTCCCACCCCGCCATAAAGGTCTCCCCATTACTTTCACAGAGATTGTGGAGCACACAGCAAGCAGAAATAACAATGGGGATATTGGTTTGGCTCAGGTCTGAGCGAGTCAATAACGATCGCCAGTGACCTTTTAAATGGCCAAATGCACATTCTACCACCATTCTGCACTTGCTCAGCCTGTAGTTAAACAGCTCCTGACTCCTGTCCAGGCTGCCTGTGTATGGCTTCATGAGCCATGGCATTAAGGGGTAGGCTGGGCCCCCAAGAATAACTATTGGCATTTCAACATCCCCAACGGTTATTTTCTGGCCCAGGAAGTAAGTCCCTTGCTGCAGCTGTTTAAACAGATTAGTGTTCCTGAAGACGCGAGCATCATGAACCCTTCCCGGCCAGCCCACGTTGATGTTGGTGAAACGTCCTTTGTGATCCACAAGTGCTTGCAGCACCATTGAAAAGTACCCCTTGCGGTTTAAGTACTGGGTACCTTGGTGCTCCGGTGCCAAGATAGGGATATGGGTTCCATCTATCGCCCCACCACAGTTAGGGAATCCCATTGCAGCAAAGCCATCCACTATGACCTGTACATTTCCCAGAGTCACTACCTTTCGTAGCAGCACCTCAGTGATTGCTTTGGCTACTTGCATCACAGCAGCCCCCATAGTAGATTTGCCCACTCCAAATTGATTCCCAGCTGACCAGTATCTGTCTGGCGTTGCAAGCTTCCAGAGAGCTATCGCCACTCGCTTCTCAACTATGAGGGCTGCTCTCATCTTGGTATTCTGGTGCTTCAGGGCAGGGGAAAGCAAGTCACAAAGTTCCAAGAAAGTGCCCTTATGCATGCGAAAGTTTCACAGCCACTGGGAATTGTCCCACACCTGCAACACTATGCGGTCCCACCAGTCTGTGCTTGTTTCCCAGGCCCAGAATCGGCGTTCCATGGATAGAACCTGCCCCATTAACAGCATGATCTCCAAAGCACCGGGTCCCGCGGTTTGATAGAATTCCATGTCCATATCCTCATCACTCTCGCTGCTGCAGCCTACTCCTTGCCACCTGGTTTTGCAGGTTCTGGTTCAGCATAAACTGCACGATAACGCACAAGGTGTTTACAATGTTCATGACTGCTGTCTTGAGCTGAGCGGGCTCCATGCTTGCCGTGGTATGGCGTCTGCACTGTTCACCCAGAAAAAAGGCATGAAACGGTTGTCTGCCGTTGCTTTCCTGGAAAGGGGGGAGGATATTCCCAGAACCACCCGCAACAATGTTTTTGGCCCCCATCAGGCATTGGGCTCTCAACCCAGAATTCCAATGGGTGGAAGAGACTGCGGGAACTATGGGATAGCTATGGGATAGCTATCCACAGTGCAGTATTCCAAAAATCGACGCTAGCCCCGGTACATGGACGCACACCACCGAATTAATGTGCTTAGTGTGGCCGCATACATTCGACTTTATACAATCTGTTTCCAAAATTCGAATTATATAAATTCGGATTAATCCCATTGTGTAGACATACCCCTTTGTCAAGCACATGTGATTTCTGTGCAAGGTCGCATTTTGCCTCTTAATATTGAGTGCCTGTGGCTTTGCTGCTAGAGATCACAGATGCAGGTCCGGGCAACAGAATTCGGCTTGCATGCGGCCATGGTAAGCCATTGTCTTTCAGCTTCTGCGCCCTCCTTTCCCACATACCAAGCAAAGCTCATTGGGTGCTGCGGTTTTCCTGTTAACCTTCAGCAGCAGAAAACAAACTAACCTCCCCCCCATCCAATTCTCTGGGATTATCACTTTATCCCTCCCCCCACCGCGTGGCTGGTATCAGGGAAGATCCCTGCTAGCCACATGTGAAAAGCTCAGCGCCAATGCCCTCCCTCCATCATGCCCTTGGAGATTTTTTCAAAAGTTTTGGCATTTCGTCTTTTCGAACGAAGTTCTGCTAGCACTGAATCCTCTCCCCATATAGCGATCAGATCCAGTACCTCCCATACGGTCCATGCTGGTGCTCTTTTTCGATTATCGGCCTGCATGGTTACCTGTGCTGATGAGCTCTCTGTGGTCACCTGTGCTCTCCTGTGCTGGGCAAACAGGAAATGAAATTCAAATGTTCGCAGGGCTTTTCCTGTCTACCTGGCCAGTGCATCCGAGTTCAGATTGCTGTCCAGAGCGGTCACAATGGTGCACTGTGGGATAGCTCCCAGAGGCCAATACCATTGAATGGCGGCCACACTAACCCTAATTCGAAATGACAATATCGATTTCGGCGCTACTCCGCTCGTCGGGGAGGACTACAGAAATCGATTTTAAAAGCCCTTTATTTCGAAAGAAATGGCTTCGTTGTGTGGACGGGTGCAGGGTTAATTCTATTTAACACTGCTAAATTCGAATTAAACTCATAGTGTAAACCAGGCCTAGGATAGCCCTGCAAGTTTCCCCCATATTAATCCACCTTCAGAGCTCACCTCTTACTTAAAAGGGGAGGGAGCGGGAGGATATCCCTTTCTGATGATCCTGCTCAGGGAGGACAGTTCCTTCTCTGTGTTTATGTTGGTCTCTCTATGGAGACTATTAAATAGTGCCAGTTATGATGGGGGTTGTGAAGCAATCACCCATTCATCAGAAACTGGGCTGATATCCAACAGACTTATTTCATGTATGCTCCAAACTACTATCAAGTTGTTAATTACCACTGCCCAATTCCAAAGCAGTGACCTAGACATCTAGTCCTGTTTCTTTCTTAGCAGTCGTAACAGCCAGGCCTTCTTAAAAAGAATTTTTAAGTTCCAATCTGTTACCTCAACCTATGCAGACAAAACAGTTATAAGAAACACCATTCCCCTGTCAAAGGAATCCTGACATCCCCACTTTCAGCCATGCACCATATAGAAAAGCTCTTGCGCATCATGATTATTATGGGACATGCAGCTCTGATGCCATTGACGCAGGACTTGACTTGATCTCAGGGATCTGTCTAATCTTCCTGCGGGCCAACTAATTGGCCAAAAGAACCAGAAAGGTGAGTATAAGCAGCTCCTTCTCTCAATATGTCCCCATAAAGGGCCTAATCCCAAGCAGGATACTAAGCCAGCACCTTTAAAACAATGACAGAGTCAGATTCTACACCCACTGAGGTCAATTTGAACTGAATTGCAGGATCAAGTCCTAGATCACAATGATGCAAATCAAAATAAAAAACCAACAAACATGCATTGCACCTGAGTTTTGTACTAATGCAATGTTTCCCAAACTTGGGATGCCACTTGTTTAGGGAAAGCCCCTAGTGGGCCGGGCCAGTTTGTTTACCTGCCGCATCTGCAGGTCCGGCTGATCACGGCTCCCACTGGCCACAGTTCACCGCACCAGGCCAATGAGAGCTGCTGGAAGCGGCGTGAGCTGAGGGATGTGCTGGCCGTGGCTTCCAGCAACCCCCATTGGCCTGGAGCGGCGAACCGCGGCCAGTGGGAGCTGCAATCGGCCGGATCTGCGGACGTGGCAGGTAAACAAACCGGCCCGGCCCGCCAAGGGCTTTCCCTAAACAAGCAGTGTCCCAAGTTTGGGAAACACTGAACTAAAGTAGTGATTATCTTGGCACTGCCTAACTACATATCAGTGAGGTTGGGAAAGGAATGATTGCACAGCTTTATCTTCCATCTTCTGAACTTAAACGGGACTAATAGTGATACAGCAGCCCAAGCATTTGGTGAATTCATTTACTTAGTGCTCAGTTAAATTAGATCATGTTCGAGCACTGACTATTTAGATGGTAACGTCAGTAAAACAAGTCGGGTAAACAAATTTTCAATTCTGAGTGACCAACATTGGATTTAGCATACAGACACTTGTGAAATCATAGGACAATTAGCACTCAGAATGTTAGGATCTGACAGACTGTTGCTAAAGAATAATAAAAATGTCCATATCCACAGAAGAGCATAGGAAAGATGGTTCAAAACGCGAGTCCCTGTTTTGCAGAGGGAATTAAAGGCATGAACCCTCCAGTTTTCCCTTGAGAACAGGATAGAGGCCTGAAAATTGATGTTCTTTCTTGCATGAAACGGATGTAGAGAAATTCTGGGTTGGATCTATATTTATTGCCTAGGTTTCTGACAGGAGGGACTGGAACAGGGTCCTTCTAATTTAGTAGTTAGGAAGAAGGTTGTGTATGATGTCCAGTGGGGTTTTCCCTCTTCCTCCCATTCTTTCCACCAAATACAGGTGAAGTGCAAGACTTTTTACTTGGTAATGAAGGATCAAGATAACTATAGCTCTGCTCATCCAAGCTTTGCATCAGCTGAACTCTGTAGGTGTTGTTAATTTTGAAATGTACTATTTGAGCAGGGAAACTTTGTGCATGAACTCTGAAATTTCCTTCATTTGATTTGGGTGCTGGAGCTGAAGAATATGCAAGTGGGATACAAACAACTCACTTGGTTGATCATTTGTACTTTTGATTTTCTTTCATTTCTTGACTAATCAGAAATTGATTTATTCTTGTAGTTAATGATTCTTACACAATCCAATATACAGTCCAGCTCTTTCGCTCACCGCTTTAAATGAAGTGATATAGATTTTTAATCAGATATGCTGGAAATTGAAAAATGGAATTTAAGGAAGTTTTTCATAGCACTAGAGTTTGAAGTGTTTTTCTTTGGATTTAATGTCTCCCCATAGGTCTCTGGAGTAACAGAGGACAGACAAAAGCCCAAACTACTATAGTATTTTGTGTTAAGTACCTTTCAACACCTGACATTAAATGCTGTCAATTCTTTTTTTTAAATAATACCTTGTCCCCTAGGGGTATAAAAGCTGTTTGGAACATTTAAAATTTCACTCCAACCCTTGTGTTTGCGTGCTTGGTTATGTGTCTGAAGCTTTTGAGTTTTGAAAGAATTAAAAGAACAAGTGACAAGAAGTGCCATACATTTATGTCTTTTAGGAGACTCAATAGTATCTATTAAATAGGAAATCTCTCATCCAGCCACCTTCACCAACTAAAAACAAAAATCCCACCCTAGGGATAGATTGGGCTGCAACAAAATTATCTTGTCCTCAATCTGCTCCCTACCAGGAAAGCATAAAAATTATAGTGAGCTTACATTGCAAAGGTAAGGGGTGTGTGATATCAGCCTCCCTACCTCTAAAGAGTTCTGTTACCCCATATTTTTAAAACACTGAGGTCCTGAGTTAAACATATAAGTGCAAAAATGTATTGTACATATTATATTCATCTCTAGGAAGACTGTAATATGGTAACAGTAAACAGTACACTATATAAAGGACAGGAAATGAAGAATATTGTATCCAATGAAAATTACAAGCAGGAAGGAAGGGGAATTATTTAGGCAGACAGTCCTGTAATGATCTGTGCTAGAATTTATGCCAAGATATGAAGAATTAGCACCATTACTCCTGGAAAAAAAATAAAAAAAAATAAAAAAAACCACGCACACACACCACATCACCAGGAGCCAGGTATTTCCTCTCCTCTGAAAGCAGCACCTGCAGGATCATTGTCCCTTACCATGCTGTTTCAGGCCTGAATCAGAGAGAAGCACCATTTAAATTATTGGCACTACTTCCTGTAGCAACTGGGTTTATCCTTAGAGATTTCCAATCCAAGAATTGAGTTAACCTGAGCCTCCCACTACTTAGCTTGCAATCATAGCTTGAAGCGATATGACTGGGCTATTGTCAGTCCATTATTGTAAAAACAAGAAGTGGGTTTTCATCTATTTTCCCCAAAAAGGACCTCTTTTCCCTTTTCTGCCCTCCCGAGCTGCATTTATCAGGTAATTACTTAAGGCCATTTTCATTTCCTCCTTCGCAGCCTTTCACCAGTTCCATGCATATACACAGACATTTGGTTGCATGCTGTGCCTCATTCCCATACAGTATCAAGGAGAACATGATCAGTGGGAGGAAATAATGTGCCTAATCTTCCTGCTGCTGAGGCTTGCCTTCACAATTTGTATTTTGCATGGGTGTGAGTCTCTCTGTGGCTGCCCCATATGTTCTTATATTAAACAACAGGCAGTTGGGCAACTGGATTCTGGGTGCTGTGTCACTGCTTTTGTTATAGATTTAATTCACTTTCCTTCTTTTATTCTTGTGCATCAGTGTTAGAGGCAGGAGACCCAGTTTCCAACCACTCCCAAGCTTAAGAGTCTCTGTATTTCCTCCAGATACCCTTTTAAAAAAGGTTTACTTTGGAGAAGAAGCGCCTATGTCTCACCCTTGATTACGAACCTCAAATGACAGTGTCTTTGACATAGGCGCTACTGCTGCCCTTCCTCTCTGCTTCTTTCGTTTCACCTCTCTGCTCCCTACACTAGAGTGAATAATGCTTTTTCCCCTTTTGTTAATTTCAGTGAATTAATTCAGGTCAGTTTTACAGACTCAGCCAGTTCACGGTGCTGAAATTCCCACAGAATTCTGTGGGGGGTTAGTTTTCTGTGAAAGTTTCCAGATTAACTGCAAGAATTAAGTCAAAAAGAAATTGTCATTTTTACACAGCAGCATGTACAGTTAGTATGAACAGGATTTGTTTCAGCCCAAACAGAGAGCACAAATTATACTTTCTTCCTTTCTAGAAGGCCCAAACATGGTTTCACACCAACTGACAGTGGTAGTAATTAATGTAAAGGTTCCCTGGGGTCTTTTAACATCCTTTCTTAGCTTTTGATGGCTTAGACAGCCACAACCTGTGTTCCCTTTGACTATCGATGAAACTGGGGGGGAGGGGGGAAAGCATTTAAACACAGCATTGGGTTTTCTTTAAACTCTCTAATGAGCTCTAGATAAAGCAGAGAAGCTTTTACTGAGGATTTTAAGAAGCACTTTCCCCCCTCAATTGTTCTCCCAAGGGCAAAGTATTTCTGTCTCTTCATAGACATATGAATTCTAAGAACAGCTTTAACAAAGCCCAAGAGCACTGTTTGTGTCAAAATGGGATCACATCAGAGATGTGTGGTATGACCATTTTTACCCTTATCAACTTGGTGCAATTTGCTCCATTTCTATTCACATGTAAAATTCAGGAAAAAAATCCTTTGCCTGATTTTAATGTATTGGTTTATTTTAATCACAGATGACATGTCAACTGCTCAATAGTAATTCAGAATTGCTAGCCCATGCAAATAGTGCACCCACATGCCATTTCACTTCTAAGGGGGGGTAACTTCATCTATTGATTAGAGCAGGGGGCTGGAAAATGGTTTGCCACTGATTTGTTTTGTGATATTGGACAAGTCACTTAACCTCTCTCTGGCTCAGTTTTTACTTATGCTAAATTGGGAAATAATCACACACCTTAGCTAAGCACTTTAAGACTCCCTGATGAATGGTGCTGTGTAAGAATGTGGCTGAACTGACTTCCAGCTCCAATTTGATGTCGTTAGCATTGACATGTCAAACACCCAGTATGGAAGCAAGATCCATTCTAACTGATTTGTATACATATAGCTATAGATATAATTACATTTAAAAACCCTACATTTAAAAAGCATTATTAAGGTTGCAAAGTTAAGCACAAAAAATTAGGAGATGTCACAATTAAGATTGCCTGTGCATCCTTAACTTGGCCTCCTTGTAAGTATGCATTATGATACACTCTTTAATTACACAGTCGCATATGATTTTTTTCCACACAAACCCTACCTCAGTTGTTGACTGCAACAGTCTTTTTGTAAACTAAGACCTGACTGCAGTGAACTGCACATGGTTGAACACACCTATACCCATAATGAGTAATGGCAGGACTGGGGCCTAAAAGTTTAACTACTAAGATGGAGAGTAGGTTATGGCCTTTGTGCAAACCTCTCATTGTTATAAGTGGAATATCCTGCTGGTGCATTGGGGGTGATCATGTCCCTAACTCCATAGCCCTGTCTGGCCCATAGACTGCAGTTGAAAAGAAAAGAAAAAAAAAAACACAGACGTAACTTTTCCCTCTCTGCAAGAGTTTGACAGCCTAGCTCTTTTGAATTAACACTGCATTATATTCAACTGTGTCATTCTGTATAAAATGAAATACAGTGTAACAGCTTACATTCCAAAACTACCAGTCATATTTCTGATCAGATTCTGAATGCTCAGTTTAGAACAACAGTTATCCAAAAGGCAAGGAAACGATGGATACCAGATTATCTCACTGCCGGTAGGGATGAGTGAACTGGTTCAGATAAAGCAAGAACTGACTCCAAATCAGATCTTTGAGATTTGACTTTTCAGTAAACTGTCTACTACTTAGTCCTATATCTGAACTTCTTGGTTTGGGCTGGGACCAAAAGCAGAGCACTGAAATATGAAAATATAATACAGTACATGGACCAAATTCTGTTCTCATAACTAGATGCAAGTGAAGCTACTGAGTGGAATTTCTACATATTATAATTATTTATATTGTGCTATAAGTGTACCAGGTGCCTCACGGAAAAATTAAAGATGGGGTCTCCCACCAGAAAAGGCCACAGGCATGCAACCAATAAACACGTGAGTAACTTTACACTCATGAATTGTCTCATTGATGACAACAGGACTACAAGTATTTAAAGTTATTCATGTGTTTAATGGTTGCAGGATCAGGGCTTATCTTTCAGATACTATGGCCTACACTCTTATAAAGTGACTAGTGATTTTGGGTGCCCAACTTGAGACACCTTAAAAAAGGCCTGATTTTCAGAAATGAGTACCTGTCTCCTGAAAATCAGGCCCCTTAAATGTCTCACACTGGGTACCCTAACATTCAGGCACCTAATACACTAGCCACTTCTGAAAACAAAAGCCAACAAAACAAATGAGAGCAAGTAACAATGTGAATTAAGGGAAAGGAAGGATGAGGGTTAAAACATGAAGATCGTGAGGTTGTTTAGATTACGTTACCCTCACAGTGGTTTTCTTGGTCAGGGTTGAGATGTTCCATCTAAAGAGAAGAATTTGTGGAAGCATATTTGTATATACACACACACACACACACACACACAATATCAAACTGACTTCAAAACACTCAGTTCAGCTGGATTCTGCAGGTTTCACAGAAAAATAACCACTAACTTCAGTAGGAGTTTTGCCTGCACAGACAGTGCAAGATCAAACACTACATTTGCAGCCAGCATTTCAATGGTAAAACACAAAAGTATGTTCTAATTCATTTTCCATATATTCTATCCTATAAAACACTAACTGTAAATTCAACTTAGTATTTTTTAATATGACTTCACATTATAGTGTGTTGGCTTGGAAAAGACTGTGACATCATATCTAAACTATTCATTCTATATCTGCTAATTGAAAGAAGTTGCCAAAATCTTTCAGAACCATATTATAGCAATAGGAATATTTCTCTAACCAATTAAGAATAAAGATGAAAAGAAGTTGCCATTTTCAACAGGACTGAACTATACATCCGAACATTAATATAAAAAAAAGCCTCCCTGAGACAGTAATGAAATTGTAGAAGAAAGAAAAGCTGGCTGATAACGTATGCAGAATTATTGTAGCCACATTGGTCCCAGCATGAGACACAAAAGGTAGGTGAGGTAATATCTTTTATTGATCCAACTTCTGTTGGTGAGAGAGACAAACTTTCAAGCTTACACAGACAGGGCCGGCTCTGGCTTAAAAAAGCCACCCGCCGCCGCCCCCCTCTTCCCCCCCCCCAGCGCGGCAGGGGAGGGCGCCGAGCAAATCCCCACCGGCCAGAGCGCCGGGGGGAGGGCGGCGAGCCCGCCGCGGCTCTGCTCTCCCCAGCGGCCAGAGTGCCGGGAGGAGGGCAGGGAGCCCGGCCGGGGCTCTCCGCTCTCCCCGGCGGCCAGAGCGCCGGGAGCAGGGCGGAGAGCCCAGCCAGGGCTCTCCACAATGCACGGCGGCCAGAGTGCCGAGGGGAGGGCGGAGAGCCCCCGGTGGCAGGAGCGCCGTGGGGAGGGCGGCGAGCCCAGTCGCAGCCCCGCTCTCGGGCCAGAGCGCCCTGCCGCGCCGCCCCCCTCCAGGCGCCGCCCCAAGCACATACTTGGTGGGCTGGTGCCTGGAGCCAGCCCTGTACACAGAGGCCAGAAGAAGAGCTCTGGAAGCATGAGAGCTTGTTTCTCTTACCAACAAAAGTTAGTCCAATAAAAGATGTTATCTGATAACGTGGCAACTTAGCTGTGAGATCAAATGAAGTAAGTGATACCACAGAAGTCTTTGCTGCATCCAAAATTTGGGTTTAGATGGAAAAAAGGCACACCAGGGCAGGCTTTGCCATACTGTCACTGCATGAAATCTAGGCTACCGTCCTGCACTGTGATCTACACATACCGATTACTGCACATGGATCCCCATTGACTTCAGTGGGGTTCTGCACAGGCACATCAGTCAGTCCATATGGAGCACTCATTTCCAAATTCATCCAAGAAGCATGGTTATGGTACACAATGCAAACCCTGAAGAGCCTGATGCTGATAAAAATGGATTTCTAAACCACAGTTCATGCAACAACTAAAAACTCAGAAGAAGGGAGAAGGCACAACAAAGTTACAACTTGAAAGTGTGTTTTTCCAGCAAATGAAATAGTTTAATGCAGCATGGCTCTAATGTCTGTAACAGAAAGTCTATAGCAATTAATCTGTTCTGCTTTTAATACTCTGGCCCTCTCTTCTCTGGTGGTGGTCACAGCCATACATTTCAGCAGAGCATCACTTCTGCTAGAGATTGCCTCCAATTTTCAGTTTTGCTTTCACAGGATTAAGTCAGGAGCTTTTCATTCTCACAAACCAAAGTTTTGTGTGTGTGTGTTTGAATAAAAAGTAAAAAAAAGTCAATTATTGCCTAGCTACTGCTGAAGCCCCAGTGAGCAAATGGAAATGAATGCCAAAGTGGATGCTATTTCTAAACATGAATGGAGTTTGCTTTACCAGGAGACACCCAGATGTTTGTAGATGTGCCAGCATTTCAACTTTTTTCCTAATTAAAAAGTTAAATTGGGAATACTTAAAGTATGTTACAATCTTCTTGCAGCTCTTTTCAGTGGAACCTTAGGGTATGTCTACACTACGAAATTAGGTCGATTTTATAGAAGTTGATTTTTTTAGAAATTGATTTGATACAGTCGATTTTGTGTGTCCCCACTAAGCACATTAATTCGGCGGTGTGCGTCCACAGTACCGAGACTAGCGTCGACTTTCAGAGCGTTGCACTGTGGGTAGCTATCCCACAGTTTCCACTGCCCATTGGAATTGTGAGTTAAGCTCCCGATGCCTGATGGGGCAAAAACATTGTCGCAGGTGGTTCTGGGTACATGTCGTCAGGCCCCCCTTCCTCCCTCCGTGAAAGCAACAGCAAAAAATCATTTCTAGCTTTTTTCCTAGGTTACCCGTGCAGACAACATACCACGGCAAGCATGGAGCCCGCTCAACTCACCCGTACATCTCCTGGGTGTTGCTGACAGACGCGGTACTGCATTGCTACACAGCAGCAGCTCCTTGCTGTTGCAAGTTAGCAAAGACGGTTAGCAGTCGTACTGCACCGTCTGCCGCCATCTCCTGGGTGTTCCTGGCCGACCCTGGTGAAAATGGGAATATCTCCACCTGGCTTTGAAAACCAGTTTCATGACTGGCCAGGCTTCGGTGTGACAGTTGTGTGTGTTTCTCCTTGATGCAAATCCACCCCCTTTGTTGATTTTAATTCCTTGTAAGCCAACCCTGTAAGCCATGTCGTGAGTTGCCCCTCCTTCCGTGAGAGCAATGGCAGACAATCGTTTCGCACCTTTTTTCTGCAGACGACATACCACGGCAAGCATGGAGCCTGCTCAGATCACCACAGCAGTTATGAGCACTGTAAACACCATGCGCATTATCCTGAAGTATATGCAGCACCAGAAACTTCAAAAGCAGGCGAGGAGATAACGGCAGCACGGTGACGACAGTGATGAGGACATGGACACAGCGTTCTCTCAAAGCACAGGCCCTGGCAATTTGGACATCATGGTCCTAATGGTGCAGGTTCATGCCATGGAACGCTGATAGCCCTCTGGAAGCTTGCAATGCCAGACAGCTACCGGTCAGTCGGGAATCAATGCGGAGTGGGCAAATCTACTGTGGGGGCTGTGGTGATCCAAGTAGCCAAAGCAATCACTGAGCTGCTGCTATTAAGGGTAGTGACTCTGGGAAATGTGCAGGTCATAGTGGATGGCTTTGCTGCAATGGGATTCCCTAACTGTGGTGGGGTGATAGATGGAACGCATATCCCTATCTTGTGACCAGACGACCAAGGCAACCAGTACATAAACTGAAAGGGGTACTTTTCAATGGTGCTGCAAGCACTGGTGGATCACAAGGGACGTTTCACCAACATCAACGTGGGATGGCAGGGAAAGGTACATGACACTCACATCTTTAGGAACTCCAGTCTGTGTGAATGGCTGCAGCAAGGGACTTACTTTCCAGACCAGAAAATAACCGTTGGGGATGTTGAAATGCCAAGAGTTATCCTTGGGGACCCAGCCTACCCCTTAATGCCATGGCTCATGAAGCCGTACAGAGGCAGCCTGGACAGTAGTCAGGAGCTGTTCAACTATAGGCTGAGCAAGTGCAGAATGGTGGTAGAATGTGCATTTGGACGTTTAAAAGCGTGCTGGCGCAGTTTACTGACTCAGACCTCAGCGAAACCAATATTCCCATTGTTATTACTGCTTGCTGTGTGCTCCACAATATCTGTGAGAGTAAGGGGGAAAATGTTTATGGCAGGGTGGGAGGTTGAGGCAAATCGCCTGGCTGCTGATTACATGCAGCCAGACACCAGGGTGGTTAGAAGAGCACAGCAGGGCACGCTGTGCATCAGAGAAGCTTTGAAAACCAGTTTCATGACTGGCCAGGCTACGGTGTGAAAGTTCTGTTTGTTTCTCCTTGATGAAAACCTAACCCCTTGGTTCACTCTACTTCCCTGTAAGCCAACCGCCCTTCCCTCCCCCCTTTGATCTCCGCTTGCAGAGGCAATAAAGTCATTGTTGTTTCAAATTCATGCTTTCTTTATTAATTTGTCATGCAAATGGGGGGATAACTCCCAAGGTAGCCTGGGAGGGGTGGTGGAGGAGGGAAGGATAAGGCCACACTGCACTTCAAAACTTATTGAATGCCAATTTTCTGTTGCTTGGGCAGTCCTCTGGGGTGGAGTGGTTGGGAGCCCGGAGGGGGACTCCCCCCCCCCGCGTTCTTGGGCGTCTGGGTGAGGAAGCTATGGAACTTGGGGAGGAGGGCAGTTGGTTACACAGGGGCTGCAGCGGTGGTCTGTGCTCCTGCTGCCTTTCCTGCACCTCAACAATACGCCGGAGAATACCAGTTTGATCCTCCAGTAGCCTAAGCATTGCTTCCTGCCTCCTCTCATCACACTGATGCCACTGATCATCTTGATCCCGCCATTTCTCTTCTTGCTCCCACCACCTGTCCTCACATTCATTTTGTGCTTTCCTGCACTCTGAAAGTACCTGCCTCCAGGCATTCTTCTGGGCTCTTTCAGTGTGGGAGGACTGCATGAGCTCAGAGAACATTTCATCGCAAGTGCGTTTTTTTTTCCTTCTAATCTTTGCTAGCCTCTGGGACGGAGATGATACGGGGAGCACTGAAACATTTGCAGCTGCGGGAGGAAAAAAAGGGAGAGTAATATTTAAAGACATTTTAGAGAACAATGGGTCGACTCTTTCACAGTGAACCAAGCTGTTAACACTACATAGCATGTGTGCTTTCTTTACAAGGTCGCATTTTGCCTCTTATATTGAGGTCCTGCCGGTTTGGTGAGAGAGATCATACACACAGGGCTAGCAGGCAACAGAATTTGGCTTGCAGGCAGACATGGTAAGCCACAGTCTTTTGGCTTCTTTAACCTTCATAACACGTGTGAATGGTTTCAAACTGCAGCACCCTCATTTCCCATACCAAGCACCCGTTGGGTTGGCCATTTAAAAGGAGGGGCTGCAGTTTTCGGGTTAACGTGCAGCACAAACCCAACTAACCCCCCCCCCACACACACACACACACACACAAAACAAAAACACCGAATTCTCTGGGATGATTGCTTCACCCCTCCCCCACACCCTGTGGCTAACAGCAGGGATGATTTCTGTTCAGCCACAAACAGCCCAGCAGGAACAGCCATCTCTGAATGTCCCCTTAATAAAATTCCCCTATTTCAACCAGGTGACCATGAATGATATCACTCTCCTGAGGATAATACAGAGAGATCAAGCAACATCCATTCTCTAATGCTAGCAAACACCAGGCCCATACGCTGCCATGCTTTGTTATGCAATTATTCCAAACTACGTGCTACTGGCCTGGTGTGGTAATGGAGGACGGAATAAGGCTGCCCTCCCCAGAAATCTTTTGCAAAGGCTTTGGGAGTACATCCAGGAGAGCTTCACTGAGATGTCCCTGGAGGATTTCTGCTCCATCCCCATATAGGTTAACACACTTTCCCAGTAGCTGTATTGGCCGCCAATGCATCCCAAGTCTTCAGGGCAAATTAATCATTAAACATGCTTGCTTTTAAACCATGTATTATATTTACAAAGGTACACTCGCCAGAGGTCCCTTCTCCGTCTTCAAGGTCTGGGAGCCCGCCTTGGGTGGGTTGGGAGAGTACTGGCTCCAGGGTAATAAACAGTTCCTGGCTGTCAGGGAAAACTGTTTCTCTGCTTCCTTGCTGTGTGCTATCTTCCTCCTCCCCTAAATCTGCATTCCTGTGGAGTGAGAATCCATTGACGGAGTCCACGCACAGGGGTGGGATAGTTGTAGGGGCACCCCCTAGAATGGCATACAGTTCATCATAGAAGCATCATGTCTGGGGCTCTGACCCGGAGCAGCCGTTTGCCTCTCTGGTTCTTTGGTAGGCTTGCCTGAGCTCCTTAAGTTTCATGCGGCACTGCTGCGGGTCCCTGTTATAGCCTCTGTCCTTCATGCCCTTGGAGATTTTTTTCAAATATTCCAGCATTTCATCTTTTGGAACGGAGTTCTGTTAGCACGGATTTGTCTCCCCATACAGCGATCAGATCCAGTACCTCCTGTTTGGTCTATGCTGGAGCTTTTTTGCGATTCTGGGACTCCATGGTCACCTGTGCTGATGAGCTTGCCATGCTGGCCAAACAGGAAATGAAATTCAAAAGTTCACAGGGCTTTTCCTGTCTACCTGGCCAGTGCATCTGAGTTGAGAGTGCTGTCCAGAGCGGTCACAATGGAGCACTCTGGGATAGCTCCCAGAGGCCAATACCATCGAATTGTGTCCACTCTACCCCAAATTCGACGCAGCAAGGTCTATTTCAGCGCTAATCCCGTCGGAAAGGAGTACAGAAATCGATTTTAAGAGCCCTTTAAGTTGACAAAAATGGCTTTGTCATGTGGAAGGGTGCAGGGTTAAATCGATCTAATGCTGCTAAATTCAACCTAAACTTGTAGTGTAGACCAGGGCTTAGTGGTTTTTATTTTAAAAGTTAGAAAGCTGATGAATGTTGCTATATAGGGAGATCCAGAGCTGTTCAAATGCTAAAGGAATGATCTGAGGGGAGATATTAGGTAAGGAAAAAACCAAGCACCTGATGCCATAGGGTGAAATTCACCCTGAACAGAGGACAGTATTAAGGCCTGGGCATCTCTTAAGCCCCACTTATGACCTATTTTGAGGTCTTCAGTGCTGGTCTTCTGCACAGAGTTAAGTTTTCCCCAGAACCTTTAAGCTCTTTCAGACTCCAAATCAGAGCAGGTTAGGTTCTTGGTGTTTTTTTAAGTGAAAAATATTTACTGTTCGTTATTTTGTCTGCTTTCACTCATGGGGCAGTGAGGCCTATTGTAAAAATGACATAATGAGGATTGTAAGCTGATGCAGAGAAAATACCATTGATGCATGTCAGCAAGATCTTTTCCTCAAGAGATGTTTATACAGCAAAATAAGTCAACATACGCAGAAAAGGTAACAGAAACCTCCCCAACTTGGTGTTCAATTCAGTCCTGAATGTGAAGCCCAACGCTCATGCACTCAGACTCAAAAGCAGTCAATTAATAGCTGTTCCCCAGTCCCTTCCTCACTGGAGACCAGAAAGCACTCCCTGACCCAACAACACAGGCCTGTGCCAAGCCCATACAATTGCTTGACCATAATCAAATCGTGTCATTTGTACATTGACTTTTATAGTTTACATTGACTTTATGCTGTTTTAAGTAGTGACTGTGTTTCTTCCTGACATGCCTTATAAAACATGAAAAAATTCAACCATCTCTACCCAGCCAGCCAAAGAGGTCTACAGAAATAGTAAATGAAAACAGATATCCCAGCAGGAATAAGAAAAAGGTAAATCTAATGACTTTTTCAGTCCTGGGATTGCAGGGCCAGAATATTTTATGGTTTCCTGGGGAGTGTCATGTCACATTCCATAATCCCATAATTCTCTCAGTTCATACTGGAAGAAAATTTTGTCTGGTCCAGCCAGAAATGAATATTTTACTTAGCACTTATACTAGTTTCTGGTAAGTTTTTATGAAAACATGAGCAAGTGTTCAAGACTATTCCAAGCTCAAGTTTATTTATTTTGCTGGTTAGAATTAAATGTGCAGAGAATGGATCTTGCATGATTTGGGTGAGGGGCTAGCCTTTATAAAAACAGAACAGCTTTTTAAGAGTTTCCAGATCAAATAAGGGCTGAATCCATAACAAGCCACTCTAGATTCCAAAGAATGGAATTTGTTGGATCTCTATACTTCAAATCGTCATCTCACTCTCTCATCTTAAACCAAGTAATTGATTAACAACCTATGAAATTTTGGATTATAAAAATAGACTTCATTCTTGACAAAGTGCAATAGATTATTCAAGGATTATAGGCTTTTCCTACTATAAAAAAGTATAGTAAATTGCTGAGATTTCAGGGCTTAGTCCCATAACTATATATCAGAGGCAAACCAGATTTTGAGGCTGTGGTCAGGAGAAACCTATGTAGTCAGTTATACCTGTTCCGGGTGCTCGGTCTTATAGGCATCTGAATACCTAGCATATTTGGTGGGACTGTATAAATAATTACTGGTAATATATAGAGGAGAGATGGAGCTAAGAAATGACTAGTAGATAAGAGAAACTCTTTGCTCAGGAAGACCTTGTGTGACTTAATATGGAGTTTAAAAATACAGAAGCTGATGAAACCTCAAAGGACTTGAAAACAGCCCTTTAACCATTAGACTGAAAGCAAGAAGCATGGTCTAAAAGTTTGAACACAGAGTTAAGATTCAGAGTTTTAACCCCCATTTGCGGCCTTGGGAAAACTACCTACCTTCCTTGGTTTCCCTCATGTTCAGAATAGCAACAACAACATTCCCCCCCAACTATCTTTCACGAGAATTAATGAGGTTGTAACATACTTTAATACCAATAATATGGAATTGCTTATAGTGCTATTCATATTTAGAGTGCTAATCATAGGTTGTAAATGTACATAGCAGACACTTATGAAATGTACATATGTATCACTTGAGCTATTTCTACTGCAGTTCATTAAAACTATAAGTGCTGCTAATGAACAGCTGAAAGCTCAGAGTAAAGGAACCTGATTGGTTCAAATACAGTGATTTAAATCTACTAGGTGAGTTGGTTATGTGGTGTTTACCTCTGGGGAAAAAAAAGGAGACAATTTTGTTGCAGGAGTCTACTAGAAAAGTTTTATGCCTCACTAAAGAGAAGATCAACATAAAGCCAGAAAATCTGACTGTGTAGAAACTGTGGCACTTTTCAGATCAAGTGGACCTGATGAGCGTCTTCTTTTATGGTAATCCATGCCCAGAACATTAAGAACAGCATAGCATGGTCCATCAATGGCTATTAGCCAGGATGATCAGGGAAGGTGTCCCTAACCCCTGTTTGCCAGAAGCTGGGAAATGGACGCCATGGGACGGATCTCTTGATTACCTGTTCTGTTCATTCCCTCTGGGGCACCTGGGATTGGCCACTGTCAGAAGACAGGATACTGGGCTAGATGGACCTTTGGTCTGACCCAGCATGGCCACTCTTATGTTCAGGGATCATACACTCTTGATTCTGGAATAAGTGTGCTAGAAGACAGAACTGGGAGGAAGGGCATAATATCTGATTAACTTCCAGCATCCCTAAACAAAAGTTGATAGAGTCACAGCTCTGGAAACTGAACTGTTGTATTTATCATTGAGTACAGCAATGACAATGGAAGTTTAGCCATGCTGCTCTCTGCTCTGCCCTCAAGGGATCACTTGTAGGGGTAAGAGAGTAACAGATGAGAGCCCGATTGTCAGAAGTACTGAGGACATTCAACTCCCATTGGCTTCAATTGGAGTTATGGGTGTACAGCACTTCTGAAAGTCATGCCCTTGGTCTGCATGACCTTTCATATTTGAATTATAGAATTCAAATTGTCTTTATGGATCTGTCCAAAGGACACGGAATAAGGAAAAACAGAACCAAGTAAGTTCTGCTATAGATATCAAATATTTATAACCTAGGAGAAAATATGACATTTTCCTGTAACGGGATGACTTCCTTACAAATTTGGAAAAAATACAAATTTCACACAATGCATCAGTTACTTTAAGAAGGTGCTTTGTGTTTCAGAGGTAGCATGAATAAATTATTACATGCAGTTGCTATGGTAGCTACTAATTTGTTGTTAAATAGAGTTACTAGTGTTTAAATAGCTATAAAACTTGCCCTGGGAGCAGTGTTAGAAACACACTATTGTCATTCCCTTTTTACTTTTTAAAATTAATATATATTTTGACTAAGAATAGCACTTTCCATCTTATGTCCACCTTTCTTAGTTACATGTCCTTAGGCTGTCATGAAGCAAAGCATCTTCTCTACACAAAAGAGGCAGCTTACTTAAGCTCCATGCGGTCCCTGAGCAGAGTACCAGCACAAATCCTTTAGTATTGCAAGTATCCATTTTGATTATCAGCATTCTACCACAAGAGATTTAAAACAAATTTTCACTGGTCTGAAATAAACCATTATGAAGAAAATAGCAGCCAAATATGGAATTCCTGCCAAACTGTATCCCAATTCTAATTAAAAAACAATTCGACATATGAAAGAAAGGTCTGAGTTACCATTCACTTACCTTTTTAAATAAAAATTTTTTGGAACTTTTGCTTCATGGTTTAACAAAACAGTTGTAGATTAATCTTATTTTCAAACACATACACAAACTCTTTAAAGTTGTTTTGTTCAATGCTTAACAGAAAAACGTCAAAACTGAAAAAAGGTTTTCATCAAATGTAATAAAAAACCTAATTCTAAACCAGTAACGATCCTAGAGTCTAACAATGAAGTAAAGTATCTATAATTCTCTTTAAAACTTGGCTTGATGTGAAGGCTTTATTTTGTGATCATTTTATTGCATAAACCAGGATGAATAATGGAATTTTAGAAAGAGAACCCCTATTGAGTCAGGCTTCATTGACATCTGACTGGTAGTCTAAAAGCCTGCCGAGAGGGTCCAAAGCAATGCATCACAGCCTCCCAGCAGGTCATTAAGGCATTAGCCAATTAGAAAGCAGGGCTACTGAGTGACATTGTTCACAGCAGAGCAAACATAATTGATTTTTATTTCAACAGGAGAGAGAACCTCCTTACTAAAGAGCTTTAGCATAATTTCTTCTTTAGGAGAGGTTTAAAGAGATTTGTGTTGGAGTATTTAATTCCAAACCCTGGGACAATCTCTGGCAATGTGTATAAATTAAGGGACAGTTGACTTCACTCATTGATATTCAAAATAGAGACTCTCTGTTGCTCAAAAGTAGCATGAAGTTTTCTGAGTGATGGCATTCAACACCAGCTGTGTGGAGGCACAGATCTTGTACTCTCACAACCTTTAAATAGTTTATGTAGTTATTAGCAAGCTGGATTCCAGTTTAAGGGCTACTTTCCTATGCATTTTAACATAGTATACTCTGTATAAACAAGTACTCCTTAAAAGCACCATGCAGATGGTATTTCTCTCCAGAGACTTCATCACAATTAATCTCCCTCTTTCTGATTTCATTGTCTATCAATTGGTTATTTTCAGTCTTATTGCATATTAGCACCACTTGGTGGGAATACTTGTCAGTGACAGCAAGCCTGCAGCAATAAACTCCAAGAATGAATAATAGCTTCAGTCGTCCCAATTTTCAGTATCTTAAGAGCATCTGCCACCAAGTCATTAGACTATACTTTTTAAGGAAGCCTCATTTCCCTTTACATAAGATGTGAACACTTTTGTCATTGCAGCCTGAAAAAGGTTAAAGGACTATGAAGAGATATGTAATAAATACTAGTGTCTTTTCAAGCACAACACCCAAATTAAACAGGTAATTAAAAATAAGCATTCTTAATAGAATTTACAAAACACTAAATGTTTGATTGCAACAGGATACTTTTTCAGACAAGCCTTTTCTGTACTGTTTGAATTTATGGTCTGCAGGAGAAAAAAAATTACTGGAAAATGCTATAAAATCCTAACTTCTCATGACCCAAAGCAATGCAACAAAAAATTTTATTGGACATATTTGCAGGTTACTATTCACAGAGTACATATACTGTAGACTTGGAAAATACATGTATTCACACAGTTCAGCCAGCCAACTGAATCACTCCTAAAAAAAATTCTCAGCTGCAAAGGCTGCAGTCCAAGGATTGAACATTATGTATTGGGACGATATCTAAGTCATCTGTCTCTAATTTTCAGAATTTTCTATCATGTTTCAAAAATATTTTCATTATTTTCAGCTCAGTTTTGTGCTTCACCAAAAATTCAGGACATGTCTACACTACAGCCCTAATTCGACTTATGTTAGGTTGACTTACTACCGCTGCAATAATGACTGCGGTGGCTAATGATCACACTACCCTCTTGCTGTCAGTGGTGCACGTCCTCACTGAAGATGGGCAGTGTGAGGGTCTAGGAGCCAGGGCTCTCAGCTCCATGCAGCTCTCCACCAGGAGCCCAGCCGCCCCCCTGGACTCTCGGCTCCCCACTCCCAGCTGGGAGAGGGAGACAGCCACTCTGGCTTCTCTGCTCCCTGAGTGGGGAGCCTCTGGGTGGCAGCCTGGCTAGGAGTGGGGAGCCGGGGGCAGCTAGTCTCTGGCTGTCGGCTGTCTTGTCAATTTCATGAGAGATGTGAAATTGACATGAAAGCTGGGCAACTAAAGTAAGGCAGTGTCTACACAGACACTGTGTAGCCGTAATTACACCCTCAGCCCTATGCCTTGCAAAGGTGGAGTTATGTTGGTGTAATAGGGCACTTACATTGGCAGGAGCAAGGCTGTAGAGAGTGTGTACGCTGACATAAGTAGGTTGACGTAAGCTGCCTTATGTCGACCTAACTGTGTAGTGTAGGGCAGGCCTCAGACCTTAGTAGTTAAAGTACAGGGTGGGGGAAGATTGTAAAGAAACAGAACTTTCTTTCTAAAGCCTTTGCCAGCTATACATTAAAGGCAGATTAATTTTCCCTCTTAGGGAGTGTGTTTCCAGGCCTACCCCTCTGCCTTGGCTAAGGCTGTGTCTACACTATGGAGACTATGGGCTTGTCTTCACTACAGGAGCAAGTCGACCTAAGGGATGCTACTCCAGCTACATGAATAACGAGCTGGAGTTGATGTAGCTTAGGTCGACTTACCCGGTGTCTTCACAGCACTGAGTCGATGGGAGACACTCTCCGAGAAGAGTAAGGGAAGTCGACCGGAGAGTCGGGGGGAGTCGACCGGAGAGTCGGGGGGAGTCGACCGGAGAGTCGGGGGGAGTCGACCGGAGAGCGCTCTGCTGGTGATTTATCAGGTCTTTATTAAACTCACTAAAACTGGCCTCTGCTGCATTGATTTCAGCAGCGCTGATCTCCCAGTAGTGGAGACCAGGCCTATCTTGGCATAGCTCTGTCAGAGTAGCTATGCCGACATAACCCCATAGTGTATACACAGCCTGCACTAACAACAAAAAGTGTTGTCTTTCAGGGGAGGAACAGCACCTCCCTGAATGGCGTTCGCCACATTGATGGAAGCACTCTGTCACCATAGCTGCATCTATGCTGGGGGTGAGGTAGGCATACCTATGTCCATCTGGGATGTGGTTTTTCCACACGCTTGAATGACAAAGCTCTGTCAACTAACTTTTAAGTGTAGGCCAAACCTAAGTGACATCTCTGCTTTGTGTTCAAAGGTATGCGGTAAATAATTTTTTTACACATGGACATCCTCAGTCAAGCTATAATAATAGCAGTAGACCTGACAGCTGTAACTAGTAGAAAATGTGTCTAATTCCTGCTAGGAATGATTTATGTTCATATGATCATAAAAGAATTTATGAGATTAAACAAAATCAGGAACAATGTTATCAATTTTTATATTTGGGGTATAGATGGATAGAAGAAATTCAGTATAAAGAGCAGCATATTGTGTTGCCACTGCTAAATCCATTTACAATACCCTTTATAAAGTGCTCTTTTAACTAATAAATCAGAGCAGGGGTTCAATATCTAAGAAGGTTAGCAACATCTCTTTGTTGAAGCAAGCACATTTAGGGCCCGATTCTACAAATGCTTTAGCACGTGCATAGCTTTACCTTCAAAGGAAGGTCAACAGGATTACTCACATGAGGAAAGCATCACACATGCTTAAGTGTTGACAGGATTAGGCCCTTCGGTCATGTCCACATTCAAGAATGAAACCATTTTTAACCAAAACAGTTAAGCATAAATGGTTCATGTCCATGCACATCAGCCATTGCAAGTTCAAAAAGCATCCACATTACCACTGTTCTAAACTGATTCAGTTGCAATGGCTTGAGTACCTATCTCAGTTCCCAACCACAGTGCATTCCAGGAGATTCTGCAAACCCAGTCGTGCACAATGTAACAGTACTGAGAATATTTGAACCCTTTCAGCTTGTTTGTATCCACAAGGATGCTAAATTGATTCAGGCTTAAACTGGTATTTAGCCTTAAAAAAAAAATGATAGTCTAGGTAGCACAGCTGGTAGCATGCTTATAAACTGCCTGGAGTACAAGTGTGTTGCAAACAGTGTAGGTGGTTAACAAATTTCTTAGTCTGGTGAATTTCTTTTGTGTAGATGTCTTCAGTCTGCATACAACTACACATGAACAGCAGCAGTACTGCATAGATGCACTAATGTGGGTGCAGTGAAGAGGGTGACAGGAGAAGAGTGATTATATATTAAATCAGATCCAGGCACAGGAAAACACTTTCTTGTTTCTAGAAGGGTTAATTGCATGGTTTACATCTGGAATTAATAGGAATTTTGCTTAATAAAAATAGCCACCACTTTGTGTTGTACTCTAGGTGAGTGTGCCTGGATTTGGAACATGGAGTGAAAGGGCCAGATGTGGGCAACTCCCAGCATAGGTAAGTGTGTTAGCTGGAGAAAATATTTAGGTAAATGGGCTAGGTTTAGCTCATGAAATAACCTTCATATTATGGTGAGCAATATTAAATGTTTCTGGCACTTGATTTCATAATAGAATAGAAGACAGATTGGTGTTACATTCCTTAAGTATTTTTTCATCAATAAAAAACAGAAGATGGTTTTAGAATTTATCAAATGCTTCCATGAAGGAGTACAAAGTTGTACTGTACCCCCAATTATCTTTAAAATATTTGCTTTACTAAAGAACGTATGACATAGCAGTCCATTTCTCTTGGAAGGAATAATCAAATGCCTTGATTGTTATACTTCATAGTAAAGCCATACTTTGGCACCAAATTGAAAGAGTAACACTATTACTACACAGTAAGTTCTAATGCTCTCCTGGGAGACCACAACCACACTATACACTCATATACTGCCTGTAGTGCTCTGCAAATACTCAGCAAGGCTTCACAACAACCCTTTGAAATAGCCAAAGATCACCGCTCCAATTCACGGGTATGGAAACAGAGGTTCATAGAAGTTAATTGACTTGCCTAAGAGGCATAGAGAGCTGATAGATTAAGCAGTGGCCTAGTAGTCAGAAGACCTGGATTCCAACCCTAGTTCTGATGAGGCCTGAATATCTATATTACCATTGTGCATAGGACCCCAAGTCACAGACCAGGACCCCGTTGAGCTGGGCATTATACAAATGTCACAAAAAGATGGTCCCTGCCCAAAACTTATAATGTGAGTCTGTAGCCAAATGCCTTAATTGGAACCCCAGTTTCCCCACCTGTTCGGTATACCCAACTGTGAAATGCTGAGAAACTATGAAGCATTATCCAGACCAGTCACTGACAATGACAGTCTTTATCACCACTAGGATGAGGTGACGACATCAGAAAGGATTCCCCTTCCACGTGAATATTCATCCTTTCTAGACTGTATGTGCCCCTGGTGCTTCCTCTCCCACACACAGTCTCATGAACAACTGGCAGGAATGTTTTGTGGAAGCAATGAGATTTAAACAAGCCAAGAATCATTACCTTCATCAATTGTTTGTATTACCATGGCAACTAGGAGTCATCCTGGACCATGACCCCATTATACTATGGGCTGTACCAACAGAACAAAAGACAGTCCCTGCCCCAAAGAGCTTACAATCAGCTACCTGATTCTAAGAGTTATGCTCATCCAATCAGAATCATACCTTGTAACTAGCACATCCATTAATTTACAGACCAAGAATTATTCGGCAAATACTTTCAAACAATGAATACATTCATGAAAATTCCTACTGGCTCCCAGACAATGTGATCAGAAAAGAGGTACAATTCTGATGCATTATTCATTATGATTTATTTTATCATCTCTAATTATCACACATGAATTATGGATAATTGCCAGTAAAATCTGACAGCTGAAAACAGATCTGTCCTCCCATGCTTATACATCTTAATTTTTCCTCCTTCAGCAACTATTTCTCAAATTATTAACTCTGCAAAATGGTTTAGGATACAGTTTGTATGAAAGATGCTATTCAAGATAAAGTTGCACTGTATAATGCGGTACTTTAAGAGCTCACCTATAATTATATAAAATATAGTCCCCACACCTAGAACTCTAAGAACACTAGGTCTTTATGTCTAGGACTAATCAATCTATCTTTTTGGCTTGGGGTTCCCTAATTAAAACCACATTTCTATATAAGCATCTAACAAGAACATCTGAAGGCCTTATTCAAAATTGGAAGAGAACAGTATAAACCTGTATGGCTTTTAAAGCTAACTACTTCCAGGTGCAAAGAGAATAGAACTTTAGTGCTGGACAGCACTGCTTCCAACTTAATGCTTGGATGCCTTTGTTCCTGAAAGTGTAAGGTTTCCCTCAGTTTTATGACTGCAGGTTTGTGTGTTGCATCACACCCTATAACAGATCACCAATGGGCTTAGTTTTATTGTTTTGTTTTATTTTATTGACTGCATGTTTTATTCAAGCTAATATACACCATGGTGGTAGGCAATAACATCTCAATTACAACCCCAGTACGTTTCCTTTCCTGTAAGTTGCCAGCTCTGATCTTCACTTTATTATATCCATATGCTAATGTTGAAAAGGAAGAAGGGAAGAGGGAAAAAAGTCAAACCTGAAACAATCCTTTTAAAGTGTTAAACTGGAAAGAGTCTTTTCCCAGGTAATCCTCAAAGCTAAATAGAAACTTTCCTATACACAGTACTTATTTATAGCGTGGGCAAACAACCAAATCACCAGATAACTATTGTGTAGAAATGGGTGTGAGCCACAAAAGTTCAAATCTAGATACAAACTTCACCAAAGTTTGATGGCAGTTGGATCTGGTACTCTGCTTCTGACCCATTTCTATATTGTGTCCTCCTGTTGAAGAGTAAATAGATGTTAGTAATAAGACAATTGTGCAAGCAAATAACTGGTAACCATTGCCGATTCTGCTATATCTCATTCAGTTCCTTGGATATTAGAGCTTGTTTTACTCAGAGAGGGAATGTTGGACAGGACAGTTGGAATTTTTAACCTCTTAAAAAAAAAAAACCACATGCAATGCCATTGGATCTTTAGTTTCCACCAGGATAGCCACAAGAAACAGGAAGACCGGTTGTAGTTTAACATCTTGTCTGAAGGATGGCAGCTCTAATAATATGGCACTGCAGCGTCAATATTGGGTGCGAGCTCAAGTCCTGCTAAAGGACTTGACAGTGAAATATGACTTCTTGGCCCAGTGACAAGAATGCCACAGACTGAAACCTACTGATATTACATACACACAGAGAGACACTCTCCAACTAGCGGACACACTCGGTTATTGTAAATCAAATTCTTTCTGGACAGGTTAATTTACAGGGGTTTTTTATAGCACTTGCCAGAATAGTATGCAAGATCCTCCAATACATTTATGGTTTGATCCTCATAACAACCCTGTGAGGTAAGGAAGTATTATTATTCCACAGATCCAGATGGGGGAACTAAGGTATAATCCTGGTAACACTTTAAAGTGACATTTATACATTTTTAATATGGCCAAATCATTTATACTCTATAGTACAACTCTCTAAAATGTATTTTGGTTATACAGTGGGAAATTCAAGAACATGATCATTCTGTTATTTATAAGTAAGAACTCAAACAGCCATTATTTTCCTCACTAAAGGTAACTGAAATTTATGAAGTTTGCTAGGCGTATTCACACTGTTATCTGAATGTGGCAATAGAAAGAAATAAAAAAGGAGGAGTTCTGCTTTCTAATACTATAAAGGACAAATATATTAACAGGAATATCCCAGATCTTCAAAGTTCAAAAACCATAAACTGTTTTCAAATTCCTCACTAGTGTAGGTCATTTCCATCCACAGTTGGACATTGGCCAACCCTTGTTTTCTTGGCATTTGTTAAGACTATTGAAAGTGTAACTGGCTTTCTCAAGACCATAGTTATATGGAAGTCAGTCATTTAAATGTAACAGCTCTGCATGTTAAAAAAAATTATCAATTTTCAACCACCCTGGCATATACATCAGAAGCCATTTTATCTGGCACTTATAAGATCACTTCTGAAACATGTCTCCCAAGTATAAGATACTTAGAGCCAGATACTCGTCTTATATACTCCAGTCAATTGAGTTACATGGATGTGAGAGGAGAAATAGATCTTAGAGCCCAATTCTGCAAGATATAGAAGTCTTCTGCAAGGTACTAAATGCCCTCAGCTCCCATTGATAGCAACAGGAATCAGTGTGACTGCTTGCACCTTGCTGAATCAATGTATTTCATGATCTTCTGTTAAACCTCAACCCTCATATTGCCAGGATAAGTAGAGTGGGAATCGCCTGAAACTTGGTAGTTCAGTTTTGTGATATTTGGCTTGAAGACTTTCACATGATCTTCCAATACCTCTGTCGATTTTTACTTTATATGAGTGATTACAACCGCTTGTGACGGCAGTGCTCATCAAGTACAATCTTCTGTGCCACTTAAGTCATCCATTGAGTCCAAAAAGCATTCTGTTCCATAGGCCTATGGGAGATATCCTATGTCAGGGATATTCCTCCCCTCCCCTGCTCACCACCCAATGGCTCAGAACATACATTTTTAAACCTTGAGTTTAGTTGTAGGCAGCAGCTTTAGCCTAGAAGAGATTATTAATTTAATATTTTATTTTGGTGTAATGGAATGCCTAAACTGTATTACTCTGTTCAGCCACTAGGTGGCTGAGTGAAGAACATACTTTATTTAAACACACCTCAGCCATACCTGGCAGAGGATTAAAGGATCTTATAATGAACACATCTGGTGTATAAGCAAGCTCTGTAGCCAGTCTATATGTGATAGAGAAGAACATGGCATGATGTCAGGAGTAAAATGAAGACCAGAAACAGAAGGAGAAAACAAAGTTTGCAGAATCTCATTAACATGCCACTCTTCAATGCCCCAGAGGGCTTCAGCTTTGACAAACCTTCAGAATCAGACTGGAAGCAGTATTTTGCAAGATTTTGAATTGCAAACAAACTCCACAAAGAAACTGGAGATATACAGGTATCTTCATTAATATATAGTATGGGGAAGCAAGCAGAGCATATCTTTAAATCCTTTGACGTTACTGAAGAAGTCACAAATATGACTATGAAAGAGTTCCGGCTATGTTCAATGTATATTTTATATGGTTTATGAAAGAGCATGTTTTCACCAGAGAATTAAAGAACTAGGGGGAAAATGCTGAATGTTTTGTAAGAGCTCTGCATACACGGACTGAAAAGTGATTTTGGGAACGGAAAACATGAACATAACCTAACCTAGTAACCAGCTGTTTTCTGATAACAAATAAAAACCTTTCACAGCAGCTACAATTGACAGGATATTTAACCTTAGCCACAGCTATTGAAATAGCAAAGTCTAGAGAAACTTGAAAAAACCTGATGCTAGCTTAGAAAAACTGTAAACAGACACTTGAGTGTTAAAAAATCATCATAAAACACCTGAGGCAAGGAGAGAAAAAAACCTCTCAGGCTAAAAGGGACAAATTTCAACCTACATGCACAATGTGTGTGGGGGGGAAAAGTCATATCCCAAGAGATGATGCATGTCCAGTTGGGGTGCACAGTGTAATAAATGCATGAAATAGGGACATTTTACAGCTGTTTGCTGCACTAAAGCAGTCAGGTAATTGACTTGTATTACAGACAACCACGATTCATCATTTCTGGGATCTGTCACTTGTGATGATAGAGCATTCACAGAGTATGAAAAGGAACATTCATGGCAAGACTATAGACATTAAAATTGACTCGGGGCGGATGTCAGTCATCTCAGAAGGAGTTTACAATCACTGTCAACCCCTCCCAGAGATGAAGTCACCTGACAACTCTGACTAGCCCTGGAGGTATTCTGAACTGCATGGGTCCTGTTCACCACTGGGGAGAAAAAAAAAAAAAACACTTACAAAAGCCATGCATTCAGAATGCATGTGATCAAAGAACCACAAACCAAAAGTCTCCTCAGCTGCATTGTGGCAGCCATGATGAGCCTACTGAGAACTGTGGAAGAACTTGATGAAATATTTGGTGGTATTGTACTAGATCTCCTTTCAAAAGTCCAAGTAACCTTAAGAGACAATGCTGAACAATACAATGTACATACACCTCACAGGATTCCTGTCAGATTACTACATAATGTGGAAACTGAGTTAAGAGAATGGAGTGGATTGGCATAATCAAGAAAATCGGAGCCAACAGCATGGTGTGCCTCACTGGTATCAGTTATATAGAAAGTGAAGAAATACAAATGTGAGAATTTTAAAAGACTTAATGAAACAGTTCTGAGGGGGGAAAAAAATATATATCACCCCCATAGGACTTTCTGCCCAAAATGAAAAGAGGTACAGTATTCCCCCAAGATGGATGCCTAAGTGGATTCTGGCAAATTCTTTTATCCAAAGAAAGTGCTAAACTGACTACATTTATTACACCCTTTGGAAGATTTTGCTTTTGAAGATTACCTGTGCACCTGAAATTTTGCAAAGAAAGATGGCAGAATTGTTTATGAACACAAATGGAGTTGTGGTTTCCATGGACAATACCCTGATATATGGATCTTCGATAGAAGAACAATCAGAGCAAACTCTACAAATGACAGATGAAGAAAAGAAGAAAAAAAAAAAAGACTCAGATTCCAAACCAACCACAGCCCGTCATTGCAACTAATGGACAGCCAGATGACCAAGTTACTACATGTTTAGATCATGTAATGAGAAATCCAGTATGTTCCAGAGACACTTAACAGATTGATATATACTGAACTTCAAAGACAGCATGGTAGTGTAAATATTGTAGGAATGTAGAACTTAAAAAGGGGGAGATGTAATAGAATGCTAAACTATTATAGTCTTCAGCCATTAAGTGGCACAGTGTGTAAAATACCTTATTTAAACTAAACTCAGCCATACCTGGCAGAGCATTAAAGGATCTTACAATTAATACATCTGGTGTATAAGCAAGCTCTGTAGTCAGTCCACATCTGGTACAGAAGAACCTGACATTTGGTAGCAGGGAAAAGTGGTTTTGACATCATTCCAAGGAATAGGTAATAGGAAATTTTGAAATTGAAAGATTAGAGACTAGAATTTAAGATGTTTGAATTAAATTGTCAAGAAAATTAGAAAAGATTTAAGTTATTAAATAAAGCTCTAAATATTTTAGCACAAAGGGAGAATGGAGTTCACATTGAGCCGGTAGAATAAAATAATCTCATCCCTACTTGAAATTTCACTAGATTCAATATTATAATCAAACACATAACTACTGCTTTTGATTCAGTGTAAAAAATAATCCAGATTTATCATGACCATGGCATAATTGTTTTAATGAGAAGATATAAGTTACCACCTTTCTGCATTTCAGAGAACTTGTATTTTAAAGAAATTTTAACCCTACTATGGAAAATTAGCTGAAATCAGAAAGACATGGCACACAAGTCTAGCTTCTGCAACACATGGACCTCTGGATCAAGTTTACCACTGGCATTCCCCGACTCATGTTTTATTAATTACTACCTCTATCCTTTAACAAGGAATTCTATGACGGCTCTGGGGTGTGTGAGAAAAGTCTAGTGGTATTGTTCCAGTTGCCAATGGGCAGGTGTCTACATGACAAAAATCACCACAATTGGAACTAGTATTGGCAATCTCAAACAGTCTCCAGGGACTGAACTCATCCAGGGAGGTGACCCCTCCCTGCCAGCATTCAGGCAAATTGGCAGGGCAGGGCAGTGTAAGGAAGCTTGTATCTGTTCCGTACGTTACTGGCAAAAAGATCACCCCTTTGTGAAGGGTCCTGGTAAATCTCTCAGCACCACAGAAGCCCCATAATAGCTCTAGGCAGAAGAACGCACAAGCAGAGCAGCTGAGTAAGGGATCTCCTGCATCCACTGAGATGCATGGGAAGTGGCTTCTGAACTGACTCCAATAGGCTAGCACAGAAGTGAGAACTGGGACAGGTCAGGCACACCCAAATTAATGCAAAAGGACAGCAGCTGCTACTATCTTCCCCAGGTTGGTGCAGCAGGCATGGACGAGGGGCTGCGCTTGGGGAACCAAGCCTGGGAGGTGTATTTCATGCTCCCAACCCCATGCAGGAGAACTTCATAAAGTCAGGTTATTCTTATTTTATTATTTATAATAGTTTGTTAAGCTCTGCCAACTTGCACAGCACTGTGCAAGAGACAATAGAGAGTCACTTCGCAAAAAAAATCAAAACAATCAGCCTTTGTGCAGGAAACCTGAAATTGACCCAGATAAAAGGACTTCTGTCTCCAGGACCTTTAATACAGCATTAATCGTGAAGACATTCACTCACAAGAAGTTTTATAAATCAATTTGTTTATTTTTTTTTGACAGTTTGCTCTCAGAAGTCTAGGACTGCAAATTAACAGAAGAGATTTTCCTCTAAGCCACTGATAAATTTAAAAAGAAACAGTTTAATTTAAAAAAACTGCTTCCATTAAAATATGATTAATACTTTTAATAGTGCGATACCACAACATGTATGACTCCTCACTTGGGCTATACAAAAGTGTTATCTTAGAGAGATATGTGCCAGATTCTCAGCTGCTCTAGACTGATGTATCTCTACTGAAACCTATGAATCTATGCAGATTTATATCAGCTGAGGAATACACACACACACACACACACACACCCCTTTCTGAGTCATGAACAAAGTTACAAATTTAAGCTCCAGATTTATTCCCTGTTGACCGAAAGAAAAAACAAAAACAAACAAAAACCTATAGTTCTTAATGGTTCATAGTACGTATTAAATTATTGTTTTTAAACTCTGATGTTAAATCTCCAGTAATTTGATTTCTGCTCTATGGAAAATATTGTTCAGTACTGCTACAGATGACATCAACACAATATTAAACTAGTTAAAGTTATCCTCTTATGACACATGGCAAATATAAAATATTAATAAAGACTGAAAAGTCTTGTTCTGCACCAAGTCTTGTTGTGTGAACATTTTTTCCAAACAGTTTGACCTTTTATCTGTTTGTAAAAATGTCACTGATCCTTTATTTCTGAGCTCAGTGCACTCCAATTGTGTACTTTAGCATGATGTTAATTGAAAAGCCTTACTGTACCCTACCTTTTGTACACAAGAAATTCCTCGAACAGCTTCAGTACTCACTTTAAAGTAATCTTCTACCTAGGGTATAATTTGTGCACAAAAATACCTTTGTTAATATTCCTCTTTAAACGGTGACTGCTTTGTGTGAGTTTCATGATACAAATCTACCATTAAACAATAAAAGGCAACAGTGCAAGTTCAGTGATCCCCTGCCTTTTGCCAAAGGACTTTATTGGCATAGATTCTTTATGTGTCCAATAGCTACAAAAGCCACACATCCATGTTCCTCACACCACTGAGGCCCACGCAGGACTGGGGTGGGGGATGAAGTATAAAACCAATATTTCTCTAACAGTTTCTCTCAAGAAGTCAAAAGAAAAGCTCCCATTGGACTTTATTTTACAGGCTCAGTCTCTATAAGCACAATGGACCTCACTCTCCTCTCCAAGTGGTCACTCGACTGATTTCAATAAGACTCCTCATCTCACACCAGTGAGAATCAGAATTGGATCCAATTTGTCCAGGCTACAGGGGGTCAAATTCTGACCTGGTGTAAATGGGATGCTGTTGATTTCATTGGGCTAAATCTGGCCCATGGCCTGTCCCCTATTTAAATAGTCAAGGAGAGTGGGGTTACCAGAGGACTTTCAAGTTTATGACATTAAATTGAAACAGAAGGGCAGGGGGGCGGGGGGAAAGACATACCATTGTAAGAAGTTCTAAAAGAAACCAAAAGCTAAAGCATCACCTGCTTAAGATTGTTACATAAAATCCTCTTTGCTAGGAGAATATTGGCTGATGTATATAGATCAGCAGTTAACAGACATACACATCCAACTACAAAGTGTTTGGCTTATTTAGCTAGATCCCGCAGAAGCTGCCTTTTCTCTTCTGTTAGAACTGAAGCACTACTGACAATGATTGTTGCTTATAAACAAAGTACATGTGTGAGAGGCCTACTTAATACCCGTCGAGAGAAATCTGGGTAAGCATCCTCAGTACATTTAATATCTTTCTAGTAGCCAAGATCCTGGAGGGATAGGGATTATTTTATGTTTTTGAAGCTGAAGTTGATGTTTTGCTTAGGGTTACCATACGTCCGGATTTTCCCGGACACGTCAGGCTTTTTGGGCCTCAAATCCCCGTCCGGGAGGAAATCCCAAAAAGCCGGACATGTCCGGGAAAATAGGGATGGAGGGGGCTGGCGGTGTTTGGCTGGGGGCCAGGGGCCGGTGCCCCAGAGCCCAAGCCGAGCCGAGCGGGAGACGCCGGGGCCAGAGCCTCTTGGCCTGGGCCGGCCGGCCGCCAAAGGTAGCCACTCAGCCCGGGGGGCCGGACTGGGCCGCGCCCCCCAGCCCCAGCTTACCTGCTGCCTGCTTCAGGCTTCCCATGAATCAAATGTTCGCGGGAAGCAGCGGAGTTGGGGCGGGGGCGGGGCAGGGCTGGGGCGGGGCCCCATGGAGTGTGTCCTTTTTGGACACTTAAAATATGTTAACCCTAGTTTTGCTCCATCTTACTTCCTTTTTGGGGTGGGGGGCGGAGTTGTCATTCCTCTTGGGCGACACTCTGCTATCCCTGTCTTGCACCAAATCACATCTTTAGAGAATGACCAGCAAAACCCCATTCCCTCCAGAGAGTTTTGGGAGCACTTAGCTGACCTGCTCCCCCCATGGGACTATTTTCAGAGCTGGTCAATAGATATTCTCCCATAAATCCTGATGAAGTCTTATTGCCATCATCCTGAGATCTCCCAAGACATCTGGAACCAGTAGCAATGGAGAGGGAGGAGAGTAATGGAAAGAGGGAGGAGCAGGGTTTGCAGCCCCTTTTAACCCCAGTGGCAGATAAGGAGGCCAAAGTTTAACCAAGTTTTCAGCACTTCAGCAGCAGTTTGTTTCACATTAAAACTGATCCACTTATCCCCATTCCAGGTTGCAATCTTGCCCCTCACTTCTTCCCTCCCTACCTTTATTGAAGGAGGCTGTTTTATTTCAATGCTGGCCCTCTGCTTTTGAAGACAACTGTCCCTTTTGGAATGGTTTCCCTAGAGCCTTGACAAAAAAAGGGGGCAGGGGGAAGGAGCCTCTTGATTGGATAGGACAATTTCTGATAAATTGATACATTAGTTGATAGGCTATGAGGGATGTGATGTGGTCCAGTGTTTAGAGTTCTGGACAGGGAGTCAGGAGACATGGTGTCTAGTCCCAGCTCTGCCACTGGCCTACTAGGTGGCTTTGGGCAAGTCACTTCATCTCTGTGCCTCAGTTTCTATAAAATAGGGATAATACACTTACCTTCCTTTGGAAAGACAATGTTCATTGCATTCCCCCTGCCATCCACCCACCCACCCACAGTGCAAGCCTGGAGCAGATATCTAGAAGAGCAGTCACACTTAGCCTAATCCTCCCACTTGGACCCCCACAAGGAGTTATGAAGAGAGAAAAACCTCCCTGTCTCTGCCCTCACTTCCCTCTGCTACAGAAAATGCACTTCCCCCACCTTAGAGACACACAAGTCTCTTTCAAATAAAGCTAATAAGCATCAAGCCAGCACTACTGTTTTTATTAGTATTATTCTTATGTTAAGTAGGCAGAAAAACACAGTGTAGATATGAGTGCTTAGAAATAACCATGTGAATTGCTAGAGCTGTGAGCTTAATAGAAGCTCTTTTCTCTCCCAAAAGCAGGGCTTGCAATGTTACATTCAAAATATTTCTCCATGCACATCTTGGGACAAATCCTGGCCCCAGTGAAGTCAGTGGGAGTTTTGCCAGTGATTTCAACAGGGCCAGGAGTTAGTCTTTTACATTTAATTGCCAGATGCTAGTAAAAGGGGAGTATAGTTAAATCCAGGAATGGTAATAATGTAACAATCAGCTACAGCCTTTTGAAAAAACACAGAAAGGGCTCTCCCAGGGATATTTAGTTGGTATCTAAGTAGTTTGAAACATTTTAGAATTAGTTTTAAAATGTAGGCTTTTTGTATTCTAGGAAAGATTTTACTACATTTGGGTCCAACAAGTCACAACAAGATGACAAACGCCTAGGGGGAAATATTTAAGTGAAATGCACCAGAGCACTGCAAGAAAAACTACAACATCCACCTCGAGGACCCCATCCCATTTATTCAGCTCACCCAAGTTTACCTATCATGAAGCAAGAGCCATTACCCCTTTAGGCCCTGCTCCTCCTCCCAATGTAGTCAACTCCCATTTACTTCAGTGATGCAGGCTAACATCTTTAAAGAGATAGATTATGTGCAATAATTAAGAGGGTAAAACTTGACATGTAATATATTATCTGGCTGCATGGTCCCTCCTCAAAATTAAATTCTTCTGCTTTTAATAGCATACTTTTAAAATCTAGTTTATCTAGAGAATCCTTCCATGTATCTAGAAGATAAAGAGATTAGAGTATTTTATGAAGCAAATGACATTTCAATATTTAAGCCAAAATGTTCAAAATTCCACTTGCTACTGGTATACATACATTATCACATGTCTGTTAACACATTCTTTAGGCCAGTGTGTCCCAAGTTTGGTAAACACGGGACGCCACTTGCGTAGGGAAAGCCCCTGATGGGCCGGGCCGGTTTGTTTACCTGCCGCGTCCGCAGGTCTGGCCGATCACGGCTCCCACTGGCCGCGGTTAGCCGCTCCAGGGCAATGGGAGCTGCGGGAAGCGGCAGCCAGCACATCCCTCAGCCCATGCTGCTTCCAGCAGCTCCCTTTGGCCTGGAGCAGCGAACTGTAGCCAGTGGGAGCCGCGATCGGCCGGACCTGCGGACACGGCAACTAAACAAACAGGCCCAGCCAGCCAGGGGCTTTCTCTAAATAAGCTGCATCCCAAGTTTGGGAAACACTGCTTTAAGGGCTTTAGCAGAAGTATAATCAGCTGAATTAACCTGTAGAAACCTATGCAACTTGATGAAGATATTTCTATTTCTATCTCAGAAGTCATTGATAGCTTCCAGTGTCATTCTTAAATGTCTCCTTCAAATCTGTACGACGTTTAAGGGTTAAAGATATATGTTAGGGTTCTTCCATAATGCCCTATGTTAGATTTTAAGGATCTTCATTTTGTCATTGGTTTATAGCATTAAAAATATTTCACTTCCATGACTATATATTTTGAATCACTGCTGAGTTGCTGTAATATTTAACAAAGTTGTTTGTTAGAAAACAGGTTTAAAAACATTTGATCCAATTTATCGTGCCAAGATCCTCTCTTACAAATGCCCCACCGCGCAGGAAGCACTCACGTAGCATTGCTATAGGCTCTCCCTATAACTGATAGTTAGGAAATGCCTGTTCCTGATCAACAATGTGTGCAAGATGACTTGAGAAATCCAGTTTCCCAGAGCCCAGAGGCAATTGTCTATCAGTGAGAGCAACTACGCAACCAGCAAGACAGAGGTCTAGATACTTGGCATCTCATCATCAGTCAGGACTGGTTTTCAGAGCAGTCATTCAATGCACTACTGAGGCTGAACTCCTTCGTTAATTAAGCTAGTGCACTAGCCCTACTCAGGGAGTGGAAGACTAAAAAAGTACCCCTTGGGGCTATCCAAGAAATCAGAATGATGAGACTCACCTTGTTTAGCTTCAAGATGCAATCTGCTCAGTGTTTCAGCACCAACAGCTCCCCACACGTCCCTGCACTAATGGAAAACTCACAGCTCGCGGAATGTTGGTATATTACGAAGAGCCTCCTGCCATCCTTACCCCATGACATACAGTTTTCAGCCATATTTGATCATTTCTGAGTCTAATGTTAGTGGCTGCCACTGGAAGTGACAATTTGTGACACAAGATATAGATGATCTCAGGTTTCTCTTCCCCTCCTGGCTGCCAGTTGCATCTCTATGCCCTTCTCCAGTCCCACTTGCCCCCAGTTCCAGGTTTCATCGCAAGGCTCCTATTTTAACCTCAGCATTCCACCCCCATTATGTTTGTCCAACCAGTCCTAGTCTCCCCTTTTTACCTTTTTGGCTGTTTGAACTCTGACCGGGCCAGAGACTCTAAACTGAAGCTAGAGATCCCCAGGGACTGCCTCCTGGATCTTCCCTGAAAGACACTTTGCATTGACAGATCACTACAACTCTGCCACTTTTAGGATTTAGATGGCAACTCATTTGTGTTTATATGTTAGCTGCTTTAGCCTGTAAATCTCTTATTCCTTTTTTCTAATTAATAAATCTTTTGATGGTTTATTACAGGATAGGCTATAGGCATTGTCTTTAGTGTAGGATCTAGAGTACCAACTGATCTGGGTAAGTGACTGGTCTCTTGGGACTGGAAGCAACCTGAATGTGGTGCCATTTTTGGTATAAGTGACCATTTATTACTAAGTGCAGTTTCTTTGGGTGGCAAGATAGATGGGAGGGTGTAAGGGGACTGACTGACTCCAGGGTAAGACTGTTAGTGATCCAGGAGTTCACATTTGTTACTGGGTTGGTGAAATCTAGTTCTAGAACACACCAGTTTGGGGCGTTTGCCCAGTTTTTCACTGTCTACCCTGAGGTAGGCATTCACAGTTGTGAGCCACTCTAGACAGCATGACAAGCTGAATCACATTAGCTGAAGTTTTCCAAAACAAATCAGCCTGAGGAAGACACTGGGCATGGACATTTTCATTCAAAATTGCATAACTTTTTTCAAACTAACAACTGAAGACAGGGTCTTACAATGAGAAGTGCTAAGTAACAATAATAGGCGGGGCTACCACTGCTACCTACAATATTTTTTGTTGCCTGCCTTTCCCCAGGCTATTTTGTTGTGTACACAGATCCTGAGAAAGTAAAATAGATGTTTTTATCACTGTGGTACACAAGAAGGGCTTTTCTAAGCAACCACCCCATCTTTGTTTATCTCAAGAGCCTCCCTACTTCTGAGATTTCATTTCATGCCAATGCTTCAGAAACGTAAACTGCTACTTAGTCAAGTAACCTGACTCTCCGGAAAGTGGGGAAAGACAGGTTATTACAAGCAGCTTCTGCCATATAATCTCTAGGTAGATAGATACTCCCAGGAATTGAGGTATATTATTTCCAATGTATTAATCGCTATATACTAATCGTGATATAGGCAAAGTATTTATTTGTATGGCCAAGTCATAGTAAATCAATATGTAAAATAGTCACTTTACTTTGACTAAGAGTGATGTAGTCAAATGCCAAACTAACAAGAGGTACAGGGAGGACAAGTTTTATACCTGGAGGGAGAGGGTGAAAAGAGTAGGAAGAGTATATATTCTCTTTTAGTGACCTCCTCCCGAAGGACAATTCCTTTTGTTAATGTTCATTCACCTCACTGTCTTACCTCTCAATTATCCACTGCTTACTCCAGTCTTGACTTGCCTGTGTCTCTCCAGTTACCCCAACCATAATTAGTCCAATCAAAGTTTAGGCACCTAAATAGCAGATTGATTTTCAGGATGTGCTGAGCATTGTCAATAGGACAATGGGAGCTCCCAGATCAATGGGAACTGCAGATACTCAGCACCCCTGGAACTCAGGCCACATACTTAGCGGCCTAGCTTTAGGCTGTTTCCATGTTTTCTCCACCCAGTGGCAACTAACAAGAATAATTCTCCTTATTAAAAACAGATTATACTGGTTTGCACTTGTCCAAAATATCTCTAATACTATTGCAATCTGTAGTTTTCTGAACCACTACTGCAGAATGCCACATACATTTAATAAGACATCAAGCCTATGGTCTGTTGAGACGTATCGTAAAGCAGACAGAAGTGAGTGTGTGTGTATGTGTGTGTGTGTGTATTTGTATGTATGAGAAGAGTGAGGTGCCCCAAATGAAACTGCGGTGCCTGTGATATGAATTTACAATCTGTAGATTAGCCACAAGGAACAAAAGGCACTAGAAATACAACCTGAGTTGACAGAGAGATTTGACAGCAGCAGCAGAAAATAGAATATGTTGAGAGATATTGCCAGAATCCAAAGCGCAGAAATCTACTCCAGAGCCTCATCATTTCACATGAATTAATAGACTGATGGAGTCTCCTGACCTATTTCAAGTCTGTACAGTAAGATCTCAGATTTCACGTCAGGTTGGAGTTTTATGTCCACTTGAACTAATGTGATGGCTTAAGAATCCATGGCTCATTGTGACGCTCTTGTAGGATGTTTAAGAGATGCAGCCCTCCTCTCTGGCCCAGCTATAGACTGTAAGTAATGAAACCATACTGCATCTATAATTTAATTTTGGGCTTTATTATTCAACCATAGATTTGTAAAAATGTTCTGCTTCTCTAGATGATGAAAGAATGCTACAGTAGCCAGCTGGCAGAATTAGAAAGTTACATTTATGTTTCATTACCAATAGCTATTGAATTAACTCTGATGCTATAAGAATGCTTGCAAGATTTATTCAGCCTGGTATATTACAAAGTAGTTTTAGTAAGAGTCTACGGGGTGTGAGTATATATAAATTGCACATACATTAAAAGAAAAAATCTGAGGGATGTATGCACTTTCCTCCTATTCAGAATTCAGTCCTTCATCTGACCCATAACTAAGGGCACTCCTACGTATCTACATGTAATTCATTTCCTACATAAATCTGCTTTGAAAACTAGACATACACAGGTACAGTGATGATAGCCATAAATGATTCCCAACCTACTTTGATCCACAAACCATGGGTACTGAAGCCTCCCTTAACTGCCTCTTTCTACCCATTTCTGGGGAAAAGGCAGCCCAAATTTCTTGTCAAATGTCAACATATAATTCTACACCCCAAATATTAATCAAAGTACAGTGGGCATCCATCATAATTGTTCACACTGTACCACAAGCTCTTTCCCCCTTATTAGTAGCTTGGAGCAGTAAGCCATTCTAAATGGGAGTTTAATGATAAGATTGGCTGGATGGTAGCATCAGGAAATAGGAAACATCTGGGACATCCAAAATACCTTTCAAATGATTGGACTCATGTTAAAGCTTGAGGGTAAAATATTGGCCCCTGTCACAAGGTGCTTCACTCACCATTGGAGCACCTCCTTCCGGCCACATCTGGGGATTAGCTCTGCCAGGTTAATGCCCCTTCCTGAGGTTGCTCTCTGTCACTCTTACTCTCTCAGGACTCAACCACACCTTCTTTGTAGCTTGACCCTCTGGCCAGGTCAATGTGGTTGTCCCTTTGGAGGTGAGGGTTGCATGCCCCAAAATCTTTTGGGACCCACGACCCCTTAAGAGCACTACAACCGAGTGGCTGGTAGGGGAACCCAGGCCTGCCCTCTACACTGGGTTCCAGCCCAGAGACCTACAGCAAGCAGTCATGGTCTGCACAATCCCAAACCTTGCTGCTATATTACTAGGCTATTTCCTACCTTATCTTCTTTCAGCCTGACAGCAACTGCAGTTTCTCTGCCTACAGCCCCATCCTGCTCTCAGTCACAGGGGGTTATACAAACCCCTCCTGTTCCTGTCCAGCTGAGCCTCATCTCTAATTAGACCTTGCTCCCTGCCTCCTCCTCCAGGTGCAGCCTAGAAGGATAATTGGCTCACCTGGCCACCTTAACCCCCTCAGGCTTTGAGTGGGGTGGTCACCCATTACAGCCCCATTAAAGTCAATGGCAAAACTCCTACTGACTTCAGAGGATCCATGATTTCACCCCTAGAGTTTGGATAGGGACCTAGAGAATGTGTTCAGGATTATTTAAGTCTCTCTGAAAAGGTAGGGGGTGGACATCCTTAAAGAAATAAGCTAGGGAGACCCTAGAGACTGCATTTGTTTATATATTATTTTCATCTTTTTGTAAAAAAAACTATACATTTTACTAAATATGTATGTTATTCGAAGTTATTCAATGAATGGCTTACATGAACATATTTCACTCTAAGGAAAGCCCACAGATTCTCACTGTGACTATTACTTCAGTTTGTCACTAATAATAGTTCACTATTCATACGTTTTCACTCATCACCTGGCATTCTTCTTTTCCTTAACTGAATAACTCCCAAACCTACAGAGAGCTTTGACAATAGACATCTAAACATTTCAGGTACTGGTATACAGTTGTACAAGTATTGTGTGAAAATATATTTGCACAAATATTCATACCTGCCCTTCCTGCCAAGATCCTTACAAACACAGTTTGCTCAAAATCTAGCCCGTTAGAGGTTTCTAGAAACCTCTATTATTATAGAATTTCAACTTGAAAAGCAAATAAGGATTGGAAATACCATCCAGACAGACCCACCTTTTCGATTTGAAGGCCTGACTGATAATATTTGTTTCCAGTATTTGCTCAGCTTTACCCAAAAAGATTTTAACTTATTCCCCTCCCCCACATCTCAAGTCTATGGTTTATGATAATAAGAAACAATAATTAAGGAAAGAGGGAAATCAGCTAATATGATTGTCCTCAAAGTGCTGTAATATTGCATTATAAAAGGATCAGTGACACAACCCTTAGCTAAAAGGCCTGCATGCAAATGAAAGAGATTATTTGAGGACTGTATAATACACAACAACATTTTCCCTTTAAAAGTACACCATATTTCTTTGTGACGGGCAGCAGGGGCCAGCTGAGAGAGGCCGCTGGCTAACTGAATACTGCTATTGGTTTCTGCAGCTCTGAATCTGACCTAGCATTCATACATGGGCCTGTGGAGCTGCAGCCCTGCCACAAAGCTTCATGAGTTATGTTGACTGACCAATTTTCAGGGTATTTTTGGCTGCCAACAGCAGTGGTGCTCTGCCTGCCAACTGTTGGCCAGACAAAGCCATTTCAGAATCCCCCATCTGGTAGTTGAACTCTACGTGCAATATGCATATTACCGTGGCCAAGGCTCAAACTACGACCTTCGTGATCCATTGGCAGTATTGCTACCAGCTAAGTCAAAAATCAGCCAAACCAGCCAGTGCAGTGCCAAACCTGTCTCCCCAGGAAGCGACTCTGCACGGGAGGGTGGCACTAACAGTGGCAAGAATATAGATCTAAAAGAAGTAGATATCCATGGCCTCTTTGAAAAACTAGCCCTGAAAAGCTACCCAGACACAGGAAACCCACAGACTTGGCAACACTTCTGGTACTTTTTTGCACTTAATACTGACTGCTAGTACCAAAATCTTGCTTGAAATACAAGGTTATTTTAAGAAGCACCCATTGACAGTTTGTTACAAAATGCTGGTAATAACCAGTCATTTCAGTATATTTAAATGATCCATTACGCCTAAGAATAGCAAGCGGCTTCCACATCTCAGCTGCTGGTTTGAATCCAGCCCAAGTCCATAATGACCCAAAGGAGCTACCGCTGGGAGGCGGTTCAGTGACCTACATGAAGTCGGTTTGCAGTGCCTGTTAACATTGAACAGCTGGCCACCAGACAAATGCTAGTGCCTCCTGCCTTCCAGGCTGTCATTCAGCAACCGGACCATTCCTCTGCACCAGTCCTCGCACTGGGCCCAAACTTGCCTCTGTTGCACATTTGCTATTGTGATGTCACTTTCATTACTGTAAACTGAAGCCTGAAATGGTGGATCAGGAAGCTGGAGTCACAGATGCTTTTATGCTATAGAAATGGATTCCACTTTTTTAAAAGCTTCATATTATATTATCTATTATTTTCCATGTCTCCTCTTTTGCAACCTTGTTTCACATGCATTTGGACCAATGCAGGCTGAGAGGTACCTGCAGTAGGTACCAGCACTTAATTCAAACAAAAATACCCTGTGGCTTTGCAGTATTCCTGGGGCCAATTTCCACATATTCCTTATGGACTGGACTAGATGCTTCCCTGGTAGGAAATTGAAATTGCTTTTAAATCCAAATTTGTACTATTACCTCCACCAACATTATTGCAAGAATCACAGTGCAGTACCTGCATTATCTCTGAAAATTCTAGCTCCACTCCCCGCCCCCAAATCTCATTCCTTTTGTTTTGTATCAATTCTTGTATTTTGGTTTTGAACTTTGCAACAAATTGAAAATCCATTTCATGGTTTTTTTAGCATGGACACTGCAATGATGATCTCTCCTAGTCTTTGACAGGTGGCCCAAGCACCTATGGATATGTTTTGCCCTTGGCATGTATTTTAACCTCAGCTATAGTGTCTGATAATTGGTACTGCTTCTCTGGTTTATGTCAGACAGCAAGATGCACAGATTTCTTATCTGAGCAAGATCTTTTCCCAATAGCTTATTATCCTTACATTCAGAACTCGTTAGAAATTTTATGTAAATTGTGCATACATGCGCCCGCACACGAGCCTGGTTTCAAAAAAAAGAATTATAGATCTTCTGATTTCATTCCCTTGAATTCCATATCTTTAAGTTAATGAATACATTATTTTCTTTACGCAATTTATTATGGATACATTCCACCTGGATACAAAATCAGCCTAGGTATAATTACACAAAATCCCTCCGTCCTCACTAATCAGGATAATGATGTGCACAAACATGGTCAGATACTATTGGAAGACAATGTTGAAAGCTTCGGCTGCATACAAAAGCAGTCTCTGACACAACTGTACGCTGAAACCCTCTTTGATCTTCAGGGTCTCCTTCAGAGCAGATGACAGCCTGAGGTCTAAACACATCCACGGAGACAAGTCATTAGCAGCTTCGGTGTCTGAAGGACTCGATTACCACAATCCAGCAGCTCAGTTACATGTCAGAATGCTCAATGGATACATTTAACTCTTTCCCACAGTTATCCTTTCAAAGATAACTGATATTTGCTAAATAAAACAAAATTTTACAGGTCCTGTTTTTCTAGCACAGGGAATCAGTTTCTTTACTAAATAAAAGGCAGGTTGATCAGGCCAGTGTTCGCACAATCACTAGTTTAACGTCAAGTGAGGTTCTTCCAACTGTGAGACAGCAGACCTGCAGTATCTTTACGCTCTCCCATTCCCAACACTGCTGGGAGCGCGTTGTCATTAGCACAGCCAGCAGCTATTGTGCCAAGTACTAAAACCTTTTGTACAATTTTATTCTATCTGCAGTATCAATCCGCTGTAGCTGTGTCAGAAAAGCAAGCCCAACAAACCTGCAGGAGCAGGAGTGTTATCGCTAAAATTGGTACTTGTTCTAATCCCTGATTAACCACAGGATAATGGGTGTCCAATCTCTAATGATTCTCCTCATTAATATCGCCAGCTCTTAGCAGACTTTGTATGTCTGCCATGCCTGTACAGTTTCAGACTCAACAACAAATTCCAGATATCAAACAAGATTGTCCAGATTTCACAGTAATAAGAAGAGTGAAAAATAAAGTGACTAATATTCTATTTATAGAGTCAGCACTTGTTTCTTCATATTAAATAATCAAAGATTTAAAATATGCACACACACACACAGACTTTGTGTACACACACGTATTATTTAGACCACCTGAATTCTCAAGATCCACAAATACTCTTTGAATTATTCTGTTATTTACATTTCCCATTTGAGACTATGCCTCCACCACAAGATTTGACTTTTATTTAAAATTCATTATTATCTTAGTGGGCCAAACAGATTGGTGAAATAATGGATTATTTTCATTCGCCTCTGACGTGACCCTAAGCATGTGTATTTGCATAATAACCCACCATGGAGCTATGATTTCAGCTATGAAATACCTACTGTACATCAACTTCCAGGGTCACTTATCTATGGCAGCCAGACAGGATGGTTCTTTTATTAACATGGCAATGTATCTGTTGCATCATAGGCAGCATTGCACAGTTTGGTGGCAGTAGGCTGTGAAGCTATGGACTTATTAGTACTACGAATATTGAAACAACCAATGGATTTGTGTCATTTTATTCCTAATTCAGAGGTGCTAGATTCTGCCTTAAACAGGACTAGTGAAAGAAAACAAAATTATGAAGTAAAAGATTACCAGAAAGGTTGCCAAAAAAATTAGAAAAGAAATGGAGATAAAATAAAAATCTGCATTTTTTATATTAGAAATTCAAGTCTCATCTACATGATGACTGGAGAATTACTGAAACGATGACACCACAAGAAAGTGAAAATTGAGCAATTGTGAGGGGAAGTCTGTCTGTTTCAAATTTTTTGTAGTTGATTTGCTTTGTTAACACCTGTTCCCTTCCAATGCCCAGCAAACTCTTAGGAGAAAGGTTGTCTTTGTTACAAAGTTTCAACACCCCATGCCCTATCAAGCATGCCTTGTTTTCACATCTCTGAAATCCCCAAGGTGTTATCCAGCATAAACAGGGAAGACCATTGACATTCCTGTTATTTCTAAGGTTAAAAAGCAAACAGAAAAACAATGTTAAAAAGCCTTTCAGACAATTGTACATTATTTTAAAAAAGTAAAGGGCAGAAGCCAAATTTTAAATTTCCTTTGCAGGTCACATTCTAGCTATTTTTGTGCAATCCAGTTAAGGATTTCCTCCAATAATAAGGCCTGGAAACATGCTGCTATGATGATGTTTATTATTTCTGAAACAAATTGGCAATGCCGATATTTGATCTGTATCGCTCTAATCCTCAGCCTAACTGTGATGATGAAGAACTCAGTCTGAAATCTTATTTTCTTGTAAAAAATATATATATATGACTAGGATAAAAATCTCTATATTGGATATAAATACAGCTAGCAGTTTTCCATGCTAGAATGTCAGTAAATCCTTGAATTTATGCTTTATTGAATCCATCCACTTTGAGACCCTACCGAACAATACAGGTTTAATTCCACCACAGCTTCAGTGGTGACTATAGGTGCCTGTCAGAATTTGGATCTTTACTCTAGTAAGTAATCCAATTTATTTTGTGTTTCAGGATTGATACAGGCAAATGAACCTGTATATCTAATGCAAATCAGCATGGGTTTATGGAAAAAAATCCTGCCAAACGAACTTGATTTTTTATGAGATTACAAATGTGGTTGATAAAGGGAATAGTATGGTACAAAGTCAAAGGATATTGCATCCACACAACATTTTGATTTTAAAAAATAGAATATAAAGTTAACATGGCACACATTAAATGGATTAAAAATTGGCTAACGGATAGGTCTCAAAATGTAATTGTAAATGGGGAATTGTCTTTGAGTGGGTGTGTTTCCAGTGGAGTCCTACAGGGATCGGTTCTTGGTCCTATGCTATTTAATATTTTTATCAATGACCTGGAGGAAAACATAAAATAGTTGATAAATTTTGAAGATGACACAAAAAGTCAGGTAGTGGTAAATAATGAAGATGACAGGTGCAGAGCAATGTGAATAGCTTGGCTAACTGTGCAAACAAACAAACAATATGCTTTTAATATGGTTAAATGTAAGCAGTATGCATCCAGGAACAAAGAATATTACAGGATGGGGGATTTTGTCCTGGGAAGCAGTGACTCTGGGAAAGATTTGGGAGTTGTGGTGGATAACCAGCTCAACACCAGATCCCAGTGTGATGCTGTGGCCAAAAGAGCTAATGAGATCCTGGGGGGCGTAAGCAGGGGAATTTCGAGTAGGTGTAGAGAGGTTATTTCACCTCTATATTTGGCACTCGTGCGACTGATGCTATATTCAGTTCTGGTGGCCACAGTTCAAGAAGGAGGTTGACAGATGGGATAGGGTTCAGAGAAGAGTCATGAGACTGATTAAAGGATTAGAAAGCATGCCTTATAGTGATAGACTCAAGGAGCTCCTTCTATTTAGCTTAACAAAGAGAAGGTTAAGGGGTGACTTGATCACCTACATGGGGAACAAATATTTAAAAATGGGCTATGGGCTCTTCAATCTAACATAGAAAGGTATAACACAGTTCAATAGCTGGAAGTTGAAGCTAGACAAATTCTGACTGGAAATAAGGTGCACATTTTTACCAGCGAGGGTAATTAACCATTGGAAATATTTACCACGGGTCATGGTGGATTCTCCAAAACTGACAATTTTTAAATCAAGATTGGATATTGGAATCTATGAATCTAGAGCAACATGTAACTCTATTATTCCCAAGGATTCCTCCAGAATTTGGCCCTTGACTCAGCACGGTTCTTAAACACATGCTGAGTTTGTGTTTAAGAAGCATGCTAAATCAAGCGTATGTGTAGTCCCATTGAAGTCAAACACTTTGATGAATCAGGGTTTGGCTTGGGTCTCAGGTTCACTTGGATCCAAGAAGCTTAGTGAAACAATCAAATTGCACCTGGCCCAAATAAATTCTGCACAACTCCATTTATAAACCTGTTTCATCTACAAAGGAAAAACAGCACCAAAATATCACCTATTAAACCACATAGCATGGTGTTTCCCTTGGAAGTGCACATTAACAAGAGGTATGAGTAAGTTCCACCCCACTAAAACTGCGTTCCACTCTCAAATATGAGAAGGGGCAGCAAAAAGGCAGATAACTGACTTCTCTGCATTTATGTATAGTTCATAGTAGTAGTTTCCCAATGCATTAGGACAGCAGACATCCAAAAAAGCACCCCCTGGCCTCAATTCTCAGGTCTGCTACAGCTTTTTTGTGCCACTCCACTGGCACAAAGGGGCAGTAAAACCACTGTAGGAGGAATCCCCAGGTGCAATATATGTCACCCCTCTTGCAGTCCCTCAGTGTACGTGTATGATCAGGAGAAAATGTGTATGACCAGTTCACCTCTGCATGTCAGCCATTCCCAGCTCTTGGTACAACCCCGTAAAGGCTCACGCAGCCAAGCATAAGTTAGAGCCACTGTTGTCCCCTCTCCTTATGCTCCTGAGGTCCTTCACCAAGCCCAGCACAGCCAGACCCAAGAATAAGGGCTGCAATATCTTCAGGTGTGTCTCTGTGTGTTCCCAAATATTCATTTGGGAAGTCAGGTATCTAGCTGTACTTTGCGCATACCAATGTGGATTTTGCCAACAAATCCATAATTAAACCCACTGTGACGATGTATTCTATAATGCTTTATGCGAATATGACATAACTGGAGTATGTTTTATGCTACATGTGCTATGTAACATTTCACTGTAAAGGTTATGGTTTACTGAATCTATTCATCCTATTTGTACACATATATCATTTTTGTACTTGAAGTTATGAATATTGGCTGTATACTTACTTGATTTCTAAGTAAGCTTTGTAAGGCATTTGGTCAGCTTCTTTAGAAAGGAATTCACAAAGTTAAGTGCCCAATCAAGAAGCATTAAGGAACAATGCATCTTGGAATGCTCCAATCCACATAAGAAGTCTTCCTGGAGACATACAAGATACCATGTGGGCAATGGCTCCTGCCTGGAAAAAGTGAGTCATGCATGGACATGTGACTTGCCCAAGTAACTCCAGAACTCCATCTTGGAGCTGGAATTTGCATAGGAGAGAGGAGGGGGTCTCCACCCACAAGAGAAAGTCTATTTAAGCCCGTGGGAGACCCCTTCATTGCCTCTTCAGCTGGCTAAAGAGAGAGCCTCTCCACCCCAAGTATAGCTGAAAGAAATTGGAACAAAGGACAAGAACCACAGTGATTGCTGGACCCAGACTAGAAGGAGACTAGTCTGGAAAAGAAAGCTTACTGGTGAGGTTTTTATCTGTACTCAGTTGTATTACTGTATTACACTTAGATTTGCATGTTTTATTTTATTTTACTTGGTAATTCACTATGTTCTGTCTGTTACTACTTGGAATCACTTAAATCCTACTTTCTGTATTTAATAAAATCATTTTTACTTATTAATTAACCCAGAGTATGTATTAATACCTAGAGGGGGGCAAACAGCTGTGCATCTCTCTCTATCAGTGTTATAGAGGGCAAACAAGTTATGAGTAAAACAGATTTATTTGGGTTTAGACCCCACTGGGAGTTGGGCATCTGAGTGTTAAAGATAAGAACACTTCTGTAAGCTGCGTTCAGTCAAGCCTACAGCTGTTAGGGGACGTGGTTCAGACCTGGGTCTGGGTTTGCAGCAGGCTAGCGAGTCTGGCTCAAACCAGGCAGGGCATTGAAGTCCTAAGATGACAGGGCAGAAAAGCAGGGGCCGAAGTAGTCTTGGCACATAAGGTGGCAGCTCCCAAGGGGGTTTCTGTGATCCAACCCATCACACCCACTTTTCATTAAGTACTTCGGCAGTATTTGGCCTCGTTATGGGGCCATTCCAACATGGGGCATTCTCCAATGCCAACAAAATCAATGACAGTTGACGGTGCTTAGCAACTTGCTGAATCAGGCTTCATGTCTGAGGAAGGGTTTGGATCAGATAGCTAAAAACTGTACTTTTTCTTAAGCAAAGGATTTGGAATCTTTAACATAATACAGTATTTGGAGGGTCATCCTCTACTATAAATACCATATATGAAGAAAATCAGGCACATGGACTGCTTCCCAGGATATCATAAACAAGTTAAATCCTCCATTTCCTCTCTGAAGGTTTCTATATCTATCCACTATCCTTCCTTAGAAAAATGCCTTGGCTGAATACAGCAGCCTGATTGGCTGAAGACGGTTCTGCCTCCCAACAAGGACACTGTGAATATTCAACCAATCAAATAATTCAACCACAAAAATATTCTTGTTGATTTTATTCTTCTGTCCGTTCCCCTGTCAGATATGGAGCTGTGTCAGAAAAAAGAGCCGGGAAGTCCCTTTCAAAACAAAATTTACAGTCTGCATAAAATCCTTTTTATTTGTGTGCTACTCCCCAGGACTGGCAAGGCCACCCCATTGATCACATATGATCTCTGTAAATCTCCGTCTTCACCTACTGCTGCTTTGTCTGAGGAAGCTCTCTAAATTAATTCCATAGGTTTCTCTGAGCCTAGACTATCCCCTTTTGATCTCCTCTGCTGCTTCCTAGCACTTTCAGAGCTGTTGAACCTAGTCAAAGCAGCCTGCCTCTCCCACACGAATGGCAATTTTCAAAACACTGTCCCTATTGCTATGGCTGCTGGGTTCTCTGTGGAGGACAAGAATCCCTGAAATTGATACAACTTCACTGCACAGTCAGAGCAAGCAACATTAAAAAATATCACTTTTTAAAGGCTTCTGCACCCTGCTCAGAAATTAATGGCTGCAGCAATGGAACATTGCCTTGAAGAGGTAACTCCACAGGGTAGGCAGCAAAAGCCAGGCTCCATCCACCCTGAAAGTGTTTGGAGAAGAGGGGCCAGAGCTCAGCCAGCCCTCCTCCACAAATTACAGAACAGAAGCAGTAGAGCCAGACTTTCACAGCTCACATGGAATGAGAAGACCATGGGAGTCGAGGACATTCAGCATCAACTCAGCCTCTTGCTGTGTCCAGCCCTTAAACCTTGTCTATAGCCTACACCAGAGAAATTTGGCATTCTAAGAACCAGTGGTGCAGGGCATCCAGCACGGCAAGCCTGGATGCACTGAACTCTTTATACTTAAGCTGATTCAACTACAAATGGCTCCATTCTCTAGCATAGACACAGATTGAGAGTCTAAATCTCCACCTCAAATGTTTTAAAAGAAAAATAGTGGTTTCTTCCAGACAATAACATCCCAGTCAATATATGCCCTTAGTCAATATATGTCCTCTTGGGCGGGTGAAGGTTTGAATCTCAGTCTTTTCAACGCTCTTATTTCTTTTCGGAGCCCTTCAACACCACTGGTCCTCTTTCCCCTGGGGATTATTTTGATGGAGGGATGAGAGGAGGCATATTATATCTAAAAGCAAAGCATTTTCCTCCAATGGCTAATTGCAAGTGTTTCCAAACTTCACCCAGCCAGATTGCAGTGGGTGATTACAGTAAATTCATGACATGCAAGAGCAGGAGCTGAAGAAGTTCAGTTTAGCAGAATTTCACACCATGTCAGAGCCCTATTTGCAGCTTAGAAGATGAATTTACTAAAGCTTTGCTCCTGTAACTCGGAGTGTCAGTGAGCAGATTCTCTGACACCTGCTGCTCTTTGAATCTTCTACCATATTGCAGCATAATGTGTTCTAAAAATAGACGTCACACAAGCAGGCAGGTTTCAATCTTTCAGAAAATAATTCTGTTTATTTTTTCCCAATTTTAAGTATTCTGTTTTACTTGTTTCCCCAACAGTGTTTTGGGACACCGGTCCTCTCTGATCTGCCCCTCCTGGATTAACACCTAGAATTTTTAAACAATGTTTCAAAACAGTAATAAAGAAGCTGAAATAGTTTCATTACATCAACTTGATTGCATATTATGCCATGAAGAGCTACACATGCCAATTTATGCAGTTGCTTCCCACCTGCACCCCCACAAAATATACATAAATCTGGGAACATTTTCAAATTCAGATGCATGGAATCATTGTTTAAGGAGGAAAAAAATATCCGAAGTCTGAATTACACTTGTGTGTTTGAATTTCTATTTGAAGACTGGGAACCAACTAGAGGAAGCTGATGACAGTCCCACAAGCTAATGCGATTTTTCTGTATACATGTCACTCATTACCCAAGAAAAGAAATTAGCCTGATCTGTTTCTCTCTCTAATCAAGATCCATTTTTGTATTATGCATTTAAATGCAATTAAGCAATGTTTTATTCTTTTTATAGATGACCAACTACAATTAATGCTACAGTTTATTCTAAATAGTAATTAGATTTTTTTAAAAGGTACATAGCCTTTAAAAGCTAACTTGCAACACAAGCCTGCTCTCTGCCTCCAACTCAGCTGAGATTACATTGTAAGAACACTGTATGGTTTCATTCACAAGACAAATACCTGTCAAATCTCTGTCAGTCATGCACAAATCCTTTCATAAAATAAAGGGCTACCGTACACAGCCAGTGAATATTTTCTGTTTTTAGGAAACCCTAAAAGTTGTTGCATTCTGACACACACAATCAATGTCTTTACAAGAATTTAGAATTAGATGTAATTTTAAAACTAAAGATATATGTGCATCGAATTCATGCAGCAAAGAAGGTAGCACCCTTTTCAATAGAAAAATACATAGTTCTGGAGTGTCCAATAGAATTCTTAATCATGTCCCCCATCTTGAGAATTATAGTCAATCTACTTTTATTGCTCAAAATCAAAGATTTTCCAAATTCACTACGCAACATCCTGCTCCAGCTTGCAAATGAGCTAGAATAGCTAAGTAAACAGATCAAGAACAATAACTGTAAAAATGTAAACCTCGTGCCAATTGAAGCAAATAAGATGACTAGTAAAAAAAATTGCTCTCCCCTGACTATAACCAAGTGTATTTCCAGCATATCATTCTTATGATGTACAAGATACCGCAAGCAAAAGTAAAACAACATTTGGCTGACTGTCTTAGTCAATTCATAAAGCACTGACTCTCAAAGTGTATTAAGGCTGCTGAATAGCTTTCCCTTATCACAAAATGGGGAAGTTAACAATGGGGTGTGCAGCAACAAAGCTTGCTAAGTAAGTAAACGCTGAAATTGCACATGCAAATGCAGGTTTTGCACCCACAAATTGCATGGGCAGTGTCACAGGATGGTTTGTATATGTAGCCCATTGCATAGAAGATGATAACATTTAATCCAAAGGTTACTAAGATTTACAAATACTTAATATTTGGGGTATCAAGTGCAAGCTGATTTCTTCTCTACCCAATGGTAGAAGGTTTCAGCTCAGACTATCAAAAACCTTACACTTTAGCTTTATATTGACCAACATACAACAGTTTCCATTCAGGAACATCCTTCCTTCAGAATATTGTTGATTCTCTATATAAACATGAGCCTAGATTGAAATAAGAAGAACAGGAGTACTTGTGGCACCTTAGAGACTAACAAATTTATTAGAGCATAAGCTTTCGTGGACTACAGCCCACTTCTTCGGATGCATATAGAATGGAACATATATTGAGGAGATATATATACACACATACAGAGAGCATAAACAGGTGGGAGTTGTCTTACCAACTCTGAGAGGCCAATTAATTAAGAAAAAAAAAAAACTTTTGAAGTGATAATCAAGCTAGCCCAGTACAGACAGTTAGATTGAAATAGTTTTCAGTATCATACATACTATAATTCCTATTACCAACAATCTTCATGAAAATTAGAAAGGCCTGAACAGAAGCTGAAGATAAAGGGAAACATTAAAGCAACCCACAAACATTTCCGTACATCTGATTTTGCTTAAACCAGCTTCACATCTTGTAGAAAATGCAATCTACATATTGAAACATCTTAATGGGCACATTACAGCAACAAACTCCAATCAATCTCCATTTACACCCTTCCATATGGTAAATATATATATATATATGGTAATCTGAACAAATAGGAAGAAATTCCTCAAGAATTCCCCTACTATGCTCACACTATTCGCCACATCAATTTTACATCTAAGAACATTCTCATGTCCCCTTTTAGAGGTTCTACTAATTAAACTCAAAGATCAGTTTCACTTGTACATAAAATGTACAAATGCATAAATGCATATTTATATCTGAATTAAACATTTTTACCCAATAATTCTAAACTGCATAATAGAGCAATGATGACAAATCTCAGACATTCTAGAACTTCTGAACATACTACAGCCAAAAATCCCTAGGTACTGCATATATCAAGCCATCCATCCTATTATAGCAGAAGTCTATGAGTTTTGTAACTTAAGTTCTAACCATGCCACTGATTCTTATTGTGGCATTAAGCAAGCCGTTTCCCTTCTCTATACCTGAGTATACCTGTGTATAAAATAAGGATAATGCTGTCCTATCTTACAGGGGACTTGGGGAGGCTTAAATAGTTAAAATTAGTATTTGTAAAGCACTGTGAAAGGAGCTGTATAAATTATTGTAAAAATATATAGACCATAGACCAAAAAAAGTACAGTGTGAAAGGTCTTCCATGAGCCTCATGTACATAGCATGCTGCAAGCTGAAACATCTTTAGGACTGATGTCACTATGGCTTGGGAAAAATCCTCCTTCAATTAAAAGATACACATTGGGGCAGCCTGGATACTTGAATTTTAGAAGAAAATATGGATGCTCAGTGTGCTTCTTTTCATACCATAGGATATTCTAACACTTTTATACAATCCTCTTACACCAGGGCTTTAGGGTAGGCATTGTGACAGTTGTAGAACTGTAAGACAATAAAATAAGCATACTGAGATGTAATAATGTTATGAACACGGTATGTGACCTGGTCAGTGAGGTGAAGTTATTGCACATAAGGGTTAAAAGACCTTCCTGAATGAATACATTGCTCTAGCTTATTAGATGGTCTGTTGCCAGGAAGTAGACAAGGCCCAGATAAGGGCACCCCAGCACACACCTGAAAGACAATGGGTAAAACTATCAGCTTTGAAGATCTTCTATCTTGTCTCCAACAAGTTGCAAGCCTTGTTCTGCCAAGGCTGGGAACTAATAGATCACAGGGCTATTCATAGTTAAAAAGTGATTTGGTCTTGAGGAAAGAGAAGAGGGGTGATCAAAAGGACTAAGCAGCTTTTAAAGGGGACAGTCTTCTGAGGCTGGAGAAAGAAATGGTTTTTAAGTCAAAGGAATGGCCTATGCCAGCCAAATTCTAGAGGTCTCAGCAGGGTCTATACCTACCTGGCATTAATAGGGCTAGTGGAGGAAGGGGAGAGTCACAGTTGTGCAAAGACCCCAAAGATTTTCTCTTTTAAAATAATCTGAAAATGTATATTCTAAATTCAATTACCATCTAAAGTTTCCTAGATAACCATACTAAGCACAGTGTAAACCATTTTTGATTATATCTACAGTATACTGGATGCAGTTATACTAGGATATCCTGTCAGGAACAAGCTAAAGTGGCATAACTAATCCACACTGAGTGGGCGGTGGAGGGGTGGGAAGGGTGTACCGCTTTAACTATATTGAAATAATTAAAGAGGTACACCTTGTGCATGCGGACAAGGCCTCAGAGCAAAAGACAGCATGACCAGGATCCTGCATTCAAATCCAGAATGAACCACTGACTCATCTCATAAATTTGAGCAAGTCATTGGACTTCCATACCTCTCATTCAACAGGGTATATGGGAAAAGGACCTCAGTAATTTATAGTAATCATTGGGTTAAAACAAAATTTAAGTCACCAAAAATAAAAAAAAATAAGTGGTCCCATTCATCCAGACTTTAGGAGCTTTGGACACATTTTAAATTCCTGTCACCAAGGCCCTCTCCCTTAGCTACTTTCATTAATAATCAGGAATGTATCCCTACAAAAACTTACAGATAAAAATTACCCACTATTTGTTGTGGGTAAGAACTGAGATGCCTCAATTTGAACATTTTTTCTGGGTCCTGATTTGAAATCATACCAAGAGATATGTAATGATGAAGATAATATAAAATCCTGTATTGATCAATATTTAAAAGTCAAACATTTTATTGTGAAATACGGATACAAGACAGCTCTAGCTAGACCTTTAACCACATTTCAGGAGTTGACCCAGGAGAAAGCTGGAACCAGAGGTTTAATTTCTAAGATATATGCAATTTTAACTGGAAAAGACATTGATAAGAAAACAGCCCAGATTAAAATATGGGAGACAAATTTGGACAAAGAAATTGATCTGGATGAGTGGCTCTCTATATGGAAAAGGGGATATATATCTTCAATTTGTAAAGAAATTTTTTTTTTATAAATTACTGTATATAGATAGCATTTGCCTCCAGTAAAGATCCACCATATTTTTGTTACTAGGGAGGCATTCTGTTGGAGGGATTATGAGGAAAGTAGAACATTCTTGCACATGTGGTGGTTATGTCCAGGAATTAGATGGTCTGGGGGAAGAAATTATTAAAGAAACTCAATTTATGACAAAGTGCCAGCTTCCTAGAGATCCCCTGACTGCTTATTTAATACTTCAGTACAGAATCTACATTTTAAACAGAAAAAAATAATTTATTTTTTACTGTTAGCTGCAAGACTCTAGGACACATTCTTGAAAAAAATTGACTTCTCCTCCTATTGAATTGAGGTATAGTAAAATACGGACTGTCCTTGTAACGGGAAAGATTTTGCACTGAGAACATGCACAAGAGAATCACCAAAGAGAAGACAGCTATTTAGGAATTTGGTCACGCTTTGTAGCATACTCAAAGGAAGAGGGCTCCTCATTTAGCAAGCCATAATCTTTAGCCAGGTTCTTTGAATATTAACCTGATCCTGCATAAGTCGTAAGCAATGTATGATGCAGTATGTTCTGTAACTTTGCCATAATAAAAAGATTTTTACAAAAAAGTCCTTAGTGAAAAATAGATTCGGCCTTCAACTTGAGCTTACTTACTGGCTTTTTGTGGCCACTCATCTCTTAGAACCCATTGGTTTGTACAGTTTAGGGCCATTCATTAGCAAATCTCTCTAGGAAATTATTTACTAGCTACTAGAGTGGGGATAGGAAGGCAAACTTGGTATTGCGCTACTTTAACACTACCTTGAGCTTGGGGCTGGCTGGACCCTGGTCTAGTCCCTGGAGTACATCTGAACAGCCTTCAGCTTGTTCTATCTTATGCCTGACTACCCAGAGCACCAAGAAGCAATTCTAGTCTGTGGTGCACACAGGACAGTAGGTACATGTAGACATCAAAAATTCTCAGTATGGAAGGGTGGAATAAGCTATTTGTTTTTACAAAATAGGGATGACTAACTCCTGAGTGGTGAAGCAGAGCCAAGAGTAAGTTATGCAAGATCCTCCCCAAGGAGTGAAGAGAAATGTTTTATTCAGTGCCTCATGCTGTGTGCTATATTTATACCAAAAGCATCTCTGTGCATTTCCTTAAAATATTATCTATTCGTCCTGTGTTGGAGCTGCAATATCTTCTATTTACACTGTAAGTTAGACATCAAGACCTATATGGCCCGTCTGTATCATTGCAGACCGCCCATTTGACAAGTCACTCATCCAGTAGACTGCAAAAGGCAGAAGAGCATCACATCCCTCTAACAGACTACTCCAGAAATGTTGCTCTTTACTCAGTGCAGAGCGTTGCTTAAGATAAGAACCACGTGACCACCAGAGGCAACTGTATCACCACTTTCTCCAGTTTAGGACAGTGTGAAATCGGTGATAATTTAACAGTGTGTTCTCTCACCCGGGAAAAAAAAAAAAAAGAAACTCCAGCTTGGTCACCAGGTTTACTTTACTGATTGCTAACGCTAAGGCTGCTTAAAAGAGTTGCTTTGCTACAGTACCTGTGTCAAAGGGGACAGAGTTCTCTGGTGCAAGCCTTTGGCTTTGCCATGGGTACCACAGCCAGACAAAGTCATTTAATCCACACAGTAATACAATTTGCACAATTCGCTTAATTTTCATTTTAGAAATATGTTTAGAACCACTGTTGTCCTGTAGCTTGAGTCATTTCTTATGTAACAAACTGACTGAAAAAAAATTGCCATTTCAGGCTTACTGGATTTTTTTTACATCTTTCTGCAGGACCTGAATGGGGAAAATTGCACAATATTATACTGGTGTGTAAGACATAGCTTGCATCTGTTATGACTTGTTCTCTGCAATATTATTGAATCTCACAATACTTTGTGTTTTTTCTCAAAGCCCCAGCTTCTGGAATCATGTGAGAATCCCATCTTTCACTTTGAGAAACATCACCTTTCTAAGGCCTTGGCTACACTTACCAGCTAGTTCGACGGCTGGAAATCGAAGTTCTGGGTTCGACTTATCGCGTCTAGTCTGGACGCGATAAGTCGAACCCGGAAGTGCTTGCCGTCGACTGCGGTACTCCAGCTCGGCGAGAGGAGTACCGCGGAGTCGACGGGGGAGCCTGCCTGCCGCGTGTGGACCAAGGTAAGTTCGAACTAAGGTACTTCGACTTCAGCTACGTTATTCACGTAGCTGAAGTTGCGTACCTTAGTTCGAATTAGGGGGGGTAGTGTAGACCAAGCCTAAGGCCTGGTCTACGAGTTTAGGTCGACTTTAGCAGCGTTAAATCGAATTAAGCCTGGACACGTTCACACGACGAAGCCCTTTCTTTCAACTTAAAGGGCCCTTTAAACCGGTTTCTTTACTCCACCTCCGACGAGGGGATTAGCGATAAAATTGGCCTTAGCAGGTCGGAATTGGGGTAGTGTGGACGGAATTCAACGTTATTGGCCTCCGGGAGCTATCCCACAGTGCTTCATTGTGACCGCTCTGGACAGCACTCTCAACTCAGATGCACTGACCAGGTAGACAGGAAAAGCCCCATGAACGTTTGAATTTCATTTCCTCTTTGCCCAGCGTGGAGAGCACAGGTGACCACGCAGAGCTCATCAGCACAGGTAACCATGATGGAGTCCCAGAATCACAAAAGAGTTCCATCGTGGACCGAACGGGAGGTACGGGATCTGCTCGCCATATGGGGAGATGAATCAGTGCTAGCTGAACTCTGTAGCAGTAAACTAAATGGCAAAATATTAGAAAAGGTCTCCAAGGCCATGAAGGACAGAGGCCATAACAGGGACGCACAGTAGTGCCGCGTGAAAATTAAGGAGCTAAGGCAAGCCTACCACAAAGCCAAAGAGGCAAACGGAAGGTCCTGGGCAGAGCCGCAAACATGCCGCTTCTACGCGGAGCTGCATGCCATGCTAGGGGGTGCAGCCACCACTACCCCAACCATGTGCTATGACTCCGTCACTGGAGAAACAGACAGGGAAGTGGGTTTGGGGTACGAGGAAGATGAGGATGAAGATAATGTAGATAGCTCAGAGCAGCAAGGAAGCGGAGAAACCGGTTTCCCCAACAGCCAGGCTATGTTTATCACCCTGGACCTGGAACCAGTAACCCCTGAACTCACCCAAGGCGTGCTCCCAGACCCTGAGGGCACACAAGGGACCTCTGGTGAGTGTACCTTTGTAAATATTACACATGGTTTAAAAGCAAGCGTGTTTAATGATTAATTTGCCCTGGCAATCGCGGCCAGTACAGCTACTGGAAAAGTCTGTTAACGTGTATGGGGATGGAGCGGAAATCCTCCAGGGACATCTCCAGAAAGCTCTCCTTCATGTACTTCCAAAGCCTTTGCAAAAGGTTTCTGGGGAGGGCTGCCTTATCCCGTCCGCCATGGTAGGACACTTTACCATGCCAGGCCAGTAGCACGTAGTCTGGAATCATTGCATAACAAAGCATGGCAGCGTATGGTCCCGGTATTTGCTGGCATGCAGACAACATCCATTCCTTATCGCTCTTTGTTATCCTCAGGAGAGTGGTATCATTCACGGTCACCTGGTTGAAATGGGGCGATTTTATTAAGGGGACATTCAGAGGTGCCCCTTCCTGCTCTGCTGAACAGAAATGTTCCCCGCTGTTAGCCACGCGGTGGGGGGGAGGGGTGAAGTGATCATCCCTGATAATTGGGTGTGGGGTGGGAGGGGGTTATTTGGGTTGGTGCTGCATGTTAACCCGGAAACCGCAGCCCCTCCTTTTACATTGCAAACCCATTTTAAATGGCCAACCCAACGGGTGCTTGGTATGGGAAATGAGGACGCTACTGTTTGAAACCATTCCCACATGTTAAGAAGGTTAAAAAAGCCAAAAGACTGTGGCTTACCATGGCTGCCTGCAAGCCGAAATCTGTTGCCTGGCACTGCGTGAGTGATCTCTCACACCAAACCGGCAGGCTCTCAATATAATAGGAAAAATGCGACCTTGTAACGAAAGCACATGTGCTGTGTAATGTGAACAGCAAAATTTAACGTGAAAGAGTGTACCCATTGTTCTCTAAAATGTGTCTTTTTTAACCACCTCTCCCTTCTCCTCCACCAGCTGCAAATGTTTCTCCTTCACAGAGGCTAGTGAAGATTAGAAGGAGAAAATGGCGGACTCAGGATGACATGTTCACGGAGCTCCAGATGTCCTCCCACGCTGAAAGAGCACAGCAGAATGCGTGGAGGCAGTCAATGTCAGACTACAGAAAAGCACAGTATGAACGAGAGGAGAGGTGGCGGGCTGAATCGCGGGATGAACAGAGCAAATGGCGGGCTGAAGATGATAGGTGGCGTCAGCCTGCAGACAGAAGGCAAGAGTCGATGCTCCGGCTGCTGGAGCATCAAACTGATATGCTCCAGCGTATGGTTGAGCTGCAGGAAAGGCAGCAGGAGCAGAGACCGTCGCTACAGCCCCTGTGTAACCAACAGCCCTCCTCCCCAAGTTCCATAGCCTCCTCACCCAGATGCCCAAGAACACGGTGGGGGGGCCTCTGGCCAGTCACTCCACCCTAGTTGATTGCCCGAGCATCAGAAGGCTGGCCTTCAATAAGAGTTAAAGTTTTAAACTGCAGTATGTCCTTTTCCTTCCCTCCTCCCCCACCCATCCCGGGCTACCTTGGCAATTATCCCCCTAGTTGTGTGATGAATTAATAAAGAATGCATGAATGTGAAGTAACAATGACTTTATTGCCTCTGCAAGTGGTGCTCGAAGGGGGGGGGTTGGTTTACAGGGAAGTAGAGTGAACCGAGTGGGGGGGTGGGGCAGAGGGTTCATTAAGGAGAAACAAACAGAAGTTTCACACCGTAGCCTGGCCAGTTCACAAAACTCATTTTCAAAGCTTCTCTGATGCGCACCGCGCCCTGCTGTGCTCTTCTAACTGCCCTGGTGTCTGGATGCACGTAATCAGCGGCCAGGCGATGTGCCTCAACCTCCCACCCCGCCATAAATGTCTCCCCCTTACTCTCACAGACATTGTGGAGTGCACAGCAAGCAGCAATAACAATGGGGATATTCTTTTCGCTGAGGTCTGAGCAAGTCAGTAAGCTGCGCCAGCGCGCTTTTAAACGTCCAAATGCACATTCCACCACCATTCGGCACTTGCTCAGCCTGTAGTTGAACAGGTCCTGACTACTGTCCAGGCTGCCTGTGTACGGCTTCATGAGCCATGGCATTAAGGGGTAGGCTGGGTCCCCAAGGATAAGTATAGGCATTTCAACATCCTCAACGGTTATTTTCTGGTCCGGGAAGAAAGTTCCTTCCTCCAGCTTTCGAAACAGACCAGAGTGCCTGAAGGCGCGAGCATCATGTACTTTTCCTGGCCATCCCACGTTGATGTCGGTGAAACGTCCCTTGTGATCCACCAGGGCTTGCAGCAGCATTGAAAAGTACCCCCTTGCGGTTTATGTACTCGGTGGCTTGGTGCTCCGGTGCCAATATAGGGATATGGGTTCCATCTATCGCCCCACCACAGTTAGGGAATCCCATTGCAGCAAAGACATCCACTATGGCCTGCATGTTTCCCAGAGTCACTACCCTTGATATCACCAGGTCTTTGATTGCCCTGGCAACTTGGATCACAGCAGCCCCCACAGTAGATTTGCCCACTCCAAATTGATTCCCGACTGACCAGTAGCTGTCTGGCGTTGCAAGCTTCCACAGGGCTATCGCCACTCGCTTCTCAACTGTGAGGGCTGCTCTCATCCTGGTATTCTGGTGCTTCAGGGCAGGGGAAAGCAAGTCACAAAGTTCCATGAAAGTGCCCTTACGCATGCGAAAGTTTCGCAGCCACTGGGAGTCATCCCACACCTGCAGCACGATGTGGTCCCACCAGTCTGTGCTTGTTTCCCAGGCCCAGAATCGGCGTTTCACGGCATGAACCTGCCCCAGTAACACCATGATTTGCACATTGCTGGGGCCTGTGCCTTGTAAGAGGTCTACGTCCATGTCAATTTCCCATCACTCTCGTCACCGCGCTGCAATCGCCTCCTTGGCTGGTCCTGGTTTTGCTTTGGCATGTCCTGGCTCTGCATATACTCCAGGACAATGCGCGTGGTGTTCATAGTGCTCATAATTGCCGCGGTGATCTGAGCGGGCTCCATGATCCCAGTGCTATGGCGTCTGGTCTGAAAAAAGGTGCAAAACTAGTATCTGACGGACGGAGGGAGGGAGGGAGGGGCAAGTGATGACATGGCGTACAGGTACAGGGAATTAAAATCAACAAAGGTGGCTGTGCATCAGGGAGAAACACAAACAACTGTCACACAGAATGCCCCCCCCCCCAAAGACTGAACTCAAAACCGTGGGTTTAGCAGGTCGTTGATTTCACGGAGGGAGGGGGAAGCAAATGAATACAGAACAAATCTATTTTTTACATCTTAAGCTGGCAGACGACGGTGCAGCATGACTGATAGCCCTCGGCATTTTCTGGATGCTTGGCAGAAAATACTGGGCGCTTGGCAGAAAATAGCATACTATGACTGATAGCCATCATCGTCGAAACTGCCCAGGTGCCCGTGATTGACAGCCACTGCAGTACGACGACGACGGATACCAGTCGTAATATACCATTTTCTACCAAAAGGCAAGGGGCTGCTGTTGTGTGCAATGCAGCCCCACGTCTGCCAGCCCCACGTCTGCCAGCACCCAGATCGCCGATGAAGGCTACCAGTCATACTGCACCGTCTACTGCCAAAAGGCAATTAGCTGCTGCTGTGTAGCAATGCAGTACCACGTCTGCCAGCACCCAGAGGATATATGGTGACGGTGAGCTGAGCTGAGCTGAGCGGGCTCCATGCTTGGCGTGGTATGTTGTCTGCACAGGTAACCCAGGTAAAAAGGCGCGAATCGATTGTCTGCCGTTGCTCTGACGGAGGGGGAGGGGCCTGATGACATGTAGCCAGAACCCCCCGTGACACTGTTTTGCATCATTCAGGCATTGGGATCTCCACCCAGAATTTCAATGGGCGGCGGAGACTGCAGGAACTGTGGGATAGTACCCACAGTGCAACGCTCCGGAAGTCGACGCTAGCCTCGGTACTGTGGACGCGGTCTGCCGACTTAATTCACTTAGAGCATTTTACGTGGGGACACACACAATCGGCTGTATACAACCAATTTCTATAAAACCGGCTTCTATAAATTCAACCTAATTTCGTAGTGTAGACATACCCGAAAACCTCTGGGCTTCAGAGAAAAGATAGAAAACATGACCCAAGTGCATCCTAAAGGCTCAAAAAAAAAAAAAAAAAAAACTGAAGGTAAATTAAGGAAGAAAAATGTTTAAATGCCTGGATTTTTAAGCCAGTCTCAGGATTTTTGAACACTTAGGGTTTGAAATACTGTATCTGACTACTGAGAAAGAAAAGAAAGAAAGGAAGTTTTGCCTCACTGCTGTAGAGACTGCTGCCATTTTGTGTTCAGATGCAGGCTGCGACAGAGAGGAGACACAGCCAATGAACTGTGCTCTCTCTCAGAGAATTTATTGTGGATTAAGAGACCAAAACAATAAGAACAAAAGCAAAGGTCATTCTGACTGAAAGTCAAGGATTGCTCTTATATAGAGAAACATAGTAGTTGGAATCAAGTTTATTAATAAGGTTTCAAAGCAAGAGTTTATGGGCCAGACGGTAAGGTGATGTAAGTCATCGTAGCTCCATTTACTTTAAGGAAACTACAGTGCTGTATGTCAGCTGAGGATCTGGTCCACTGTGTTCACAGAGTGGGCTTGATACATTTTTACCTTTTCCCATACAAAAAAAAAAAATGATTACAAAAAGTAAGCCAGCTATAGGGTCTATGTCTGAGTTGGCTTACATCTCAGTATATTTAAATTTATTCAGCAACCTACTCCATATAACTACAACTATTCAGTGGCATAATCTCTATTACAAAATTAATAAACTGTAAAGACCACTGGAAAAGTTCTGGAGCTACCTCTTGACCCTTTAATAAGTTCTTACCTGCCAACACAAAGAATTTCTGAAAACTCGGCAGCTCTGAATTCCTGTCTGTCTCACGTAATAAGCAAATGTGGTCAAATGAGGATTTGTAACATGATGAAAGTTACGATGACAGGTCTTTCTGTGCCAGCTCTTTGGGGGCGGGGGGGGGAACAGGCTAGCACTGAATTGCAGCTTTTATTTAACAAGTTCTCCTTCTGACAAAAAAAAATAAAAAAACCACAAGAAGAACATATCAAAGGCAATAATAGCAATAAACCCACTGAAGTGCTGCTTTTGATTCAACAAATCTTTGAACAAACAAACATTCTCAGTTTGAGTTTATACATTAAATATTGGCCTTAGCCAAGGGACATGGAGCACTCACATTGGCCTTAGCCAAGGGACATGGAGCACTCACATCCCCTCCCCCTGCTCCCAAAAGAAGCTTATTACTTATTGAAGATCTTTGAGGTGACCAAGTATTGGAATAACCGATTGGCTTTCCTCCACAACCAGGGCTCGGTGTTGGTAGCACTGTAAGGGGGGAAATAACCCTCTCTCCCCAGGCAGTAAAGCAACTGGGAAGTTGCTCAACAATTGTTACTGCAGCCTGAAGTTGTAGTACCCTCCCCTCCCCCCCCCCATGATCATTACATTTCACTTTGGGTGTGGGACGGGAGAGAGAGGATCTATATAGCAGACATCCTCTATCCCCCTCCCCAACCTCTGGCCATCCCTGCTACACTAAACTCTGCATGACACAGAGGGTGCAAAATCTTTACACAGACCCCATCCTCCATCCTGTCTTCCGCCCTAGGGCAGCGAAACTGCTGATAGGGGAGCCTGCAGAGCTATGGCGACAGGCCCAGGATTGATTATAATTGTAACTAGATTACCCAGTGCAAGTGATTACTTGAAAAAGGTCAAGTATTCAGTACTTGATGTTACTACCCGGAGAAATATCACTTCATCCTCACTCAGCACCACTACAACGGAAGGAATCAAAAACAAAGAATGAAAGAGCAGTGAAGGAAAACTTCTTGTTGCTTTGATCTTGGTGGAAGAGAGTGGATAGCATAGCCCCCAGCTCTCTGTGCTCTTCCAGTAATCCACGGCTGGCCTGCCATGATTTACAAGGCAATTGTTTCATCTAGAGCTTCTGGGGCCATCATAAAGCACAATGCTGTCTGTGTACTCAGGATATGCACTTTGCAGATGATGCATGAAACAATGAGACTGATGGAAGGCTGGATAGCTCAAGCAACTGCTAACAGAATAAGAAACCCTCCAACTCTAGGTGGCTAGTTCAGATCTGGCCCATCTTGGTAGTCACTGACTAAGAGCTCTGTGTGGCTCGAAAGCTGGTCTCTCTCTCACCAACAGAAGTCAGTCTAATAAACGATATTGCCTCACCCACCTTGTCTCTCTATGGAACTAACATGTCATTTACAAACCATCATGTTCACTCTGCCTATGTTATCCCTTCTCCCTTAATCCTCTGTCTGTCTTGTCTGTTTAGATGGTAAACTCTTCAGGGTGTGAAAAATCCACATCCCTAAGCAACTTAGTTATACTGACCTAAAGCCCTGTATAGACAGCATTAAGTCAACAGGAAAGCTTCTCCAACATAGCTACCACATCTCAGGGAGATGGATTAATTATACCACAGGGAGAAGGTCTGCTATCCATGGAATAGTGTCTTCACTAATGCGCTACAGTAGTGCATTTGAATTCAGGACCACAGAGGAAAAGGTCCTGTTTCTTATCCACTTAAAACTGTGCCACAGGACAACCAGCAGTCACAATATTTGGATACTTGGCCCCACTTTTTTTTCCTCCTACAGTGTATTTTGGCTGCCTGGACTTCTGAGCCCAAAAGAAGAAAGAATCATTAAGAAAGACTGTTTTCAACCGTGAGAGGGGCACTTACAAATCCATCACATCAGGATTTCTCTAGCTTTCCCTTTCTTCCCTCAGTCATGCCATAACCTTCACTAGAAATACCTAAAAGCTAAAAGCCTGCTCTATCTGCTTTTAACCTCACAGATACTATAGATACTAGTTAATTGTACAGCACTTCATAAAAATAAGCTCTAACCTAGCACTTTACTTGACCTGACTCTAGCAGAGAAGTATGCACACTGATATCTTTAAAAAAAAACAAAACTGTTTTCAGTGTTAGTGTCCCCAGTTCTATAAGATTTAACAGAAAATGGTAACCTTGGCTATAGAATGGTTCAAAGCATTTAGAAAAGGGATGTCATTTTCTATTGAATTCAGTAGAATTGTAGAGCTATAAAACCCCATTGGTTTCCCCTCTGCTACATTCTATAGGATATTTTCATAAGGGTCTCCCCTACAAAATCCATCTCTACTCTGAATTAATTACTTCCTCAGGCTTAATGACATAACTAATCTCAGCCTCATCTAACCCCATCCAATACATAAAAAAGATAAGATTAAAAAAACCCATTCACAATTAGACAACAATACATTCTTATTCTCAAGAAATTTCCTTCGCTAACTCGCCTGCCTGCAGGGAATACAGTTAGTTACATCTCTAGGCTGAAAAAAACCCTGAAGATGTCCTTGGAATGAATGGGTCCATTCATTTCAGTGGGAACATATTCTGACTTTATCATCTGAATGTCATCATACCTCTCACCTCCAAAGAGCCTCCCTAGGCCTGGGGGTGGTGTTGCTTTTTCCAGTCTAGTGCCCCCTGTAGTCATTCTGGTCTCACAATGGTCTATCACTGTACAAAGCCTGACCCTCTAGCCAGGTCACCGTTCAGTCCATAAAATAGAAAACTCAAAATCTAATGGCCTTCAAGCCTGTCTCCCACTCTCTATCTTGAACTCACTGTTCTTGGCTTCTTTTATTCTTGACACCTGTGCTTCCTCTCTTGGTCTGGGAGAGAGGCTGGGGAACCTGCCCCTCCTCTGGGATCCAGCCCAGGGACCCTGTTTAGGCAGCTGACGGCTATTCCTCCAATCCCTCCACATTTTTCCTGGGCTGCTCCTACCTTTACCATGCTCACTTGTGTCTTCACAAGATCTGCGGGCTCTGCTTTCCCCACCTTCACTTTGGTGGGTTGCCCACACAGCTTCTCCTGGGGCATTTCCTAAAAGCCAGTCTCAGCTCTTCCCTGCAGTAGGAGGATTGTACTGCTAGCAGTTTTCTCTGCCCCTTGCCTAAGACAGTGGGTCTCTCTCACTCTCTCTCCTTTGAACAGAAGCTCCCTCTCAGCCCTCTCTCTGTGATTGGAGTCATGCCTCAGACAGACACTCTGCCTTAGAGTAGTCAATACTACCCTCCTTCTAACAGAAGTTCCCCTTCAGCCCTTTCTCTGGAGGTGGGGTTCATGTCTCAGGTCTAGTGCCTTAAGCTTAGTCTGTTGCAAAGCTCTTGCCAGCTCCCTTCAGCTGAACAGCCTACCCTATTAGGCTTCCAATCCAGAAGGTTCTGAGCAGACCAAGCTTCTCCTGTCAGGGTCTGTCTGCTGTAGGGAGGAGGCAGGCTTTATCAGGCCTGGTGCAAACCCATTAGGCAACCTAGGCGGTCGCCTAGGGTGCTAGCATTTGGGGGGCGGCATTTCGGGTCCTTCGGCGGCGACCGGATCTTCGGCCGCCCCGGTCGTCATCAGCATTTAGGCGGAGGGAGCTGAGGCAAGGGGGCACAGGGAGGGCTGCCTGCAGCAAGTAAGGGGGGGGCAGCACGCAGGGGAACTCCCCGCCCCAGCTCACCTCTGCTCCGCCTCCTCCCCTGAGCACGCCGCCCTGCTCTGCTTCTCTCCCTCCCAGGCTTGTGGTGCCAATCAACTGTTTGGCGCCGCAAGCCTGGGAGGCGGGAGAAGGGGAGCAGTGATGGCATGCTCGGGGAGGAGGCAGAGCAGAGGTGAGTTGGGGCGGGGAGCTGCCGCATGGCTCCCCCGGCTAGGGGAAGCTGCCACGGGGGGGTGCCTCAGGGGGAGGGGGGAGCTGCTGCAGGGGGGGGGGGCGCCTGAGGGTGGAGGGGGTGCGGAGAACTGCCACAGGGCTGGGGGGGGGGGCGCAAGGTGGAAGTTTCGCCTAGGGCGTGAAACATCCTTGCACCCGCCCTTGGCTTTATGCTGAGCCCCTTCTCCCAGCTCATCCCCAGTTGGTTGGGAGTGAAAGAGAAGCCTTGTCTGCAATGTTTCAAGCCCTTAAAAAGGTACAGTCTCCAGATTCCTTCCCTGGTCAGCATTCATTTCCAGGACACTTACGTCTTTATATGTACTTATTGGACCCTCCCAAACTCTTAAAGAGTCAAGACAGGTGGAAGGGTAGCCTGACCACTCGGTGCTACTGTCCTTGATGGCAGACTACTCTGTTGCACTGACCCAATATTTTTACCACAGAATCCACAGGGCAAGTAAGTAAAATACTTGGTGTCTGGCTTCCCATTACATTGCTTTTAGCATGATTTTCCAAATGTTTTTAATTCAATAAGCTAGGAAAGAATAATATTTCCCTACTACCATTTGGAAACACGGCATTCAAATTTCTTTGGAATGATTCAGTGCTTCTGTGCCCTTTTAGATTTTTATTTCAAACAATTAAAAAGGAGGATTCATTTAAGGAGATAAAGCAAATTGAGAAGATACTCCCTGTACAAATTGTAAAAGAAAAAAAAAAATCTTCTAAAAGGAGCTGAACCGGAGACAACTGTAATCAGTGGGAGTCTTTCCATTGAATTCAATGGGCCTTCAATCAGGTCCAAACAGCAGTAATTGCCTCAAGGCTCATTCCATCTCTAAGGAAGATAATGGATATACAATGGCATTGCATGACAGAGGCTGTCTCTATAGAAAATTTTTAATTTTCTTAACATTTCCCACCACTACTGCTACTGTTGCATCTCTACTGGTAGTTGCATTAAGCAGACCAACTGCCAATGTTTTTACAGCCATGTTAGGTAAGCCAGACAACCTACACTAGCACTCTCACCCTTGCTCTTACTGGTGGCAGCATCTGTACAAAATTTAAGAAACAAAGCCTAGGAATGGTGTCCGTAGCCTCTGTTTGTCAGAGGGTGGAGATGGATGGCAGGAGAGAGATCACTTGATCATTCCCTGTTAGGTTCACTCCCTCTGGGGCACCTGGCATTGGCCACTGTCGGCACACAGGATACTGGGCTGGATGGACCTTTGGTCTGACCCAGTATGGACATTCTTATGTTCTTAGTGCGTGCAAAGCCAGAGATGGCCATGGTAGGATATTTTTCCTCTTTATGGAATAACAGAGTAAATGAAAGAGGAGAGTGGTCCTTAATTGTGAATTTCTTGTACTTTCCACCCCCTACCCCCCTTTACTGTGCATATTTGAGTCATCTGGACAGAACAATGAAGGACTCCCGGAGTCTACTTCTTCAAGATTAAGATTTACATCCATTTGCAAAATTGCCACAGATAACAGTCAAGTCCACCCAGTGGTAAAAACACCTGAACCAGACCCATACTGTAGCTTCTAACATAGCTACCAACAGCAGGACTACCCCTACAGGGGTGAATCTCAACTAAAACATTGCATAATCTAGATGCAGCCCATTCCAGCAACTGCTGGCAATCATGCAGCTGAACTGCTGGCGTAGACAGGTCACAGGCATTTTTACTACCTGCTCAGAACAGGTTTTCATGACATGGTGATAAAAATGCCTGAGTCCTATTTACACTAGCAGTTGTGCAGCTGCACTATTGATGGCAGTTGCTGAAATATAGGTATTAAGTTCTCCAATGTATACAACGCCTATGACCTGCAGCTCTCAAGGGATTAAATTGGCCAGCTCAAATTATTTCATAGACAAAAGTCATTTCTCTCTAGCCTGTACCCTGCCAAGCAAGTCCAGAGACTAAGCATGTATTGGGTTTAACTCTTCAGACATTTCAGGGTTCAGGTCTAGAAAATGCTGAGCACCCCCAACTGCCAGAGAGACAGGGGGCGCTCAGCACTTCACAGCAGTACTTGGCCCCTTGCAGGGCTGAGTAGGCTGAAAATCTACCCAAAAGGACTAGATTCATACTAAAAACCCCTGACCCCTATGTCCTCAGAAAATTCTCACTTGCCTTCTAGAAAGCTCAGATTTAGTTAATATATTTATTTAGCAACACTGCTGTAGATACAACCTAGAGAAGGGGGAAAAGTCTAATGGGGGAGGGGGAAAAACAGGAATGAGAGAGAAAAAACATGGAGGAAGAAGAAGAATTAGAGGACAAGAGAAAGTAAATTGGAGGAAATAGAAATGGAAGGAAGATGATCAGAAAAATGAGGTGAGGGGAGAAAAGACAGACAATTCTGAGATGATGTTTGGAAAGCGTTGGCCTCTCTCTCCCCGACTTCAAAGATATGAAACAAACATTTGGCATATTCAAATGGTCTGTGTTCCCACAAGCAAGTTCTTGGTAGGCCTCAGATGAACACTGCGCTCCAGGAAAAATTAAAACCATGTACAAGTACACAGAAGAATCATTCTTTGTCTTTCTTTTTCAAATCCTCCTCCAATAGCCAGAATTTTTCAGGGTGAGTAGCCCCTCACACTCTCGCTGTCTTTCTTAAATCCCTCCTTACTCCAAGTAGTTGTATTTGTAGTCTCCCCAAAAACAAAAGCAACTGCTCATATATTTTCTCTCTGACATGCAAATATCAGAATTTGTCTTTATTGTTATCAATCGCTGTAACAGATAAATATACCTTACAGATTAACTAAATAATTGTCTAACTGTTTTCATGGAGCTGGGAAATTATTTTTAAACCCTGCTATGAGGAATAATAGCTCACTTCACAGAGCCAGCTGTAAAGGTCCTATAATGTGTGGGGAAAGCCCAGGCCGAAGTGTTCTATGGCTTAATGATATGTTATGCAGGAAAAAAATGTATTTGTAAGGAAATATCATTAAAATAAATAAGAATTTTCTTTTAAACATGAGTCCTAAAAGGAAAAAAAAACACTGCACAGTAAATTGCTTATAAAGGAAAAATATCTAACTTTGCAATTTTCAAAAGGATTTCAGAGGTTGTATATGGTGAGGAAACTAAGGGAAAATCCAGGTTGTGGAGAGAAATACCAGTGGCCATACAAGATATTTTTGTTCTGGAAGACAAATTGAAGAAGGTTTAACAGATGCAATTGTTTAAAAAAAAACAACAACAAAAAAAACACACACACATACACACACACACACACACACACACGACTTCAGCTCTAGTATGATTATGATTCTTCAAGCTGTAAAATGCAGTTGGGAAAATCTGCTCATTTGAAATCTGCAGGGGTACTGACTTCTATTAATAGTATAGTATAGGAGCATGTTCTGGCATTCAAATAATGTGGAATGCTAATTTCAGATCCCTTCCAATTCCATCTCTTTTTTTTTTAAACCATTTCTGTTTATTTTCAGGGTTTTTGATTGGTTTTATTTTCATAGAATCATAGAACTGGAAGGGACCTCAAGAGGCCATCTAGTCCAGTCCCCTGCACTTGTGGCAGGACTAATTTTGTGGACAACAGTTCCTGGAAATATATTCCAGCAAAAATTGTTTAAGATCCTATTCTGTAATTAGCAACCACCTGCCCTGGAGTGACCTCCCCCCAATCAAGCTATCTGCAAACAATTTATAATAAGTTACCTGTATTAAGTGGCCCTGTCCAGTGGGATAAGAAAAACAAAACCAAACACCTCCAGGAAATAGTCTCAGACACAACAGCATCCTCTTTTAGGAAGCCAGCTGAAATGTTGTGGATTTAAGTGTCCATAAAGCATGCACTGTATATTCCATATACACAGTTTGTGTGCAGTAACAGGAGACGCTACACATTGTATAGGTTTGGGATTTTCAGAGGAGCCTAAGGAAATTAGGTGCCCAACTCTCAACCTGAAACTCCATAAGAGTTGTGCACCTATCCCCGCCCCCAACTTTTTAAAAATCTCAGCCTTGCATTTGTATAGGAAGCCACCAGACAGCAATTACATAGAACTGCTTTTGTATTTCACCTGTGATTGTGGTCACACAAAATCAATGTTTCAGCTCTAAGTGATCTTTCAGAAAATTGAAAATCAATTCTGATTAGGGATTTGTATTCAAGTATCTTATTTTACAAAGAGCAATTAAATAAATTTGTCTTTGTATTGTTATATTGCAACGGTGCCTAGATGCCTCAATCAGTGACTGGGGCCCTATTGTGCTAGGCACTATACAAATGAGTGAAATAAAGATAGTTGCAGCCCTAGAAAACTCAGTCTAGATTATGACAAAATGCAACAGGTATTACTTAGATTGTAAATCCTTAAGGTACAGGGGCCATCTTTTTGATCTGTGTTTTTACTGCGCCTAGCATAATGGGAGTCTAGTTCATGACTGGGGCTTCTAGGCACTACCATAATACATATAGCAGGCAGATCGAACAGACAAATGGGGATGAAGTGGAATAAGGGAGAAGGTCACAGTAAAACTGGATATGTTTGCATAAATAAGTAATCTCAATGGTCAGAGTACTGGGTATCTGTTAAGTGTGATTTAGTCAAATAAGTATAAATTAACTGTTAATGGGATTTTCTTCAGCTTCTTTCCCCCTCAACTCCACTTATGAAGAGGAAAATGAAAGATGACAGCCAAACACTTGCCAACCAACACAAGGCAAGGAAAGAGCCATTCATTAGGTGGTTGTTCTCTTCCAATCTCAGCATCATCAAAACTACTAAGCGAAGAATGGGCTGATAACAGCCTGAAGAGAATAATTGTGTATCAGTGTCAATCTATATGATTGTGACCACAAATAATGAACGCGGAAGGAATAGCGTGTGTTCCTGTGTCAAGGATGGCATGTCTTATTTTGTGACTGTCTACAAGTGTTATTGATACAGCAACACTAACCTAAATACCGCTGCACAATAGCTAGGTAAATGGTGCCAAACAAACAACAGGTGCCTACTCCAAGGACTTTACAATCCAAAGGTGCATTAAGTACAATACCAAACACAGAATGGCACATTGTGGCCAGATTGCTTCATGCAGTAGATGGGTGCTCAGATGATTTTCTGAAAGCAGTGGTGGAAGGAAGCTTCATGTACTCTATGCAAAAATCTCTTCCCGCAATACAAATCCCATAAAAGGCAGAATATCTGCAGTGGACAAAACAGCAAAAAGGTTCAGAAAAGAAGCCTGTGCAGAAAAAATGGAGTGTGAGGGGGAAAGAAGAGAGAACAGGGCCAGTTCAGAAAATGCCCCCAAATGAACCACAAGAGGAAACCATGGACACAGCACCCCCAGGAGTAAGATGAAATGATGGCACTGTACTTCCATGTATACTCCAATATCCCTTATTATGGATACAAGCTGCTTTGAGTTGGCTAAGAGTATTTGGGGGGATAATTTGAACCTTACTGAGGATAAATACCCAAACCAGTTCTGGTTACATTCCCTTGTATCCCCCAACTTATGGAACTAAAAACCTTCCTCTATATGGCATGGCAAAGCTGTTGGAGGTAGGGTTGGGGGAGAAAGTTATACACTGAACCCAGGCCTTGCAGATAGGAGCTTGGAATGAATATTTATTAGAAATGACCCTGAGAGGTGAGCCAGAGACATACCTGTTGGGCAGATTAACAGAAAATTTTGAAAGAGAGCAGAACCGAGTTAAATGTGGAAGTAGAGGGGAAGCTCAGATGAGGATTCAGTTCAGGGGGATACAGGCATACAGGGTTAAATCTTGGCCCTGTTGAAATCAGTGGGAGTTTTGCCATTGACTTAAATATATTCAGGATTTCGCCTATGATGTCTATGTGCCCTTTACATGCAGTTATGTCGCTCTATGATGTTGGCTATATGTAGTTTTCATTTGGAAATTCAGTGTGTATTTTTAAGTTTAAATTGTTGTGTGATAGCATAGCACAGTGGTTCCCAAACTTGTTCCACCACTTGTGCAGGGAAAGCCCCTGGCGGGAGGGGCCGGTTTGTTTACCTGTCGCATCTGCAGGTTCGGCTGATTGCAGCTCCCAGTGGCCGTGGTTTGCTGCTCCAAGCCAATGGGGGCTGCAAGAAGTGGCGCGGGCCAAGGGACGTACTGGCCGCCACTTCCAGCAGCTCCCATTGGCCTGGAGCAGCAAACCACAGCCAATGGGAGCTGTGATCAGCCAGACCTGCGGAGGCGGCAGGTAAACAAACTGGCCCGGCCCGCCAGGGGCTTTCCCTACACGAGCGGCATCCCAAGTTTGGGAAACACTGGTTATTCTTTCCTAAGGTCATTTCCACTGAGGTGTGGTTCAGGATTGCCGTCAGCCAATATTGCACCAAATTGACCCCTGGTTATAAATCTTGGCTGCCTAATGGAAAAATAGGTGTCCTATCAAAGAACTGAACAGCCACAGAAATCCTATTTGCTCTATTATTTTTTTCTATACAAAAGCAAGATGACCAGAAAGAAAACATACTGCCTGTGTACATAAAAGTGTCTGCATGGTGTACATATACATCTTACACATTTTTAATCTATTGTCATCTTTCATTGAATTTTTCATCTTCTTTTCATTTTCCATTTATTTTCTATCAATGAGGCCATATTCTATCTTACTTTTCATGCTACTTGATTATCAGTATTAACATACATTCGCACAAGAATGGCAACACATTTTCAACATAACACTTGTGTCCCCAGTTGAAAACAAAATCAGTTTTATTTTTCAAAAGCAGTAATATTTCATAGAAATGGATTTACAAGGAAGTGCATCTGATAAATTAATAAGCCAAAAGAAATTTCAGAGAACCTCTGGCCATGTCTGCAAGTCATGCAGTGAAACATTTTTGAATGCAACTTGGATCCAACCTACCTTCCTATGACTTCTGTGGAAAGTCTCACATAGATTTCAGTGGGAGATGCGGAGATCAAAAGGGTCAAATTTCATAAAATAAAGGGTTCAAAATTCAGTAATGATTTTTAACCACCATAGTATATTAAACAGAGAAGCCTATAATGTGGTATAAATAGTACTTTGCTCCACACCATCTGGCAGCTGCAAAGACACAATGGAAAGCAGTTCAGAACATTATCAATCAATTCTAGACCATTTAATTACAATGTATAGCATACACTAGAATAAAGTGTCTATCAAGTTGACATTCTGAATTCAGGGTTCACATTCATGATGTACAGAGACTTTGTATCTCTGAGCATGTTACTGGTATTGTACAGGAATTTACTGATTACACAATCAATATCTATGAACATAGTTCAAATGACAAACTACATGCAGTATAGAACTGAAGCCTCTAAACTGAAATTACTCATTGCAATTCTCTGATACTGGGTACTTAAGAAAAGTGTGCTACTGATTTAGTGAAGCAAGTGCATAGTTCTTTTAACTTACCTTCTCATATGCTGCCACCTGCTATCATCTCTCTCTTAAGTCCTGATATCACCCGTTCCAGTCTCATTGCAAAAGTAAATGCTTCCCTGTGAGGGCCTATGATTCCCTGTTGCTACAATGTAGTCTCCTGGCAGAATAGCTGCATGGTAACTCTTTCTGGTTCAGAGCCCTAAACATCAGAATAAAGAATACTTAGGATGGCATTGCTACTGGAAAAGCCTCAGAGATATCCTGTATTCCATATAAAGGCTTCAAAGTCATGCAAATCATTTGTATACTCAGTCATGGATCCTTGAGGTGAAAGGAAAAAAAAACCCTTTTAGGGTTTCCCCCATTCATTGCAGACTTGTTTTCTATTATACATTTACTAGCATTTTTCCAGTTTTAAATGTGCCAACCAGTGGTGCAAGTAGAATTCATTTCTTACTGATATGCTGCACCAGCTAAAGGGAAGAGGAGGAGGCGTGTGACCTCCCACGTGACCCCGCCCCGCCCCCAGGCCAGGGCCTGTGCTCTCCCCTTCCAATCTCCATGATCCATGCCATGTTACCGGGGCGGGGAGCATTCCCAGGAGGTGGACACCTCACTGCTGCTGTGTGGGCTGCTAAGGGAAGATGAGGGCTTGCTCTCTGGAACAATAGCCACTTCACAGTCACACCTGCTTTGGGAATTGCCAGCAGAAAAGCTTCAAACCAGCTCCCTCTGACAGCAGAGAATATTTTTTTCAGACACGCTGGCAACCGAGCCTCATGCCGGCAGCTCCTCCTGCATGGCTGTACTGTCCCCAGCCCCGCCCCCAGCCCTTCCATGCAGCTGCATCTCCTGAGTCCTGTCCATGGGGGGTCTTTACAGCAGCCCCAACGCAGGGCTCTCCTGGGAACTGCAGTGGTGAGAAGAGCAGAACGTGAGACCGCAGTGGCAGCCCCACGCCGGCAGCTCCTTCAGCACAGCTGTACTGCCCCCAGCCCTGTCCCCAGCTCTGTCCTCCGGTGGGGCTACTGTACAGACCCCGGACAGGAGATGCAGGCACGCAGCTGCCTGGAAGGGCTGGGTGCAGTACAGCTGTGCCGGAGGAGCAGCTGGCGTGGGGCTGCCAAGGCAGTCCCACATTCTGCTCCTCCTGTGTCTTTCCAGGACGCCGTACCGGCTATCAATAGCTTATTGGTACAGCATACCAGACCAGACCACCCTACTTGCACCACTGGTGACAATCCGAGGGGCTTTCAATGATTCCCTAGGGAGAAGGCTAATGGATCTGTCAGAAAATGCATCCTGATACTCAGGCTGATAGAAAGGTAGCTGAACCCAAGAGTGGGAATTTAGTGATATTGTACCCACCAGACATACAGTACAGAAAATAATGCACTCCTTTTCATGATTTAAAAGTAATTTTTAGATGAAATCTAAAACATAAGCACCATTTCACATTTTTAACTCTGCATCTCCCATTTTATGCCACTGTGATGCTACACCCCATATTATTCATAGAAATATTGTTATGATATAAATATGGCATAACTAAAATATGTTTTATTCAAGATGGGTCATGTGAGCGATCATTGGAAAGATTATGTTTTTCTGAATATGATTATCCTATTTGTATACATGTATCATTTCTGTATCTGAAGTTGGGAATATTGACTATGTAACAATTACAACTATATGCATTCGAAGAAGTGGGCTGTAGTCCACGAAAGCTTATGCTCTAATAAATTTGTTAGTCTCTAAGGTGCCACAAGTACTCCTGTTCTTTTTGCGGATACAGACTAACACGGCTGCTACTCTGAAATTACAACTATGGTTACACCTGGGAAACCCACATCAGACAGTATGTAATCAGCCTAGATGGGCCATTAGGAAAGACTATGGGTCTTTGAAAATGCTGATCTCCCATCTTCCTGGAGTCCCTTCCTGTGGGCCTTACAAATAAATCTTGTTTCATGGTTGCTTTGACACTGTGAGGTCATGTGATCCACCTTGGACACTGCGGGTATTTTTCCACTTGAAACAAAGGATTCCTGCCTTATGTAAATCCTATTTAAGGCTGGGAAGTGAGTTAATCTGGCTCTTCTCCTTTGCCTCCCTACCCAAGAAACCAGAACTAAGCTAAGGGAAAGGCAAGAGCTGAGTCCAGGCTGAGACAGGGGTCTAGCCCGTGAAGAGAAATAACTGGAACTTTAAGCTGCAGAAAGTCTGCAACCTGCCTAAAACAACATTTAGGGTGAGAAATTACTATTTGTAACCGGTTTTTTTAGGGAATTAAGCCTATGTTGCGTGTTTTGCTTTATTTTCTCAGTAATCTGCTTTGTTCTGTTTGCTATCCCTTATAATCACTTAAAATTTACCTTTTGTAGTTAATAAACTTACTTTTTTGTTTAGTCCAAAACCCAGTTTGTGCAATTCATAACTGGGGGGGGGGGCGCAAAGAGCTGTGCATATCTTCCTCCACGTTGAGGGAGGGGGCGATTTTTAGGAGCTTGCACTGTATAGATCTCTATACAGAGCAAGACAATATTCTTTTGGGTTTACACTCCTGAGGGGATGTGCACAGGAGTGCTGGGCAATCCCCTACCTGAGTCCTCCCACAGAGAGCTGATCACAGACTCTGTGATTCTACAGCTGGGTGTGTCCCTGCCTGTGTGTGTGCTGCAATGGGGCTTGAGAGCCTGTCACGGCAGCCCAGAGTAAGGGAAATCCTGGCTGGTGGGACAGGTGGGCTCAGTGGGACCCCAGCACATCTGGTGGCACCCCCGAAAGGAGGGTCCGCAGCCACCTCCCTCCATCTCCCAATATCTATTGGCTAGCAAAGAGCTGAGTTTCAGCATCTCTGACTTGGTAATGCATAGTCAGGGCCTGTTGAAGCAAATACGACCCTGAAAGAAGCTACAAGGGCCATGATTCACTGTGCAACCACCTGCCCTGCCTTTCTGTGGAACTGGCATGGTACAGATTACAATGTGAAGGAAAACTGCCTTTGCAGTGTTGGGTAGATTAACTGGTCAGAGTCTAAACTCAGTTATACCAGAGTAACAGAGATCAGAGTCCGGCCCACTGTATTAAAATGTGTAAGAAACTGAAGAGAAGGATATAATATCAATCCAACACAATTCACTCACAAGCCAAGATACTGACAGCTCTATAATTACCTTCATCAAGCATAAATGACAGTGTCTCTTTGTTCCCTTTTTTGTCATTTCACAATCTTGCCTACCATTTACATTCTCTGTGCTTTTTACAGAATGGAGTTCGGTGATACCAGTTCAGTGAACTGAAGTACTTCTGATTATTGGTACATTCCCATTTCCAAGGGCAGCCTGAGCACTTTGCCAACCTGATCTGCCTCTAAAAGAGTAGCCATTTGAATGCAGTTAGCTACAAAACCACAGTCTCCAGAAAACAGTATTTCAAGGCCAGATTCTTGTGCCCTTGCGCATGTTGTGTATCACCCACACTGCCAGTCATCCCATTGATTTCTGGCCCTAACGTATCATTGCCTGGAGCATTGTCTCTGGGGACCATATTTCTATGACTCACAGCTTCCAAGTGATTTCAGTAAAACTACTGGCAGAGTAAGGTGCTACTCAGGATGAGCAAGGGAATCAGAATCTGGCCCTTAGTATTTACGGATAGTGAGTTTGAGAAAATGTGACCTCATTCCCAAGGGTGTTAGAAGTACTTTGATGAACATCTTGAAAATTTGGTCCTTCATTTCCTTCCTTCTCCAATTTCTAGCACACCAGCAGGTAGAGGTGTTTCAGGGGATACTTATGGGTACCCACGTGGTCTGAGAGCTTGCCCTGGCCCATTTTAGACCTATAATTTAAAAAAATAGAGACTTTTGAGATCTGTATGAAGTTGCTGAATTGCAGAAAGAGATTTTGAATGAGAAATATTTCCCTTATTTCTTAAAAAAAATCATACCAACTTACAAGGGACAATGCAACTGTACATTCTGTGAAACCTATCCTCACCTTGTAGCCTTCTTACCACACACCTAAGGGGATATAAAAAGCGGTCACTCACACAATGTGAGGTCAGTGAGACAGCACTGGTCTTTTCATCAAATAGCACATTAGGGGCTTTACCCAAACACCATTGAAATCTATGGGAGTCCTTCCATTCATTTTAATGAACTTTTGATCAGGCACTAGTACAGCCAGAATCTGACAATCCAAGAAAATAAACAGTTGAGGATAAATATTCACTTATGTCCTGGCCCACAACTTCCTAATAATTTCACTGGAAGGTGGGGCCTTACATAAATGATCAACTCTACATATGAGCTTGAAAAATCTACACAACAGAAAGCAAGTACATTAATGCAGACTGGTAAGAACATTCTGATCAGCCTTCCAGATGTGAGGGTACGTCTGAGCCCCTGTGCTACTGCTGGCATCATGTTCCTGCAAACGAGTACATCAAGGCACATGCCAACAACAAAACACCACCACATGTAAAACTAGGAACATACCAAAAAGGAATTGAAAAAAAATATTCAATGTAAAACATAAATTAGACACACCTGCTGGCACTTCAACTCACCTGAGCTTTCATTGGAATACAAGAGCCAACAGTGCATTGGGAGAGGTGAAAATTGCTGTTAGAGCCCAATTCTGATTTATCTTACACTGGTTTTATACAAGTATAATTCCATTGGTGTCAATGGAGTTATTCCTAATATACACACACATTGTTATAAATTATACCAGAATCAGGCCTTTAACCTGTGCATTTAGGACTCACAGTGAGGATGTTGGAATTCTTAATGTTTAGTTAAAGGTCAGTTCCTGCACAATAATATGGCAGGTATTTTTCCTTCTGTTACATACAGTCGGCCTGAGTAACGAGTGATGTAGCAATGCTTGAATGACCAAATAATTCCGAACACTTAACTTAAATGGCAGCCTAAGAAGGTAAGCGGTTTCCTTTCCAGCATAAAGGCACACATAATCATACTAGCTAGATAGTTCTGTTTATGCTTATTATACATGGGCCAACTAATAGTCTAATTGGTAGCTAATGTGTGTTTATCATAGTAATGGTGTGTCAATATCGTAGAACTGTCAAAATAATGTTTCTACTGTTCTATCACTTTGTATATGTTGGTCTATTGAAACCTTAATATTTTCATCAAAATGTAATATGATAAATGCCACATCTCTACTATACCAAAATAAGCAATTTATGCTGTATTAGGGTCTTCTGTATCAGAGTAGCATCTTTTAACTTTTATGGGGTGAATAAATAATCTATTACCAATGACAGCTTCAAGTTCAAAACTGAATTGAGTAGTATAAATTCACTTCCTTTCAGTTCATCCCTAAAATAAACTGTGAGAGGCTTATTCACTCATTAAAAAGGTTTGGCGGGGGGGTGGGGGGGGAATCTGCTGTATCAAAATAATTATATAAAGCATTCAGTCTTAAAGGAAAAAGGATGAGATCACAGCACCACTTCAACTTTTGGATGTAATCTTGTTAAAATGAAGACATTAAACAAAATTAACAGAAAGGCGTTAAGTACAAATCTATAAAAATGCCCAATTTATTTACACTGTGCATTAAATTCATCATTTCATGTGAAAGGACAGTTATTGTCACTGTAAGGTTTCCTAATCCACTTTCAGATAAAAATAAAGAAGGCTGCATTTAGAAGCTTTGTAGACTTTTTTCCCCTTCTGACAGCTTTCAAGTGGCAGCATATTATTTGGTTGCTGCTACATACAAAGTGTCTTAATTAAAGGTTGTCTAAAAATACAGAACAATTTTCACAACCACATCTGCCATTAACTCTTCTGACATTCTGGTGGCATTAAGTACCAGAAAATTATTTGCAGATTAAATAGAATTCCACTCTTCTTGTGCACTGTCTTTAGAGCAATGGTTACAAATTTAAACAGCATGTTTGCAATTGGAAAGCATGATAATTATTGGAGGTACTGCAGCCTGTTCTACTAAAACAGCAAAATGGCTGTGCCACTCCTTTGAGACCCAGAGTGCGTGCCTATCACAGACTGTAATTTATACTCCATTTCTTTAGGGTTTATTATTTTAGTCTAAATTGTGGCTTTGCCATGAGACCTGAGCAAAGGACAGCAGGTTGTTGTGCTGCAGCAGGAGCCAGTCTGCCTCTCTGCTACCCCTTGCCGAGTACACTACATCAGAGGCGAAATCTGGGCCCCATTTTAGTCAATGGGGCAACTCCCACTGATTTCAATAGGATCAGGATTTCATCACAGTTCTATACCCAGTGTGGTGTATATCCTCTGGCATGCGGGTGCAGAAATGCTTAACTGTTGCACAAGGCTTTTTGCCCAGTCCATGCCTCTTCCCACCCTTATGCATAGGAAGGGTATATAGCAGCCCTATATTAGCAGTTTGCTGGAGTCACTACCTGGAAATCTGTATTTGTAGTGTTTTGAAACAACACTGAATTGGGGGAAAAAAAGAAATACATTAGAAAACTAGTATCCTATATCATGCCATTCATTTTTAAATGGACATTCTGCTTAAAATGATGCCACACTAACTCCTGAATATCAGAAAGTCACGCTAGCGTATGAACTTGCTGATAAGAGTATTACATGAGCAGGACAGCTGTGGGCAAGAGCAATGAAGCTGAGCAGATCTGAGACACAACAAAAATGAGAGGTTGCTTTTTTTACCCTGGTTTTCTCACCTAAAGATGCAGCTGACAATGAAAAAAGGTTAAGATGGTGGCAAAAGCTGTGGCAGGACTTACAATACATACAGTGATATTATGAAAGGTGTGTTACTTTACCTCAAAAAGGAGAAACATCAATGGGAAATTTAATTAAGAGATTAAGATTAGGAAGAGTTAAACAAAATACTGACCAGTATCTCATTTTTATGCTGTCCTGTGATTTAAAAAAAAAGGAATAATTCAGCTGAATTAATGGAAGGCACATTTAAAACTGAAAAGGATACACTGCTTCTGCAGAATTCACCGCTACCAGCGGTCACCAAGTCAAGTACTGTGGCTTACTAATTACGATCAACCACATTTGCAGTTGTGCAGACCAAGATAAAGGTAACTACATTTCATGTTTTAGGGAAAGAGTTGATTCCTCAGTGAAGCCAGAAATGGAATATTCCTGTTTACATTCCATGTACAGAGCTGCACAGGTTTCTAGATGCATTATGAGTTTTCACCTTCCTTTGAAGCACCAGCTATTGGTCAGTGCCAGATACTCGACCAATGGTCTGAGCCACTGTAGTAAATTTTATGTCCCTAAGATGCATACACAATGATAAGTATTCAGTTAATATAAATAATACAGCTTTTTGCCTTGGAGCTATCATTTCAAGCACTTTTATTGTTTTGGGTCTTTTAGATTATTCTTTAGATTGCAAACCTGCCAGAGAAGGCCTTGTCTCCCCTTCCCCCCCGCCCCGCCCCCCACAGCATCCAGCACAAAAGGTCCTAATTTCAGTTGGTTGCTGCTATAATGCAAATATTGACAATAACAACAGCTCCTGATGATTGATATTATATCGTTACTTCACTTGCAGTCCTTTCAACTTCACCCAGACTGATGATGACATTCTAACAGGAATAGCAGATTCTGCTTTCCTTTTTATTTCAATATATTGGTGCTTCTGAAAAGTTGGAGGATTCTGACAGTTTGTTGACTGATGAGGAATTAAAAATTGATACTAAAACCATATCATAGCTTTAATTCATAGAAGGTAAAATTAACCCCTGGGAAAGGCCAGTATCCTGAGTATCAAAGGCTCAAATGCATGATGGTGTGATTTTGATCTCAAGATAGATACAGGCCTTCTGCACAGGGGTAAATTTCACCCCAAGAAAAGAGTGTGTCAGAAAAGACAGTGTGAACAGAATTAAGACAAAAAAGTTGGAAAATTGCACCTGTTTGTTTTTATTTAACGATCATGTATTCCAAATGTTTTATTAGGATAATTTAGGGAAAATAGTGTATGCAAATCATTTGGCCTGATCCTCTTGTTTAAAAGTTATTACACTAGCAAGCAGAGTATATGGGTGAAGTCCTGCCCCTTTAAAATCAAAAGGAGTTCTGCAATTGATTTGAATAGGGTCAGGATTTTACCCTGTTTGGTAAGAGACAGAGTAGTGGAAGCGGGACAGTATAACAACGGAGTGCATTGCTTTAGAAAAGATAGGAAGAGAAAAAAAAATAATACTTTACCTATACCTCTGAGTTTCCTTGCTCTGTTGTTAATGTTTTTCAGTTGTTTTCAATTAAGATAAATGTCTGAAACACAATGGCATTATGTTTGAACTCTTTTCTGTTCAATATAAGTGGATTTTAAACAGGAAGCTGACAGTCCTTTTGAATGTGAAACTTTGTATTAGAACCAAATGTCGCTCTTTAATCTCATTTGGTACATATACTAAAGTAATTATTGCTTTATGAAACCTTTTAAGAGATTTATATACGCCATCAAATTGTACTTATATGGCTACTGCTCTTTCTTTTAGATTTCAAACTAAAATAGAAAAAAAATCGTCAACTTTCTTAGAACTGTTTTATTTCCTTTTATCATAAAAAAGCTGTTAAGTGAAGTCATTTTCTCCATTGTGGTTTAAGGCTACAGCAGTTCTTGGGTGTCTATCAAAACACACTTTCCATGCTTAAAGTAGGTAAGGTGGTTTTGTTTTTTTGTTTCCCTAAAATTGAATTTCAGCTAATTTTTCTGATCACTATTTCCTAGTATTGCAGTCACCATGTCTTACCTTTGAAAGAAAGTAACAGTATGAAGTTTAGTTTTTTTTTTCCTAAGAATTGTGAGCCAGATTCTTATACTGTAACTCATGTTGAGAAACACCTTTATTTCAGTGGAAGCAGTCATGGAATAATGTGATTTTCAACTTGAGTAAGAGTAAACAAATCTGGCTTTCGAAGGATAAATATTCTAGGTGATTGGAGGGGAGACTAACAACAAAGGAATTCTGATGTATTTATTTTTGCTTAGGCATAAAATATACCTATGTTGCTGATTATTACCAGAGATGCAGTCATAACAAAGGCATTCAGTATGAACAGAATTTGACTCTGACTAAATATCTAATGAAATAAACATATTTTAATAATAAACTAAGGTATCTTAGGAAAATAAAGTGAATCATGAATATTAAAGAGGAAAAGGGCATAATAATATGAGCTGCTGAAGAGATAAAACTGATGAAACGTTGTCTGAATACTGATTTCTGTCCAACTAACTTATGTGATTACAGGTCTACATTATTACAGTAGCTCAATGAAGATCATAGCCCTGTTGTGCAAAGTAATGTGCAAACATATGGAGAGACTCCCCGCTCCAAAGAGAAACTAAAACAGATAAGCCAGCCAAAGGGTGAGAGAAAGGAAGTATTATCATCATCATTTGACAGATGGGAAACTGAGGAACAGAGTGATTAAGAGACTTGTGTGAGGCCACAGAAGTCGTCTATGGCAGAGCTGAGAATTGAAACCAGATTTCTAAGTGACAGTTCAGTGCCTTATTCACAAAACCATCTCATGCTAGCTCTTCCACGGTCTTTTTAGCATGCTTATCCATAACTTAAATTTAGCTGTGGCCAAGCACTTCTAAAACAGTTAGTTCAGCCAGTGTAGGAAGGGACAAATAGTGTTAGAACTGGAAGAGCAATGGCTGACCAAACCACATTAGAGCCCCTTTTGCCAACAACCAAGTTTGAACCGTACACAAGAACATGCTTTAAATGCAATGCAGAACAGACAAAGCCAGTGTAACAGGGTCACACCCTCTTCTACTACCATCCACAATAAGTGAGGGAATATGAAAGGAAGCTGGTTTTGAGAAAATAACTCAGGTGGCAGGGGGTTAATTTGGTACTGTAACAGAAAGATCTGAGACAGCAACTATTTTTTACTTCCCTCAGTTTAGTAGGAACTCTCCTGGGACCATGAGGACAAAGTTCCCAACAGATATGAGAGAAGAAATTCCCTTTTCCTTCCGTGGTGTTTTTTGGTTGAGACCCTTTGCAAGGGTATTGGAAGAAGGCAGTTACCAACTTCTTTGTCTCATTTCTTATCTGTCATCACCATTTGTTAGCCAGCAAATCTTCCCACTTCCCCTCTTACATTTTTCTACATACACCTAATTCACGCCTACAGAAACAGAGCTCAGAAAAAGGAAATCACAGCAGTACCAAAGATTCCAGGCAGCTGCACACCAGATCTAATGGTAGAAATGCCAATGCTGCCCAATTCTGAATTGGGGAGGGAAGAGGTGTCCCTCACAGAAGTTGTATGGGAAATGGTGTGTTTATATGGGACTGATTCTGCTGCTATATCTGCGTAGCTCCGTTGACTTCTGTGGAATTACTCCTAATGTACATCGTTTTGTGAGTCGGTCACCCTCTATCCCCGTAAGCCTCCTCCCCTCATCTATAAAACACTGTTCAAACATGGACCAGGCAGACTCGGGTTTTGATAGAATGTGTAGGGATGTGTTCAAACACAAATGATTACTTACCCTTCTGGCTTCCCATACAAAGAGACAAATAAAAAAAAAATGTAGCAGAGATCATGGTGACCACAGCCAGTGCAGAAACTCCCATTAGCTTTACACAGCATTGTTTGAATGACCCACCTCAGAGGTGTGGCAAAGTACTTTCTTCTGGACCTTAAGAAGGCCACATTCGCAAAGATCCGGTGTTCCAAGATGAAGAGTATAGGAGATACACCCTTTCCATTTTGGGGGGAAAACATTACTACACTATGATATTGTCCAGGCACAGCCTCCAGGAAGGGAGCATGAAGGAGGGCGCAGAGCACCAGCAGATGAGCCCCTAGATGAATGGATGCTTCCTGAGAGCAGTAGAGCTTTCATTCAGAGCTAGATTCTGCAACCCTTATGCATACTGATTACTACCATACGCTTCAAATAGTCCTAGTGAGATTAGGGAAATAACTCAAGGCACAAGATACTATTCAGTGTAATGATGGTGGAATCTGGCCTCTGTGTAGCTCAGTTGTGGTAACAGGTGATCAAAGCATTCTTCTGGGGGAAGGACATTATTTGTCTTGTAGGCTAATTTTTCTTGGGAGTGAACAGGAATTAAAACTTCTCTCTTTTGGTAGCACAGCGATGCTTTTAAATTGGTGATCTGATATCTGCCCTAGATGGCATGAAATATATGTCCTAAAGTTCCGTCCAAGTCCTTAAGTCATGTGATAGGTAGAAAACCATCTAAGACCCTTACATATGGGGACATAAGGATCATCTTTCCTTCTTATCACACAGGTTTTAAAAAACAAAACAAAACACACACACACACACTTTCATTAAATATCTTTTAACAAATCCACATATGGAATGGTTTGACCAAAGCTAACGCAACACAAGATCATGAAGTTCACTAAACCACCTGTTCAGAATTATTCCCATCAGTAACGAACTGTGAACAATATAGAAATAAAATTAAGAACCAAACTGCTCTCTGCTGGTAATTGACAAATCTGTTTTGTGATGGTAATTTCTGATCTGCAATGCTCAGTTCAACATTTAACTGACTGATTGTATTGACAGATAAATCTTGTCTGTTCTAACTGGTCTTTTACTCAGAGAAAAAAGGTAAAAAAAAATCCCAAATAAATTAAATATTCTATTTTTTTTCCTAGCAGTGCTGCTTGTTCACTTCCAGGAGGCATACATCAGCCTTCTCCCATGGCACAGGTTAGAGGGACAAGTTTATTATAGGAATATTAGCCTCCCATAATCCCTTACTGTTTCACCACTGAACCCACGTAAAGATATTTTTTCTTTAGTAAACTTAACTTATATTTCATTTATATTGACTTTCTGTTTTTAAGAGAATGAAGATTATTACATACAGATCAGTCCTCACAATGTAAACACAAGCAAAAATCAAAACACAAAAATACAGCAAGAAAGCTTTTTTCATCTTTTACTAAGTAGAAGTACATCTGGATCTGAAAAGGTACCCAACAACTCAATTCACTCTAGTCCAAAATTCTTATCATAATAATAATCTATTGCTCTGATTCACCTACCAAACCAATGATTTTCTTTCAGCAAAGTTACATTTATTTACTAAATTTTTCTTCACCACTAACTTAAGGCCCAGTACGGAGAACATTCACTTCCTAGCATAGGGTTCAATCCATACTCCCAGCTCCACTTGTTTTGCACTGCTGCGGCAGCACAAAGAGCTGTGATTCTCTCTGACACAGGGAGAGTCAGGTACTGCCAACCCAACAGAACTACTCAACCACCCAACCTCTCAGTATAGGGAGTGGGGCAGGGTAGGGACATGTCAGAGGGTGGGGTAAAGGCTGAGCACTAATCCTTGGCTGCTGCTGCAGATGGCTCAGGTGGCATAACTTAAAGCAGCCCCTGCAGGTGCTCTCAGTTATGCCAGTGGCCGTATTTGCCAATAATCAGCCCAGAATCAGAGAAGTGGAAAAGTAAAGAAATAAAACTTTCCCTCCAAAGAGTATAAGCTTTAGTCAGATCCAGCAGGTGGAAGATTCCCCTGCTGTAGGGAAGTTTGTGTTTGTTGTTCAGCCACTATAGGAACTTCTACCAGTTCCCTTGTTAGCTCTTTGAGCAATTAGAATGACCAACGTTTCCCTATGTTTGGGTGATTTCTCAGCAACCAGAATAGCCCCAGTGGACATTGGCAGCCAGCACAACTTAGAGAATCCTTCAGGTTGCTCTAAACTCTGCCTCAGGACCAACCCAGTGTTCAGCAGCCCCAGGGTCAAGAGCAGAGAGTTTAAATCCTTTTAAGCTGTTCAGGCACAAAAACAGAAGAACCTGGTGTCATGAGACGAGTTACAGGAAAACAACACACTGTAAAGGGTTGTTGGTGATAGGAGCTGTAATGTTTCACCTAGATATAGCCATACTAACTATTTTGTCTTTTAGTTCAACTACCACCTACAACTTAAATTTACAAACATAACTATGGTTTACCTCAGTCACCTGAGCAGAATAGCTCAATACAATCATACTCCTTAGATTGGCGGTGCAGGTTACCTGAATCTAATTTCACATCATCAGAGCACTTTTTTTTTTTTAATATCCCCTGGGATTCAAGAGATAAAAGCACAAAAAGATTCCAGGCAACAGTTAATAAAATAAGTATTTATTTAAACTATAATATTACAATCTACTTTGTTTTAAACTATAGATTCTTTGAAAGCTCTCTTTCTTTTTTAAGTAACCAAATTGAAGTTTTCTAAATGTAATTAGGAATATGGGGGTGGGGTTTCTCTCCCCTTTTAAAATTAAATGTAGGTGTTAACTAAACACTGGTTCACTTTCAGGTCGATGTTCCTTACTGTATTTTCCTCCCAAGTGCTCTCAAGAAGCTGTACAACATGTAAGTCATGAGTACAGTTGTGCAGACACAAAACATTCACTTGCTATCATGTATCTTTCATCAGTCCATTTCACTTGTGTTGATGAAGGAGAAATTATACAACACTAACTCACCTGATACCATAGTAACCCCTGAATCAATCTAAGTTTATTTCATAGGTTCTAGTTCTGCAAAATAACTCTGTGTTAAGTGTGAAGTTGAAAGAAAATAGACCTTGTCTAACAATGGGGATAAACTCCAATTACAGCCTTCAGTGCAAAACCTTAATCTAGTCAGCAAAGCTGCTATTTACTTTGAAGGAAGAGGCAGAGCTTGAAACAGGGGGTAAACTGCACTGCTGGTGTAATCAGGATCTTCCTGAGCCTGAGGCATCCAGCCCCTGCCCACACTAGAGCAGGGGTTCTCAAACTTCATTGCACCACAACCCCCTTTTCACAACAAAAATTACTACACAACCCCAGGAGAGGGGACAGAAGCCTGAGCCCAACCACCTGCCACTACCCCTCGGGGGGAGCCAAAGCCCAAGTGCTTCAGCCCCCGCCGGAGGGCCTATAACCTGAGCCCCCCCCACCCAGGGTGGAAGCTGAAGCAAGTTTAATGGCAGCCCTGTGGCCCCATTAAAACAGGGTTGCAACCCACTTTGGGGTCTGACCCGCTATTTGAGAACGGTTGCACTAGAGCTACAGGGGAGTAGCTCTAACTTATGCTACACCAGTCGAGGACTAGGTATATAAGAGCTCTATTCCACCATACCCCTTACTTGCTCCCCAAATACCTCAGCATGCCGCCTCATGGCAGAAATGGAGGATTCAACTGGTGTAGAAGGAGCCACGGCCACCTTAGTCAGCTGTCTGTTATTGGGGCGCTCCCATGGCATCTCTAACTTGGCACAAAATGGATTTAGCAGCTTAGAACATTTGCCCTGGGGAGTTGCACTAAAGCAGTCAAACTGGTTGGTGGAGTCAGTACAAATGCCCCTAAGTAGATGAGACCCTAGAAAGACTTCATTCATCTGAGGGCAAACTATTCTTAAAAACCCAGTGAAGATTCAAACTCTGAACTTCGTGAACAGAACAGAGATCTCTTATCACCAGGTTTATGTTCACAAAAGTCTGATACATCCTTGGATGTGAATATTCCCTTTCCCATACAGATTTTTTTTTTTACACTAGATATTTTATTTCCTTATACACATTCTTTATGCTCATGTATAAAACATAAAACTGCAAATAGGCACAAAACTTTCCCTCTCTGCTCCCATCTAATTTTTCTTTTGCAAAATTAACATGCTGTCAGATAAATCAAATATTTCCCCCCAAGGAAAAGTTATAAATACATTTAGTTGATACTATGAATTCACAACCATAATTATACCCAAAGATTTCAACTGTGAAATCATAGTACAGTACTAAGGGGCTAGTATTCAGAGGTGCTGAGCTCCCTTTGACTTCAAATGGTGTGTGTGTGGGGGGGGGGGGCAGGACTATAATTCTTAAAATCAGGCCCAAGATAGCAAAGGCATTTTCTCATCTATTCCCCTCTGTTTTCTAGGGTCTAATCTAGTTTCCTCTTTCTCTGAATCACAATTCTCTGGCCAGAAAAATGATTGAAAACCAAACAAAGTTTAAAGCATGTATGGTTTTTATTCCTGTTTGTTTCCCTTGCAGGTTTTTCCCGGTACAAGCTGCAATGTAGTTGCTGATCCTTGAAGCGAACTGAATTTTTTCCTTCGCTCTAGTAGACCAAGAGGCTTTTACCTTAGACTATGTTGATCAATACTTTCCTGTGACTTCCCATAGTGTAATTTCTTTCACTAACCCTATGCCGACCTACATTTTCTTTATTCTCCTATCTCAGATGCTCACCTAGGACTTTTGTGGTTTTGCTAAGTACACAACCCCTTTTTGGTTTCTAAACAAAGCCTCCTTGTTTCCCACTTGGACACAGAACTTCTTCTCCAAAATGTTTTAGACTAACAGTCTTTCCCCTACATTAAACTCCCCTTTTCCTCACTATTTAGAGTATTATTTCAGAAGTAGCTTTCTGAACTGGTGTTACGAGGTCATCCAAGTGATTTTAAGTGCGTTGCTTTCCTAGTCACTGGAACTTTATGGTAAGAAACCTTCCTTCCCCATGGTTGTCATCTTTTCTTCTCTGTCTCTTCTGTTTCTCACTCTGTGTGTATTTTATATATATATATATAGCTTTGTTAGCTGCTGGTCTTAAGGAAGTTCAATGTTCCTTTGTTATTTGTAGCTTGGCTTTTTCTCTCTGGTGTTACATGCTACTTTCAATTCCAATTTCTAGCTTTTGTCTGTGTTGTTCATATAATGCTGCAAAATACGAGGAAACCTCTACCTCACAAGCACACACATTTCAGTCTTGTCTCTGAGGGTTGTAGCTGTATGTGAATTATATTGCCAGTCTTCTAGCAGAACATTTAAAAGGGATATGTAGCAATCTGTGACCCTGAGCAAACTTCTCACAGCTGGCCCTTAAATTTATCTCCACCTAGCTCTGCCCAGACAAGCAGCAAAACCTCTCAAATAAATAAATCTTGAAACAAAATCTTTACAACCAGGCATACCTGTTAGGGGTAGGGTTTTCCCAGTGCTCCTCCACAGGTTGGAGATAGAATCAAACAGATCCATCTCATTCACCCCAGCCTAGGAAAAGCTAGCAGGCAACTAATCCTCTTCCTGCTAGTGTCTACCTTGTTATGAGGGAAGAGGAAGGTTATATGCTGTACTTCTGCCCAGAAGTTATCCTGATTAGCTGAGAGAAATGGAAGCCCTGCCTGCCCTACACTACAGGGCTCCTGGTCCTAGGCCCTGAAGAAAATAGGAGATGGGGGGCTTTCCAGACACCAACTGTTACCCCATAGATTCACAGAGTTTAAGGCCAAAATGAGCTATTGATCACTTAGTCTGACCACCTGTATCATAGAATCATAGAATATCAGGGTTGGAAGGGACCTCAGGAGGTCATCTAGTCCAACTCCCTGCTCAAAGCAGGACCAATTCCCAACTAAATCATCCCAGCCAGGGCTTTGTCAAGCCTGACCTTAAAAACCTCCAAGGAAGGAGATTCCACCACCTCCCTAGGCAACCCATTCCAGTGCTTTACCACCCTCCTAGTGAAAAAGTTTTTCCTAATATCCAACCTAAACCTCCCCCACTGCAACTTGAGACCATTACTCCTTGTTCTGTCATCTGCTACCACTGAGAACAGTCTAGATCCATCCTCTTTGGAACACCCTTTCAGGTAGTTGAAAGTAGCTATCAAATCCCCCCTCATTCTTCTCTTCTGCAGACTAAACAATCCCAGTTCCCTTAGCCTCTCCTCATAAGTCATGTGCTCGAGCCCCCTAATCATTTTTATTGCCCTCCGCTGGACTCTTTCCAATTTTTCCACATCCTTCTTGTAGTGTGGGGCCCAAAACTGGACACAGTACTCCAGATGAGGCCTCACCAATGTCGAATAGAGGGGAATGATCACATCCCTCGATCTGCTGGCAATGCCCCTATTTATGCAGCCCAAAATGCTGTTAGTCTTCTTGGCAACAAGGGCACACTGTCCACTCATATCCAGCTTCTCATCCACTGTAACCCCTAGGTCCTTTTCTGCAGAACTGCTTCCTAGCCATTCGGTTTCTAGTCTGTAACAGTGAACGGAATTCTTCCATCCTAAGTACAGGACTCTGCACTTGTCCTTGTTGAACCTCATCAGGTTTCTTTTGGCCCAGTCCTCTAATTTGTCTAGGTCCCTCTGTATCCTATCCCTACCCTCCAGCGTATCTACCACTCCTCCCAGTTTAGAGTCATCTGCAAACTTGCTGAGAGTGCAGTCCACGCCATCCTCCAGATCATTAATGAAGATATTGAACAAAACCGGCCCCAGGATCAACCCTAGGGGCACTCCGCTTGAAACCAGCTGCCAACTAGACATGGAGCCATTGATCACAACCCGTTGAGCTCGACGATCTAGCCAGCTTTCTATCCACCTTATAGTCCATTAATCCAGCCCATACTTCTTTAACTTGCCGGCAAGAATACTGTGGGATACTGTATCAAAAGCTTTGCTAAAGTCAAGGAATAACACATCCACTGCTTCCCCCTGATCCATAGACCCAGTTATCTCCTCATAGAAGGCAATTAGGTTAGTCAGGCATGACTTGCCCTTGGTGAATCCATGCTGACTGTTCCTGATCACTTTCCTCTCCTCTTAGTGCTTCAGAATTGATTGATTGAAACTGCTCCATGATTTTTCCAGGGACTGAGGTGAGGCTGACTGGCCTGTAGTTTCCGGGATCCTCCTTCTTCCCTTTTTTAAAGATGGGCACTACATTAGCCTTTTTCCAGTCATCCAGGACCTCCCCCGATCGCCATGAGTTTTCAAAGATAATGGCCAATGGCTCTGCAATCACATCCGCCAACTCCTTTAGCACCCTCGGATGCAGTGCATCTTGCCCCATGGACTTGTGCTCATCCAATTTTTCTAAATAGTCCCGAACCACTTCTTTCTCCACAGAGGGCTGGTCACCTCCTCCCCATACTGTGCTGCCCAATGTAGCAGTCTGGGAGCTGACCTTGTTTGTGAAGACAGAGGCAAAGAAAGCATTGAGTACATTAGCTTTTTCCACATCCTCTGTCACTAGGTTGCCTCCCTCATTCAGTAAGGGGCCCACACTTTCCTTGACTTTCTTCTTGTTGCTAACATACCTGAAGAAATCCTTCTTGTTACTCTTAACATCTCTTGCTAGCTACAACTCCAAGTGTGATTTCGCCTTCCTGATTTCACTCCTGCTTGCCTGAGCAATATTTTTATACTCCTCCCTGGTCATTTGTCCAATCTTCCACTTCCTGTAAGCTTCTTTTCTCGGTTTAAGATCAGCAAGGATTTCACTGTTAAGCCAAGCTGGTCGCCTGCCATATTTACTATTCTTTCTACACATTGGGATGTTTTTTTCCTGCAACCTCAATAAGGATTCTTTAAAATACAGCCAGCTCTCCTGGACTCCTTTCCCCCTCATGTTATTCTCCCAGGGGATCCTGCCCATCTGTTCCCTGAGGGAGTCAAAGTCTGCTTTTCTGAAGTCCAGGGTCCGTATTCTGCTGCTCTCCTTTCTTCCTTGTGCCAGGATCCTGAACTCCACCATCTCATGGTCACTGCCTCCCAGGTTCCTCTACACAGGCCATTAATTTACACCCAGTTAGCCCTCTCTTGAGCCCAATAACTTGTGTTTGACTAATATATAGCTTCCAGGAAGGCATCCAGCCTTGCTTTTAATTCCTCAAGAGATGGAGAATCCACCACTTCCCATGGTATTTTATTCCTACGGGTAATCATCCTCACTGTTAAAAATTTGTCCCTAATTTCTCATTTGAATTTGTCTGGCTTCAGCTTCCAGCCATTGGTTCTTGATATACCTGTCTCTGCTAGATTAAAAAGCCCTTTAATATCCTGTATTTTCTCCTGCAAAGGTACTTACATACTGTAATCCAGTCACCTCTCAATCTTTTTGATAAGCTAAACAGATGGAGCTCTTTAAGTCTCTCACCATAAAGCATTTTCTCCAGCTTGTGCATCATTTTTTTGTGGCTTTTTTCTGCACCCTCTCCAATTCTTCAACATCTTTTTAAAAACCTGGACACCAGAACCAGTATTCCAGTATTAGTCTCCCCAATGCCATATACAGAGGTGAAATCCTATTCCTACTCAGTATCCCCGTTTATACATCCAAGGAGCTCATTAGCCTCTTTTGCTATGGCAAGGCACAAGGCACTCATGTCGAGTTGCTTGTGCAGTATGACCCTTAAATCATTTTCAGAGTCATGCTTTCCAGGAAACAGATCCCGATTCTATAGGTATGGCCTGCATTTCTTGTTCCTAGATGTATAACTGTGCATTTTGTTTGAGGGCTCAGGTTACCATATTGCTCTGTAAGACTGACCTCTCCTCATTATTATTTACCACTTCACCAGTCTTTGTGTCAGCCTCAAACTGTATCAGCTGTGATTTGATATTTACTTCCAGATCAATGAGGAAAATGTTGAATAGCATCAGGCCTCGTATCGATCTCTGCAGAACCCACATAGAAATGCCCCCATTCAATGATGATTCCCCATTGACAATTACTGTTGGAGAGCTGTCAGTTAGCCAGTTCTTAATCCATTCAATGTGTGCTTTATTGATATTGTATAGTGCTAGTCTTTTTATCAGAATGTCATGTAGTACTAAGTCAAATGCCTTACAAAAGTCTAAGTGTATTATATCTAAACAATTCTCCTTTATCAACCAAGTTTGTAATCTTATCAAAGAATGAATTCAGGTTTGTTTGACAAAACCTAATTTTCCATAAAACAGTGTTGACTGGAATTAATTATATTCCTATCCTTTAATTCTTTATCAATTGAAACCTGTATTATTTTAATCCCTACTCCATCATTTTGCCCAGGACTGATGTCAGGCTAACTGGCCTATAGTTACCTGCTTGCTCTTGAATATTGGCACAATAGCACTCTTCCAGTCTTCTGGGATTTCTCTAGTATTTCAAGATTTATTAAAAATTAACAGCAGGAGGGCCTGAGATCTCATTTAACTCTTTCAGGATTCTTGGACACAAATTATCTAAGCCTGCTGATTTTAAAAATGTTTTTCCTTAGTAGATGTTGTCTAACACCCTCCTCATTTCCCTGTGGACTGGAAAGTACTTCATCATCCTCCAATGACATGAGTCCATCATCCTGCTTCTTTCCTAACACAGTACAGAAATATTTACTGAATACTTCTGTGGTTTCTGCATCATTGCACAAGAACCACTTCCTCTTCTCTCTCAGTATCTGTCTCTTTCATTCCCTAGTACTGAGTCTGCCACAGGACTCCTGGAATGGGGTTGCCTGGTCCCCAATGACTTCCTCCTCTGGCCTTAGAAGGCCAGTATATTCCATTACAGGATATAATTATTTTTCAGAAATTTTAAAATTATTTTATTTTTAGTGTCACAAGTAGAAAAGAAGAAAGAAATCAAGTGTATAGCTATGTGACTACAATAACTGAGCATTGTCCAGTTAGTGTAAACAATCCTATAACAATGGAAAAAATATTACAAGCAGGTGTGAAAATAGGAAAATGTCAACATACCCAAATGGGTCAATAAGGCATGAGAACTGTAAGATAACTGCCTTGACCATATGATTGTACAAATCAGAATATCAGATTAATCATGAAGTGGCCTGTACTCCTCAACCCTCGGCAGTTTTCATATAGAAATGCAGCGAAGGTAATCCATACCAAGAACTCATATGGACGGATGATTTGGAGGCATCTGGTAAAGTATGTGCACACTGCTTCCTTATGTGAATCCTGCATAGACATCATTGTTGTTCAAACCAGGAACAGAAAGAGAAAGAAGAAACCCCAGAGAAGAACAAGAAGATAGGTTATCATTTCAACCTCTAAAGATAGTGAAAAGGAAATGAACAGATAAATAATCTTAAAACGTGCATTGTGAGAGAGGGCTGAGTGAACCCGATGTCAACTGCAGAAGTTGCAAGTCATATATGCTTCTGCTATAACAATTGAAAAATCCATTAAAATGTTGCAAAACCCAAACTTAGATCTTTTGGAAAGATCCAAACAAGATTCGAATTGCCCAAGAAAGAAGGGGGGAGCAGGAAAAGAGGGACAGAACAAAACTGCAAACTGTAGTGCACTATAGTGAAAATAAAGAGATGAAATTCTTGGGCTAGCCTTGCTTCTCCACAAGGTCCAAGTAATCATTCTTCTGCAATCCAAATTGTTATGTTTCACAGCATACAAACAGAGAAGTAGATAAAAACATAAATACTCTTGCTGGAAGGTTTTAGTGCTACTTTATTCCTGAGAATTGAGAATAACAACACACAAGAACTCAAAACCAGAGAGAGGCACAACTCACCCCACCTTGCTTTAAGCCGGCTCCTTCCAGACCTACTCTGATCACACACTTTTCTACAAAGCCTCTAGCCTGCAAGCTGGACCTGGAAGCCCCCTGTTCTTAAAGGGAAGGCTTGCAATTCCAACACAGTCCTCAATACGCCACACAAATCAACATGATTTTCTTTGCAAAGTAACTTGAAAACTCTTCACAAGAAAAACTTGACTCTGTAGCTGACTGGAGGGAGCACAGATTCATCAAGTTGTCAACCATTTGGAACAGATCTGCACTATGAAACTTCATTAATATTATGGCGGAGGAAAGGGAACATTTACTTGCCTCCTGAACACACACAGCACGTGGGGTAAGATCCTGGCTCTTCTGAAGTCAATGACAAAATTCTCATTGACTTCAATGAAGCCAGGATTTTACCTGACTTTTAACATTGTATACTATGAGGAATCAGATTCCAGTACTCTGGCACTCCAGCCATCTCCCCTCACATGTAATCTACCAAAGGTCATCTGTACACTATGATGAACTGTGTGGTCAAAGGTTGTGGAGAGGGCATTTTGGGACTACAGTTTTAGTAGTGGAGGAGGACAAAAGAGTTTTTATGACTACTCACTACTAAATAAAACTGAATATTATATAAATGTCAAGAAGATACTTTTTGTATCCAGTGTTTGTGATTGTTAGTCCAATCTGACATCTTAATTTCTAAGCCAAAAAATCAATACAAATACTTTACAGGCAAATAAAAAAATAACACAAATCCACTTACTCAATCTGTAAATAACTCAACATACAAGACATAGTCCATTGTTCATATCATGTAATGTTACTTATGATTCTTCAGAAATATAAATAAGTGGCTTTGGTAAATTTCAGATGTTAGTATGCAATGTGTCTAAAGCAATACTGCAGTGATTGGTATTTCTTCTAATACCATGTAGCTGTTCTGCTACTGGAATTCAGTTTTATGCAATTCAATCTCCTGCTAACAAGGAGAAGTAGTAACACACTAAGCAAATTCCGAGAGACTTACAAATCAAAATGCTCTGAGTTGTTGCAGCTGTTGTCAGGCTAGCTGCTGCATGTTTATTAGTGTCCCTTTTTCTCTACCTGCAAGATAGTAAAGAGAAGTTATTGCTGGATACTATGCCTAACAATGTTTGCCAATTCTAATGCTTCTCATAGCAACATAATGCTTTGCACTTCTATGATACACTCCAAACTAGGATTTTAAGCACTTTTAAACTATGAATTAATTTAGCCTCACAACTTCCTTATTATCCCCATTTTACAAGTGGGGAAACTGAGGCCAAAAAATAAGTGATTTACTCAAAGTCACACAGGGCTCCTAAGCAGAGCTACAAGCAGAATGGAGTTCTCCTCACTCTCTGTCCTGTATATGAGCAACACAACATAAAATAGGGTTTTTTTCTCTCTGAGTGTCTCAAAAATATTTGCAGTTGCCTTGAGTTAAGTTCTACCCTTTGGACCCATTGCACCAATGATTCAATAATCAATGTGGTTCTTTTGGAGCAAAGGATATTCCAGGAATGGTTAGTACCCCATGAGTACAGGCAGCGTGGATCTTCATTGCACTTCAGAAATGCCACATTAGTTAATATTTTTGCTATTTTTGTATTATTGCAATTAAAAAACATTTTTACTCTAGCAAGAACTTGTGTCGTCTTAGTTACCAGAAACAGCCTTCTCATAGCCTGACCTTTGAGGACCAGATTCTGTTCTCAGTTATACCAGTGTAGAGCTAAAACAAGTCAACCAATTTCTATGGAAGTATGCTGGCTTTACACCGGTGTAATTGAGAGGGGCTATGACCGAGTGGGCCTGATTCTTCTGTCATTTAAACTGGTTTTAAATCCACGTTATTGTACTGCTTCAGTGGAGTTACTCCTTATTTACACCAGTGTGAGAGCAAAATCAGCCCGGTTTGTCTACAAGGACAGCAAAGTCATAGGCCTATAAAACACAAAGGGTCAATAGCTTTCTTACACACATGTAAATTGGGAATGACGCTATTCAGTAGTGGAAAACTACTGCACGTGAGAGGAGACAGGGCCCTAGAATCATGTAATGACTTGTTTTTACAGCAGAGAATGGGTCAAATTAATCCCTGGTGTGATTCCATTAGCTTCAGTGGGGTTACACCAGGAATATATTGGTCTTACTATGTTCTTCTTTTTAATATATGTTAGTTCTGATAGAAGCCAAATTCATTCGTTGATACTGACTGGAAATTTCAGCTGTTTTACAGCTTTGCTGTCATATCACTTCCATTACATCAATTCTATTAGCCTCAGACATTGCTTATATCAAGTCTTTCTGGTCCTCCTGGCCAGCCTCATGAAATGGATAATGAATTGTTATTTTTGGATTATGCCGTTTTAACAAAACAAATTGGCATTCCAACTTGTCATTTAGCTACCTTGCAAGTCTGACAGAGTTTTCATGATTAGTGGATTTCAATATTTATAGAAAATTGGCACGGAGATATTAAACTTGATATTAGCTACATATTTCTACATAGTAATACAGTAATCATCACTTGAAGTATTCACTCCAGATCTAAAGCACATAAGGGCCTGAATCCCTGTCTATGACTGAGGAGCCCACGGTGCAGTTCAGGTTGGGGGTGGGGGCAAAAGGGACTTCTGTGCCACAGGGCTCGTCCCCCAGCTGCAGTAAGTTATGATGATAGTGAATAGCCTAAGGAGTCCAATATGGTATCCAGGAATCATCATGACATAGGAACGCTATGGCTACACTCCCTTTGACAGCAGCAGGGAGAATGGAGTCTAAACACCACCCTACACCAGCTTTGTGCCACTAGAGGATCCCATTAATGATCCTACTGTGGTCAGTTACACTGGCTCTAAGGCCATAATCTGCAGGGACCGGGAGATGCGTTAACAAGCTGCAGTGAGCTGAGTAGAGTTAAGCAGTAAACTCATTCCTATTCAAAATCCTGGTTAACCGTTAACAGACCTACTCCAGTTAAAGTCAAGGGTGTTTTGTCATTGATTTCAATGGGTGCAGTATGGAGCTGTGTCTCTTTAATGGGATGTATCTGAGCAATAAAAGGCAAATCCAGATCCACTGTCTGAGCTAGAGACAGAGGTGGCTGGACATGGTGGGGCTATGGATGGGTGTGCTGTGTTGTGCAGAGCTCAGATCAATGGCACACGTAGAGCTGCATTCAGAAGGCACAATGGGTGTGACATTGGCATGGCTGAGGGATTTAGGACTGGGGTAGACTCCACAGAGCCATTCTGTGACCAGGAATATTCTTCTCTCCATTCCTGCATCTGCCTAATATCGCTCCTGGAAATTCAAATATAAATAACAGTAAGAAATAGTCATAAAATTTAGATTGTATGGACTAAATTCTGTCCTGGCATACGTGTGCACAAATTCCATTGAAGTCAGTGGAAACTGTGCCAGTTATGGCTCTTGATTTTTTGTTACATATTTCATCTGGATTTTTTTTCCCCACACAAACCAAATACAGGATACTTGACACTGCCTCTATGTTACCTTAAGAGGAAACAAGTAAAAACAATATGAACCATATACTATAAACAGATATTTGTGACCTGGCTTCATAATTAACAGCTGCAATTTTTATAGAACCTTATTTTCAATCATGTCATGGGGCAAGTTCACCCTATCCCCCTTTTGGGGCGGTTAACCCCTTCTTGTCCAGTGCGGGGCAAGTATACCCATCACAAATGGGCTTATAACCAGACATACAAAGTAAACCATTGTGGGATAAAAATTGGCATGCAAAATTTTGGTTCTTGAAGTTGAGGGACTGTAAGTTTTTGTTTGAAGAAGACAAAGAGAACAAAGTTTTGGTAGTTTCATGTCTTTTTGCTCTCTACTTATAAAAGTTATAGCTGGCATGTAAAAAAAACCTAATTTTACCAGCACTTAGTCTTTAATATATACCAGCAGCTGTTGATACCTTGGGCAAGGTGGGGGAAACTTTTAAAGAGGAAAAAATACATGCATACAGATGCACATTAAGAAAGAGGATCTTAAACAATACTAAAACTAAATGTAGCTTTAAACGACCCTTTAAAAACAGCTGTTGATGTTAGAAATTTAATTAAAATGTAATTAGTTATACATTCTACTTTGAAATGAACAGGCATATTACAGCCTTCAACTACAATGAATTCCCTTTAACATTCATACCTTGCCTCTGCCAGTAAAACGACAAGTCTTTACAATAAGTGTCATAAAGATAAGATAATTCTATGTAAAATTTTACAATCTAAGTGAACATAAAGCAATTCTTTACACATTGGTTCAAAACCTTATTCATTATATTCAGGGCATTTTAAGCTATTTTATAAGTGTTTTTGTATGTACACAAGAGAATAATGAATAGAGATAAATGCCTGATTCTATTACAAATAAATGATGGATTCTGATGTATGCAGTAAACTACTGTTTTTAATATCAGGACCCTAAGATAGGTCACCAAATTACATTTCAATCTCCCTCCTTTAATTTTCATTTACATGGCCCTGACACTTGACATACAAGTTCTTATCCTACATGTATTTGTGTGTGTGCGCAAATATATGGCCCTAACCTCTAGATAGCCTTCTCCGTGGCTGAGGGTCTATGGATGCTCCACTGACATGCTTTACTAGGGAACTTCAAAAGATTATTCCAATTCCCTCATGGAATTATTGCCTCAGTAATAGCCATAGAAATCCCTATTAGACATCCATGCAGAAGTAGGCATCCCATGGCTGCCAAGGTCCACACAGAGAGGAGTGCCCAACCCAACAGGCATATAAGGGTCATGGGAAAAACACCAGGGGATATCGCACTGCACATATCCCAGTGGTGGGCAGGCCAATACCGGTATGACTGAATGATGGCTAGCTGGGGAAGAAGTGAAACTTGAAGCAGTCTATTCTTGGCACACCACTCTATTGCTCAGCCAGGGAGAAGATGAAATGGGACATTAGGCCTGAAGATCAAAACTGGGGAAAAGGTAGTCCAATAACACAATGGAGATATACACTGAGGTAGGACCCAACTTCCAGGTACTTCTAATCTTTATATTTGTAATAATCCTGGCCTCTAGCAGCTGTTTCCTCATCTGGAGTCAAGTTGTAACGATGCAGCAACCCTTGGGTAGCTAACATAGATGGGCAAGACGAGCATAGACAGTAGAGCAGCATGGAAAGTGAAATGCTCCTGTCATGCTGCTGTGTACCTCACTTCTGAAGAGGTTTGTTCACTTTTGGATTCCCCCCAAACCACCTTTTCTCTTTAACAGTTTGACCTGCTGCAGAGCCATCCAAGAATAGTGTGACTCAGAAGGTTGAAGAAATATTCTGCTGGATTGGGCCCTTAATTCAATTTAGCCATTTTTAGTATGGAAAATTGTATTTTTATGGCTTAAAAATGTTCAAATTCCTCAACTAGAAAGTGATTTAATAATTTTGTCTGATCTTTTAGTAAATGACATAGCTGGAAAAAAATAAGATGTTTGTTAGGTTTCAAACATACAATCTCTACTTGTGCAGCAATTAATTTTCCTAATGGTTTTAAATATTCCTTGTGGCCTCAATTTTCACACAAGTATGACGAACTGAGCAAATCAGACATGTGATTGGTCATGTGCATTTACCACAGTTTGTCACAATCTTGGTAATTATGCATGCAAAGTTACAAAAAATTGGGTTTATGTTGCACACTCTATATGACGTAATTACAGCCGTGACTCATACAAAAGTCCCATTATCTACAGTAAACCTTTTCATATTAAAAGATGCAGCATTAGGTGACCTTCAGAACCACAACAATGTCATCTTTTCCCAAACCAAACCACAGACATGAGAGCCAAGAGCATGCCACGCTGTCTCTATAAACAACTGACAGCATTATACTGCTAAAGCCTCTGCCTTAACAACTTTACTTGTAATGTCAGACCTCAATCCTGCAATCCTTACTCATATGAGTAGTCCCATTGAATTCAGTAGCACCAGCCATACGAGGAAGGATTATTGGATCAGGTTCTAATATACTTCTCAATTTACTTAGACTTTTACACCACCATTAAAAAACAAAACAGAGGAAATAAAATCAAAAAGTGTTGCAGTGGTATTATCTCTACAATAGCAAAAAATTCTGAACTCCAGATTCCTTGCCCTGCCCTTGGTGCAACCTATTGGGCCTATGTGTATGATATAGCGAATGTACATTCTTCTGAGATACTTCCAAGACCTAGCCATGCATGTCAGATACTTCATTGCTTGCACACTCAAAAGTCCCATGGAAGACAGTGGTAGTTTTAAGTGTATAAGGAATGCAGGTTCAGGCCCAATATGATACTGTTTGTTGTACCCCAATATACAGGAGGGCTGAAATTCTATGTGGAGATGAGAATTTGAAAAACTGTTGGTTGTAAGCAGCTTGTAATGATATATTTGTTTGCACTAGAGCAATAAGATTACTGCATATTGATTATAGACAGCTGATTAATTAGAAAACAGCAGTAACAATATTTTGCACTTACACCATGACTTGCATCTCAGGAGATGACACCACTTTAGAAACATCAAGCCTCTAAGCTTCACTATACCCCTATGAAATAGGTGTCATTAGTCCCATTTTGCAGATGGCAATACTGAAGCGTAAATGAGGTGAAATGGATTACCCAAGATCTCACAGTGAATCAATGGCAGGGGCAATTGTAATTACAAGTCCTGAAACTCAGACCCTTGTTCTAACTCCTAAAGCGGTAATGATTTATTTGCCTTTTTCAGGGAAATAGTGGAAATAATATTTTCTAAATGTAATGGAAACTTTCTAGAAATATCTTTTTGTGAGAGAGTCATGAAAGTCATACTTTAGCTGAAATTTTCTTTTGACAAATGTAGCTTCTATGGCTTGGATTACCTGTCAAACTATAAAGAATCCTAAAAATCAAATAAAAACTCCATGTAGGCACAAATGAAATCTAGCATTTCCACCATTAACGCAGGTTCAAAATTAGCACCTGTAGTGATGGGTAAAAGTGAATGAAACAAAAATACAAAGGGCAAGCTAAAGGGCAAGATGTTCTATTCACCCATTCATGGCAGGTAGATTTTACACAGGCAATTCCCATTCATGCAAACGTAAGTAGGCCACATTATTCCCCCAGATACTGGTGGGAGAAAGACCCTTATAGCTAAGAGGCAAAAGCACTTTACTGTATTTTAACTTTATCAGAGACTGAAAGGCAGTAATAGGAAATATAAAAATCTCTAATTTTTCCTCAATTTAAAGCTAACCAAGCCACTTTTCCTGGTACATTATAATAGAAGGCTATAAAGATCTTCAGACAGCAAATCAATCTTACCTGCAGCAGTAAAGTTACAGGATACATTTAGTAAAACTTGTATTTAATTGATTTGTTTTTTCACCAATAATTACACCGTTTTTCTTATTAGCAAAAACATATAACAGTAACTCACTCACAAAAACATTTTGGGATCAAATATTATCTGTACATACTGGATCAGGATTTATATTCAAACACCCTTTATTTGCCATAGTGCAATTTACTGAAAGGATCAAATCCTGCTCCAGTGGGAATTTTGCCATTGACTTCAGGAGGACCAAAATTCAGCTATAAAGTCTAAATGGTCATGAGTAGCTTCTAAGGCTCTGATCCTGTATTACAACCCAGATTGCCTATGAATTCAGTGGGTTCCCAACCAATATGACTGCACAACACCGGATGGAGGCTACATTTGTTCTCACAAAACTGCACACACAAACCCCATATTTGCATGCGCAAATCTTGGCTGAAATGTTTAAAATACAGTTAAAGTAAGTAAAGAATGTTCTATATACTACACTGATTAAAATCTGAATTTTTCTTTTGTATAGTACATAAGAATATAGCTTGTTCCACAAAAATTAAGCAAGTGTAACCTTTGTACTTTTAAATATAATTTAGAAATTAGATTCTATTATTCTCTATATACAGCTATGAAAACCTCATTGAAATCATTGATATTAAACAATAAAACTACAATAAACTCTTTTTATAGAGTTCCAATGGGATTTTATTAACATAAATTTCCAAAAATTACTTTATCTATATTTTGCTGTACTCAGTTGAGATTTTCAAGCCGTCATCAGTCTATAATGACACACATGTATCCATACCATTATCTATATGTATATAGATAACTGCACGCTGATGCATGTATTATTGTAGACTTCAGAGGTCATAAGCTGATCTATCTGCACCAGAGAGAGGCATTTGGACTCATCACTGCCAGGTAGGGAGTGCCTCCTCACTTCAAAGTGATTTGAGGGCATCCAGCACCTTAAAGAAAGTGCCTCACAGCTTGCACGTTTGGGCCTTTTGTCAGTTGCCAGTTGGGCTACAATAAACTTGTGAATCAGCAGTTCAAAACATTTGATCTTCTGAAGCATCAGCTGTATTTTAACTGCTTTGGAGTTAAACTAGTCTTTGTTGCCTAATTAGAGCCTCTCTGTTAGAAGGACAATGAGCACAGGAAACACTGATATGTAAGAAGTAGTGTGAATAATCACTTTTTCTATTTCAAAGTGACCACTGAAATACAATACATGAGTGCAGGCAACTTGAGGATGGGGGTGGTGGGCTTTAGTCTACACCTCTGTAATACTAGGGCATGGACCTCTTCCCAATTAATTAAATGGCAACGCTCCCATAGATTTCAATGAGAGCAGGAGCAGCCTTGGTTAGGATTTCACATTCCAAAATGTAGTTTATTGAAGACATAACCAAGGGAAAGTAAAATAAAAAGCAATCCAATTCACAATACATACATTTATACAGATTTTTTGCTGTTAGCTTTAGACTTTGCTTATAAGTTTCATTTCAATGTATTGAAAAATATATTTAGAGAGTAAATTTAGATTAATCTGAACATTATAATTTATCTGGCAACAAAATAATATAGTAGAAAGACCTTTCTCCTAGTAAGCCTGCACTAGCTTTGAGGTCTGACTGATATACAAATTCTAGGGAGCCCAAGATGTGGACAGAGGAAAGAGTGGGATTTCATATATATGATGATTACAATTGTAAATTTCTCCTATTTTCAAACTAATTATATGTGTACATTCCATGTACTTTACGTTAGTAAAAACAGACAGAGGAATATGCACAGAATCCTTAATTTCTCTCTGGTTTCAGCCAACAAATGGGAACTGCCAAAAAAATCCCCCACATTTCATTTTCCTTGGACAGTAAAAAGACTCAGTCCTGCCACCAGTACCCACACAAATAGCCCTTACTCTTACCCTGATGACTTCAGTAGAACCACTTGCCTGAGCAAGATCTTGAAACCTTACCCACAACCCTCAGCCCCAATCACTCAGAAGCACTTGAAAAACAAACTAATCATTATTCTGCTAGATAAATATTGAAATATAGATTTTCAATTACAAAATGAACTTTGACCTATTTTATGCTTTGACATACACCTGTACTAAACATAGGGTCATATTCCAGTTTATGATGTGTGTGTGTGTGGGGGGGAGGGTTTCCTCACCTCTCCAGGACAAATTCCTTTGGCAAATTGTCCTCTTAGGACAAATTCTGTGTTGATTTATAGCCCCTGAAATCCCATTGAATTAACTGGGGTATAAATCAGCACAGAATTTGGCCCAGTATGTGTGGCAGTACACGGGTCATCTGCATGTCATTCTCTGCCTAATCTTTGCTAACATACAATGGGGCTATACTAGCTTATGAGCATGGCTTTTAAACAACAAGCAGAGGATATGCGTTTTGGGCACATAAACTAACAAGTCAAGGATCAACACATAATAGAGTGAACACTGTACATGGTATTATGTCTCAAAGAGACAGCCTCCAACTGTGGGTTATGCTCAGAAGCTGTTAGCAGGCATGGGGAATTGATGGCAGAACTGCTTAAGACAAGAGACTGCTGAAGCTACCAACATAGGATGCAGAAAAGCTACTGCCTCCACCGCTCCTGCTGCTGTCAATGTACACATTTGGGAGATAGGACAAAAGGCGCACTCTGGATCATCCCATGGCTAAATGAGGATAATCCAGGCCAGTCCCTCCCCAAAATAAAGTGATTGTTGCAAAGAAATTAAGACACGGTCACTGTAGGTGCTGTGGGCAATGCAAAGGGACATGATCCCTCTTCAAAATGACACACACAGAACATGATCATCTAAATCTCCAGACCCTTGAAATATTGCAAGGAAGTCAAAAAGGGGACCGGAGCCAAAAACATAGGATTTCCTTTGTTTTAGCCATTAATAGATTTGATGAAGAAAATTACAAAATAAATCCTGCAAGATGGTTACATTTAGTTAACTGGGAAGGAGAGAAAATCAAGTTAATCTGTGTTAAATGATGAGCTTGTCATACTGCCCAGGTCAGTACGACCTTAGTGACCTGCAATGCAAGTGCTGGCTATTAAAGATAGTTATTAAGATCAAAGTATAATTAATAAAATCATTGATTGTTGTACTGTAATATTTAAGTAAATATAGCTTTGTTTTTTAATTACTTATTTCATTTCAGCTGAAAATTACACAGACTGATCAGATTCGCTTTTCTTTTCTGTATAGGCATTTTCACACTTTATGGCTCACATACACTAGCACACACAGGGCCAAACACTGTGGAAAGGATTTTTAAATCCAAACAGCAAATTGACTGTTTTAAACATTTCTATTATATTTTCTAAAACCTGTCATTGAGAAAACCTACACTTTGGGCCTAAACAATAATCCTTTAAGGTCTCAATTTTTCCAAAATTTTAGAGTATTTGAGAATATACATGGGGGATGGCTCAAATACCTTGTATCCCCAAATCCTTCTCCCTGATCATTGTTTTTTACCCCCAGCATAACTGTCCCCAGGAAATTTAAAAGAAAAAGAAAAACACACACACAACACAACAACCAAACACTTCACAGAAGATATGGGCTGCATAAAAGAAATCCGAACAGTTTTGGAATAAAAAGGTAATTATGTAAAATAAAAAGTCAAGCACAAACTATGTTACAGATTTTTTGCTATCCTGCTACAAAGGTGCTCTGGCCTATTTTAAAACAAACATTTAAAATGTAGCCATGTCTGCTATATAAAACATGCTCAAATATGGTTTATGCACTAAGTTCAGTTAAACAGTTTGGATACAATCAATACAAAAATACTGCAATGTTTGCATGTCTGGCTTTGCTGATTAAGTCAGGAAACTTGCATACTTTCTTCACTCTTATGCCACAAGTTTGCATTGTTAAAAGTCAACAAAAACTTTACAATGCAATTATTTGTTTATTCAAATAAACTTGTCAACACCAATTAGCCTGCACCACAATCACCAAATACCAGGAAGCAATTTCAGGAATTTAGGAAAAGATACTGATTGAAAACCCTTGTTCTGCTCAAGAAAATATTTTGTCATTCAGGGTCTGATCCTGCAAATACTGGAATTACTCTTAGGAGTAAGAGTTTGCAGGATTTAGCCCTTTATCAATGTATCACAGCAAAGGAGTCTCTCATGTTTTCTGGCTTTAGATTAGCAAATAGAAGTAAAGTTG